>NC_089219.1:175234359-175551225 GCF_963924675.1 Phocoena phocoena
GTTTGGATGTACAGTATTCCCTATTTTGCTTGTTTACTGGTTTAGCATCAAGTAAAGGAAAAACAACCCCGGAAAGGGTCCATATGCTCCATCTTCCCAATTCTCAGATTAGTACCACATTTCCTTTTCTGCTTTCACTCATTTAGAATAAAACAGACCAGGCTTTTTAGCAAGTTACCTAATTTCAGGTTTCTCATCTTTAAAATGCCAATGATACGATTCACTTTTCAGAGTAGTTATAGAATTTAAATAAGAAAAAAACATTTTTTAATATTTTAAATTGCAGCAATTATCAGAGTTATAGTTTCTTTCTTTAGCTTTTTATTAGGCAGTAGATGGCCTACCTATATCTGTGATTTATGTGTTCCCAGTGAAAATGAATGGCCATAATACACAATGGCATTGTTAGGATATGTTTTACTTTTCCTTCCAGGTTCCCTTTAACCTATTCCGTCTAAAACGTTTTCACTTCTGGGAACATGACAACTTGTTGTAATGATACTTCTTGCTTTTATTCTCTCTGCAATGACATTTCAAGTTCGTTAGTGGCAGTGGGATAGATTGTTGTCAAAGATGACTGTATGTCATCATTAGTATCATGCTTACTGGGAATGAGATTTTGTTGCTTCTTAATGAAGAGGTGAAATCCATTTCCCCTTCCCTTAAATCTGGACTGGTCTGTGACATGCTTTGGCTGATAGAATATGGAAAAAATGGCACCATGAAGGGCTGATCCTAGGGCTAGTCTTCAAGAGGTCTTTAGGGTTCTGCTTTTGACCTTTTAGAGCCATGAGACTACCTTACTGTGAAAAAGTCGGTCTGCCTAATGGTGTGTGAGATCGTGGAGAGAAACCAAAGTGCCCAAGCTGACAGCCAGCACGAACTGGCTGAAAGTGAATGAAACGCCCTTGAACTGAGCCCAGTTATTGGGTCAGATGATTCAATACCTTTTATGTGCACAAATTCATTTAATTACCATGTCTTATTGTGTTATAAGAATAAAAGGGGTAACTTTACCTAGTACAGTGTCCTGTTCTGAAAGCAATTCACAGTTGCTTTTATTTTCTTACTCACTACTCATTTTGTCCTTTTGAAACATGAAATGGTTTTAGAAAAATGTTTTGCATAAGCAAGGAAATCAAGGATGTAAAGTGAGATTAAATCAGGTATTACTCTTGCACCCAAAACATGTGGGATGAAATGATGTACTCATCTATTCCAAGTAGTGAGCCAAAAATATGACTCCAAGATTTCTTGCACTCAGTTTGAAGAGAGACACATCCTAAATGGACCTGGGGTGATATAATGAGAAACATATTCCACTAAAAGTAGGGGGAGAAAAAGAATGGCAAATTTCCAAGGATTGTTTCTTTTAATGTTTTCAGTTTAATCTGATTCTGTCATGGTCAACACACAAAGTGTTTTGGATAATTCTCTGAGAATTTCCTCATTGCGGGATTTGATCCAAAAATAGGTTTTAGTATTATTTAATGAGTGTATGGACCACAAATCCTTCAGGCTATGCTCTGTAAATACTCTCCTTACTTTGGATTTTTATCAGAATTGAGAGACAGTGTATTTTTTTTAGAACACATATACTTGGATTGTAGATACTTTTCCTTGTCATTAAATTTATGCCATTATGAGCATCACATTTTAGGAGGGACATTGGAAAAAATATAGTGTGTGTTCATGGAATACGACCATGGTAATAAAGAACCAGAAACTCGAGAGAATCGGAGGGTATAATCCAGGGAATAAATTCAGGAAATATGATCTATTTCTCAAATATTTGATAACCTTTACATAGAGATGCATTAGACTTTGTTGTGTGATCCCAAAAGGTAGAACTTGAAGTTATAACTTGAAGTTGTAAGAAGTTGTATTTCAGCCTGACATACAAAATAAATTTCTGACACCTTACACTATGCAAATATGATAAGGACTATTTCAGAGTATCTCAGTGGTTTACAGACTTTGGCATTCAGAGAGGTATGAGTTTGCAACAAAAAATTTTCACCAATTAAGGCAAAATGGAACAAAAGTGGTGTGTGTGTGTGTATAATTGTTTATGGTAGCCCATTAATATTTGCCAATTACCTTTTCTGGGAAATGACTGGTCTTATGTTCATCTTAATTATTTTGTTTTAAAAATGTCCATTTTTAAATCATTTATAATGATGTTATTTTTGATGACTTGATTTTTTTCTTTGGTGTAAAAAATTCATCTTGAAATCAAAATCTACAACCTCTGTAGTAGATAATGATTTAGTGATGATGTTCATAAAGGAATTCAAGCAAACAATAATTCGTCTGTCCAGTGGTTAGGATTCCGTGCTTTCACTGCCAAAGGCCCGGGATCAATCCCTGGTCAGGGAACTAAGATCCCACAAGCCATGTGGCACTGCCTAAATTTAAAATTAAAAAAAAAAAATCAGTCTATGGGGTCAGTGTATTCCAGAAGTTTTGATTCTCTGACTCAAGGCTCACAGCCAGTGGATTTAGTGATATCGTGACCTTTTGTTCTATCATGATCCTAGATTTGTATTTTTAGTCTTTCAGACAAGGTCTTTGCTTTGTCACTGCACAACATCTCTTTGTTTTAGACTTAGTAGACTCCAAACTCCCTATCATAGATTTCACAACCAGTGGCATGGAAATAAAACAGTATAAATGGAATCAGAATTTTATTTTTTTTTTGGAATCAGAATTTTTACAATTGAAGGTAACTCTCACAATGATTTGATTACATAAGGGTTTACATCTTCTAAGAGGAATTTTTATTTCATCTTTCCTAACATAAGAAAATAGTTGGAACATAAGATGTATGAATCCCTTTTTTTTTTTTTGCATCTGATAGTAAATTAGTGTCTTAATGACATGCAGTACTTTGGATACTGAACAGATGGCCACATAAATATTGCTATCCATGATAAATAATGTAATAGGAGTAAAAATGTCCAGACATTATCTGATATTAATGCCATCTTCATTATCATTCAGTTATGTCCTCATATTTTCTATATTGTTAATATATCATCAGCTAACATTTGTTTTTCCCCATAACCATTATATAACTATTTAAAATTTAACACGAAATAGAATTGAAATACATAGTTCATTTAGCTTTTAATCTATTTATGGCTGTGTGAGTCTAAGAATTTGATCAAGCAAGAGATACTCATATTAATAACTAATGCAAGACTGAAACATAGTGGACATCTGTATTCTAGCAGTAAAGAGAAAGAAAGAACAAAGTAAATTTGCATGTAAAAGGGAAAACACTAGTGTTAAACAATAGTAATTGACTTGCTTTACAAAAAAAATCTCTTAGAATCATACTTCATGCTTCTTTCTAAATGATGTGAAATATGCTATATACATATCACATACCCAATCTCTCTTCTCCCTCAAACAACATAGCTGATACTCCAAGGCATTCTCTTTCCAGCTGAACCCAGATGTAGCTTCACAGCATATCTCACCTTAGTGCTCTGAGCAGCCACTACCAATCCATGAGAATTGACACTCCAGTTAAAATCAATTTGCCTTTCTATTTGCTATTCCAAAAAGATCAGTAGAAGCTGGAGATTCATGCTGGAACCTGAACATGAATTTAGGAAATAGCCAAAAGCTTGGATAGTAAAATTTCCTGTACACTACAATAGAATAGGTGATTTTCTGAGGACTAAAATTATCCATTAGCTTAAAGGACATCTAATCTCTGAAGATGAAGGATGTTCTTTTGTTCAGCCTACTACATTCAAAAGCCATTATTGAAAACACTTAAGAAAAGCAAAGCCATTTTTAAACAATCCAAAGCAAAAATTGATAGATTTTCCACAGTAAATAACTTCTCTAGTTTGGGATGCATTAGACGGGTGTTATCTAATGCATGGGTGTTATCTGTGATAGAAAATCAGAACATAACTGCCTTCAGAAAACTTAGAATTTCCCCTTAATGCCAATCACATTTCAGGTACCACTGTAAATCTTATAAACAGTATTCTTCCTCAAGGATCTTACTTTTTAGCTGGGGGACGGTAAGCAATAAACAAACTAATAAATAAAATGGTCTTACACAGTGAAAAGTGCTCTGATGGAAATTCAACAAAATAATGGAATAGAGAGCAAGAGGGGGTGGGGACCTGCCACTAAGATGACAGGGAAGTCCTCTCTGCAGAGCTGAAGTCCTGTCATTAAATCAGGACTTCTATTTCTTATTGTATTATTAATATTATCATGGTGTAATGCTTTCATGGAAGAGAATGGAAGAAGAGAAATCCAGAGAAAGAGAAAAAAGTGTGTGCAAAAGACATGGAACAGGAATGGCTCAGTTTATGCTTTTGCAAAATAAGGGAGTGATAATCAATGTATACAGAGGTTTTCAACAGCCTACAATTTATACAGCATGTTTACTTCAGGTAGAACAAATTCATGATAAAATGGATTACAATGCACTGCATATAGATTACTCCCATGTTTCTATTTTTTCAATATAATTATTCAAACCGCTATCATTAGGGGTAGTTATTGCCTCAGTAAGTAAATGTACATCTTACTTTACTGTCTATCATAACTATCTGTCTTTTCATTGGGACACAAATTTTACTTTCTGCTGAATGTCAGTAGCTCAAACTTGGTTCAGGGTTATTAAGCATCTCAATTATGTAATATTTTAATCAAACAAATTAAAAACATTGGAAAAATTCATAATTACTCTAATTATTGTCTGAAGCAGTGGTCAGCAAACCACCATCTGCAAGCCAAATCTGTTCTGCTGCCTGTTTTGGTACATAAAGTTTACTTGGACCAAAGCCATTGTCATTCATTTACATTTTGTCTGTGGCTATTATTTTGCTGCAACAGCTAGAGTTGATCAGTTGCAACAGAGACCATATGGCCTGCAATTCTTAAATATTCACTATTTGGCCCTGTACAGAAAAAGTTTCCAAACACCTTGCATGAAGTACTTCAGTAATATTGCAGGGCATTTAAAACACCAAAGTGTTTCATCAAAGCTTTGTGATCATTTTAGTTCTTGAATTATACTCGTTCTTATTTTCATCTACTTCTCTCCTCTAAACTTCATCTGAGCCAAGTCAATTAATTATGCTTTTAGTTTTGTAGAAATAGGACCCTTTTAAATTTAATCTGAAAAAATATTTCCTTTGTTTTCTAGGCCAAAGTTCTACTTGCTTCCTTCACCAACTGGATTAGGTCTTTTTTTTTTTTTTTTTTTTTTTAACTTCCTTTAGGTTAAGAATACTTCTTTCTCTTTAGCCCTCATCTGGAATACTTTTAGGAAATATTACTCAAATTTATAGAGTAGAGTGCCTCTATAGACTACATTTCTGCTGTCAACATAGAAAAGAAGCCTTGCATAAGTGAAATTTACCTCAGTTCTCCTAGCTGGAGGATAGGAAACTTACTGGATTAAGAGAGATCCATCCATCCACGATCAGGAATTGTTGCTGTCCAGCTCATATTGGCAATTTGGGAGGGATTTGTTTCATCAGATAATTTCTGAGAACCAGACAAACAAATACCTATCTTCTTTTTTGTTATTTTAATTTTTTTAAATCGAACTATAATTGATTTACAATGTTGTGCTAGTTTCAGGTGTAAAGCAAAGTGATTCAGTTATATCTATATCTCTATATGTATTATTCTTTTTCAGATTTTTTCCCATTATAGGTTATTACAAGTTATTGAATATAGTTCCCTGTGCTATGCTGCAGGTACTTGTTTTTTATCTATTTTATATACAGTAGTGTTCATCTATTACTCCCAAACTCCTAATTTATCCCTCCCCAACCCTTTCCCTTTGACAGCCATAAATTTGTTTTCCATCTGTGAGTCTGTTTCTATTTTGTCAATAAGTTCACTTGTATCATTTCTTTTAGATTCCTCATACAATTGATATTATACGACATTTTTCTTTCTCTGTCTGACTTACTTCACTTAATCTGGTAATCTCTGGACCTATCCATGTTGCTGCACATGGCATTATTTCATTCTTTTTTATGTCTGAGTAATATCCCATTGTATATATATGTACCACATATTCTTTATCCATTCACCTGTTGATAGACCCTGAGGTTGCTTCCACGTCTTGGATATTGTAAATAGTGTACATGTCTTCTTTTTGTTCCCATTTGGAACACTACGTTAAGAGGTTCCACATTGGAAATCATGATACTTGGAGACGGTTGTCAGAATGCGGACTAACATCTTGATTTATCACTGCACTTTAACTCTCTTCCTACAGAAGCTGGCCACCTGAAAGGCAGCAAATAAGAGTCAGAATCTTATATTTAAGTCTCAAATGATAGCATTTACAAATGGATGAGTTGGCCTAATCATTTACTCTTTCTTTGTTTAAAGTATTTATGCCATAGTTGAACTCACTTTACTAATTAATTTTAATAAACTACTACCAACATAATGTCCCATGATAGACATTTTGTGGGATAAAGCAAAGATCAAGAGAATTCTTGCCACTTATCCTGCCATTTGCAATAAAATGGATGGACTTTGAGCACATTACACTAAGCGAGGTAAGTCAGACAGAGAAAAACAAGTTCTGTATGATATCACTTACAGGTGAAATTTTAAAAAGTCAAACTCATGGGCTTCCCTGGTGGTGCGGTGGTTGAGAGTCCGCCTGCCAATGCAGGGGACACGGGTTCGTGCCCCGGTCCGGGAAGATCCCACATGCCGCAGAGCGGCTGGGCCCGTGAGCCATGGCCGCTGAGCCTGCGAGTCCGGAGCCTGTGCTCCGCAATGGGAGAGGCCACAACAGTGAGAGGTCCGCGTACCGCAAAAAAAAAAAAAAAAAAAATTCAAACTCATAGTAAACAGAGTAAAGTGGTGGTTACCAGGGTCTGGGAAGTGGAGGGATAAGACTGATGTTGTTTAGGGTCCAAACTTGCAATGAGTAGTAAATAAGCCATAGAGATCTAATGCAGAGTATAATGAATATAGACAATATTGTACTATAATTATGTAATGTGATAAATATCACTAGAAAGGCAATCATATTACAATATATAATCTATCAAAGTAACATGTTGTACACTTTAAATTTATGGAATGTTATATGTCATATATATTCAATTAAGCAAAGGGAATCCTTGTCACCAAAGAAATAACATGCTAATACTAATTGTTTTGCAAGATATTTAAAAAAATATTGACAATAATATAGGTACTTCAAATAAGGTACATGCAAAAACCATAAATGTTCAGTGAAAGGACTATCACTTCTACTTGGTGAAAAGTTTATAGAATCTGTGCTGGGTCTTATAAACTTAAGATTTCAATGGTAAATGATAATAGAATACAAAGTATTTCAGGCTTATAATTACTTTATTTTTATTGGAGTATAATTGCTTTACAATGTTGTTTTAGTTTCTGCTGTACAGTGAAATGATTCAGCTATATGTATATGTATACGTCCTCCCTCTTGGACCTCCCATGCCCCCCCAGACCACCCACCTAGGTCATCACAGAGCACCAAGCTAAGCACCCTGTGCTATAGCGCAGCATCCCACTAGCTATCCCTTTTACACATGGTAGTGTATTTATATAAAAATTAATCTCTCATTTCATCCCACCCTTCCTTTCCCCTCTCCATGTCCACACATCTGTTCTCTACATCTGCTTCTCTATTTGTGCCCTGCAAATATGTTCATCTGTACTATTTTTCTAGATTCCACATATATGCATTAATATATGGTATTAGTTTTTCTCTTTCTGACTTACTTCATTCTGTATGGCAGACTCTAGGTCCATCCAATCTCTACAAATGACCAAATTTCATTTATTTTTATGGCTGAGTAATATTCCATTATATATATGTACCACATCTTCTTTACCCATTCATCTGCTGATGGACATTTAGGTTGTTTCCATGTCCTGGGTATTGTAAATAGTGCTGCAATGAACATTGGGGTACATGTGTCTTTTTGAATTATGGTTTTCTCAGGGTGTATGCCCAGAAATGGGATTGCGGGGCCATATGGTATTTCTAATTTTAGTTTTTTGAGGAACCTCCATACCATTCTCCACAGTGGCTGTAAGAATTTACATTCCCACCAACAGTGCAAGAGGGTTCCCTTTTCTCCACACCCTCTCCAGCATTTACTGTTTGTAGATTTTTAGATTGATGGCCACTCTGACTGGTGTGAGGTGATACCTCATTGTGGTTTTGATTTACATTTCTCTAATGATTACTGATATTGAGCATCCTTTCATGTGTGTGTTGGCAAGCTGTATATCTTCTTTGGAGAAATGTCTATTTAGGTCTTCTGCCCATTTTTGGATTAGTTTGCCTGTTTTATTAATATTGAGCTGCATGAGCTGCTTGTAAATATTGGAGATTAATCCTTTGTCTGTTGCTTCATTTTCAAATATTTTCTCCCATCCTGAGGGTGGTCTTTTCATCTTGTTTATGTTTTCATTTGCTGTGCAAACACTTTTTAATTTCATTAGGTCCCATTTGTCTATTTTTGTTTTTATTTCCATTACTCTAGGAGGTGGGTCAAAAAGGTGGGTCAAAAAAAATTCCTCTTTGCCCTTGACGGATTTCCACTCCTGCTCTACCTACAGAATAAATCACAGATGTTTTGATACTAGAGCCCTCCGAAAAGTATCCAGAGCATTTGGAAAATGTTAGCATAATACTACTAATTTGTTTTGCTTCTTGTTAATAACAAGAGCTATGTGATGATTATGGGATGTAAGTTCTAGACTACAACTTGTAAGTGGAGCTTGAGCCATTTAAATTATGCTGCTTCTTTTTGTGCTGCTGTAGTTAAGAAATCCCTAACATGCCCATTAGAAATCTTTATCTCTGGGGGCTTTCAAATATCATAAAGTGATGTTTAAGTATAGTGTAAAATATTACAATTTGGGAAAATATAACTTTTACGAATATCCAGAAAAAGGATTGCGAATAGACTATTTCATATTTATGGCCTCACTATTAACAAATGATTCCATTTAAACTCAATATTGGAAATAATATATAAGTATATGTTCTCAGAAATTGTGAGAGGTCTGAGATGTCACCCTACTTACACAGTATATATATATATATATATATATATATATATATATATATATATATATATATAAAATCAGGAACATGAACCTGGGTCAGAATAAAGAACTCTGTTATACTCACAGCACAATCAATAGCCAAAGTAACGTCGCAGTGTCTGTTCTCCCATGCCCAGCAATCCTGAAGTGCTAAGTTATAAGAGCCAGGCGGAAAAATATCCCACACACATGGTGGGCTCACTCCATCAGTGAGGGTTGGGAAAACACATATTTCCTTCATTTTTAAAGAGGAAAGAGATCATTTTCTCCCCTCCCATTCTGAGAGAGTTGCCTATTGGGGAAGGTAACCTTTGGCTCTTGAAGAGATATGAAAAAGTTTAATGGATAGAGGTAATTGTTGGACCATTAGGCTGCAGATATGATCCTCATGGTATGTGAAAAGTAAAGTATTTCTAGGGGAAGTGAAGGCAACCATTCTTTATCTTTATAGGTTTATAGGGTATACATTTTCATTACTCAGGAAACTGAGACACTGAGAAACCAATGAAGATTTATTTTCCCACAATATATAAACCATAAAACTTTGCCTTAATTATTTTTATTTATTTATTTATTTGGCTGCTTTGGGTCTTTGTGGCTACGCGCAGGCTTTCTCTAGTTGTGATGAGCGGGGGCGACTCTTCATTGCAGTGAGTGGGCTTCTCATTGAGGTGTCTTCTCTTGTTGCAGAGCACAGGCTCTAGGAGCGTGGGCTTCAATAGTTGTGGCACGCGGGCTCAGTAGTTGTGGCTTGTGAGCTCTAGAGTGCAGGCTCAGTAGTTGTGGTGCACAGGCTTAGTTGCTCGTAGGCATGTGGGATCTTCCCAGACCAGGGCTCGAACATGTGTCCCCTGCATTGGCAGGCGTATTCTTTTTTTTTTTTTTTTTTTTTTTTGCGGTACACGGGCCTCTCACTGCTGTGGCCTCTCCCGTTGCGGAGCACAGGCTCTGGACGCGCTGGCTCAGCGGCCATGGCTCACAGGCCCAGCCGCTCTGCGGCATGCGGGAACTTCCCGGACCAGGGCACGAACCTGCGTCGCCTGCATTGGCAGGCAGACTCTCAACCACTGCGCCACCAGGGAAGCCCTGGCAGGCGTATTCTTAACCACTGCGCCACCAGGGAAGTCCCTGCCTTAATTATTATAATAGCAAATGTCTTCCTTAAATCCTGTAGTAAGCCTCAATATTTTTGTCAGTAAAATTTGATTATTTTAGACATGTATATGTATAATTATATGTGCTATATAATTTTTCTTGGTTTAGAATTATATAGTTTACAAAGAGCTTATGGAGGATGTTTTATTTTAAACAATGACAAATATAAATTTTAATTTTATCATCACTAATTAATATGAAATTAATAAATTTAACAGATAAATTTAAATTCAAGGTTATTGAGCTTTTAATTTTATATTTAATTTATTTTAACAGCTTTACTGAGGTATAGTTAATATTCAAAGAACTGCACATACTTAATATGTACAAGTTGATGATTTTGGACATATGCAACCACCCCAGAAAATATATGTACATTTAGATAATCGTTTTGTATGTAGAACATATTCACTTGACGATTTCTTTGGAGAGGAATAAAACAGTGCTCACAATTAGTGGTAGAAGTGAATATTTTATAAAAAGGAATAAATGTGGATATAGAGACAGACAACATAATTGTTTTATTCCAATGCCCCCATTATAGTTATTATGCATGTCATTTTATATCTATATTTAAGCCTGACAATCCATGATGATTATGTTCTATATAAAAAGCATTCCATTTTTCTGCAACATCGGCAGTAGAGTTCACATGATTCTAGCGTCAGCAACTATGGCATTGGAGTCCTGATTTTCCAGGCTTCCTGATTCTGCAACAGTTTGCACTGGGCAGAGACAGCAATGAATTTTTAGCTTGGTTCTCAGCTGTTGTTTGAGAGCTGTTTTGAATATAGCCAACAGGCATTTTAAAAAAATATATGTGTTCATAATCTTTATGATTCTATGTGCTATATATGGCATTTACTAAACCTCTTCTGATATCACCTAGATTTCATCTTCTTCAACCAAGAACTCTGCATTACAAACACAAGTTTGTATTGCCTGGAAGAAGAATACAGTGATTTACATTAATTTTGAGAAATGGTATATTTTAGTAAATGTATGGTAAAAATGGAGATATTGTGTAAAATCATTAAAGTGTAATTTTTGTGAAATAACATTTTACTCTCTTATACATTGTGATTCTGGACAGGACGCTAAAGTTCTGTCCAACCTTGCAGTGCAATATACTTTTCATTAGAATTCATACCCTCGATGGAAATACATATTCTAGACAAATACTGTTTTCCTGTTCTAGACAGTGTTTCAAAGGATTATACTGGAAGTCAAGACTTATTTATGTACATGTTTAAGTTGGAATCTCAATTGATTATTTTAATATAAAATTGATCTAAGCACATCTTTCCTTTCTTCTGCAGGAGAAAATAATCAGAGGACCCAGGCAGTTCATTGAGGTAGCCTGGCTCTTGTTATTTCAAAGATTTGACCTAATATTGTACTTTTCTGTTCAGAGCTGCTTGACAAGCACCTGGGAATCATGTCAAAATACTTGAAGATTACGAGAAAAAAAGAAGATAAAGATTTGAACTTTATCGAGCTGTCCTTTTCTCCTTACACTGGTGAGTACAGTTCAAATAAGACTAAATCAAGTTATTAAAATATGCTGTTTATTTTTTGAGATTATAGAAATAAATATTCATGGCAAGAAAATAAGAAAGTTCATTATAGTAAATTTTAAAACCATGTAACACTCCCCCACAAAATTGATCAAACATACCTTAAGGATGATACTTAAAAATATTCACTGTTAATAAAATAGCCCCATACATCTGTCTTTAAAATATAGACATATGTAAAGACATAAATATAAAATATGTTTAGACATATACTTGTTTGATATATATATACACATATATATTCTATAATTTAGATTATGAGCATAGCATTAAAACCTGTTTAATTATAGCATCATAACTCACTTCATGAAAAAGTATTTCACATTGTTTCATCAAAACATAATTTTATTTAATATTAATTTGTATGAATATAAAAATTGATTTAAATAAACATTCTACTACTAGGTATTTTTCTACCTATATTATTTTATATCATTACTAGTTCTTTTTCCTGTTATTTCTTATATTTTGCTATTAAAAACAGCACAGAGATGAGCATTCTTTTATTTAACTATTTACCTGAATTTTAAATTATTTTCTTAGTTCAAATAGCTAGAGTTCATCTATCAAAGGGTCTGTATTTTATAAGAAACCTTGATAAATATTATAACATTACACTCCAGACAGGTTAAAGTGATTTACTTTGTTAATATTGGGCTATAAAGCCAGACATTTTTTATACTCTCATGAACACTACATGTTATTTTCTAAAACATTTTTTTTCATTTGGCAAGATGAAAGTGTCATTTAATCTGTGCTATGATGTATATTGGAACAATGAATGTCATTTCATATATACTATAATGTGTTTCGATAAATAGTAATTTGGACAGGTCTGTCATATGTTATTGGCCATTGCAATTCTTCTTTTGTGGATTTTATGAACTTTCCCATAGAATAATCAGAGCCCATTTTTTTTTCAAACTTTCCTAAGGCATTAATATCATCTGTCATATCTGTGGAAAAGTCTTAGCAATTTCTTGTTGACATTTTTTTTCATTCACTTGTTATAAAATCTTGATTTACAAATTTAGAAAAAAATTGTAAAATATAATGTAGTTCCTTTGGATTTTTAAAAATTATTTGTTGTATAAGATCCTCCTTAATCCTGAAATGAGACAAATTTTCGATTCACAATCCTTATTATCTTCTGCTCATATAACGGTGGCTAAGGGTTTACATAACCAGTGATGCTGTTTCTTTACGGTGTTCTAATTAATGACTCCATTTCTCTGAAATTGTTTACTTTTATTGCTTCTGTTTCCAGTTTTTTGGTTATTTCTTAGCTACAGAAAAGTTAAATGCTACTGTACCCTTAGGACCTTTGTTCATGTGATTTATGATTCCTGATATATATATATATTCCATATATATAATGCATATATATATATGGTTTATATACATTATTTTATGGAAATAGCAGAAATAAACAACTTGAAAGAAGTGCTGTCAATTATGCTGCTTTAATTTTTATATCCTCTTTTCCCTTTTCATAGTGAATAGTCTACAAATTTTTGAATGTATAATAATTGAATCAATCAGTGAATAAACAGCAACTGCTATGATAAAATCATATCAGCTAACTTGCAACTGTCCCATGGTTCTAAAATTTAACCAATCCAATACTAATTTCATGTCAGATTTCCCTGCTTCCTGTGTATACCCAGTTAAATTTTCTTCTACTTATCTTACTGTCTGACGGTAACCACTATCAACAGCAGTGACTGCAAACAAGAGAGATTTACTTGGCAAATCTTTTCTATACCCACTTATGTATACTGATAATAATAATTGAATACATAATAAATTGGGAGAAGGGACAGCTCTTTTTAAAGTAGGATTTGAATTAATAAGTGTAGAAGGAATAATACAAATAGAAATCATCTTTAGGTAAACACTAGTATAAATGAGCACTGAGAGTTAGAATCAACAATAGATATATCTTAGTCTCAAGATATCTCCCCATAAGCGACATTCAGCAAAAGGGAAAATTAAGTAACTTTATAATGGGAAAACTTGGAAGACAGCACATTTACCCAGAGATCAAAGTTAACCTCACCAAGAAATTAAATAGACCCCATCCAAACTCTTGATGTGAAGCATGGAGAAAAGTACCACAATACTGCTCTTTTATTCTTGCCTAAAATGCACAAACTCCATCTAATTATGAGAAAACATCAGACAAATCCTACCTAAGGAGCATTCTACAAAATATCTGGTCAGTATTCTTCAAAAGTGTCAAGATCACAAAATAAAGATTGATATACTGTCACAGATTAGAGGACACTAAAATGACATGACAGCTAAGAACAATGTGTAATCCCAGAATGAATCCTGTACCAGAAAAGGACAGCACTGAGAAACCAGAGAAATTCAAACAAGTTCTGTCATTTAATGACAGTGTATCAATGTCAATCTCCAAGTTGCTATAATTGCACAATGGTTGTATAAAAGATTATCATTAAGGGAAGCTTGGTGACAGGTATAAGAGAAATTATTATAATTTAAGTTTTCTATAAGTCAAAATTATTTTAAAGTAAAAAGTTTAAAAATTATTTGATGCATAATGACAATCATATGTAGTACTTTTATAAAATAAATTTATTTACTTATTTATTTTTATTCATTTATTTTTGCCTTTCTCTAGGTGCGACGAGTGGGGGCTACTACTCTTCGTTGCGGTGCGCGGGCTTCTCATTGCGGTGGCTTCTCCTGTTGCGGAGCACGGGCTCTAGGCGCGTGGGGTTCAGTAGTTGTGGCTCATGGGCTCCAGAGCACAGTCTCAGTAGTTGTGGTGCACAGGCTTTTTGCTCCGTGGCATGTGGGATCTTCCTGCACCAGGGCTAAAACCCGTGTCCCCTGCATTGGTAGGCGGATTCTTAACCACTGCGCCACCAGGGAAGTCCCATAGGTAGTACTTTTGAGGTTTGCTGTGTTCCATGGTTGTTGCAAGTATTTCTTATACATTAATCATTTAATCTCAAGAACTTTATTAGATGGGTACTATTATTAACTCCACTTAATAACTGAGGAAATAGGTACAAAGTGCTTAAGAAACAGAGCCAGCCACACGAAGCAATACTTCAGACAAAGGTAGGCAGTTGATCGTTCACATTTGTGCTCTTAACTACTCCAGTACATATTGCTAATAATTCATTTTCTTTGTTCCTATGCTTAATATGTTGATTCTAATTGAACATCCAAACATTTTAAATATTTTTATATTTACCATGTTTTTAATAAACTTTATTTTTAGAGCCATTTTATAGTTACTGAAAAATGTAGAAGATAGTACAGAAAGTTCCCATATGTCCCATAGTCTTCACTATTTTAACATCTTACATTAGTGTCGTGTATTTGTCACATTTAAAGATATAATGTTGATATATTATTATTAACTATTATTATTAACTTGATTTGGGTTTCTTAGTTTGACCGTAGTGTCCTCTTTCTAGTACAGGAGAGCACATTGGATTTAGTAGTCATGTCTCCTTAGGTTCCTCTTGGTTATGACTATTTCTCACATCATCCTTATTTCTGATGACTGTGATAGTTTGAGAAGTACTGATCAGGTACAAAATAGAATGTCCCTCAGTTGGGATTTATCTGATTTTTTCCTCATGTTGAGATTGGGGTTAAAGGGCCAGCATCACATCATAACACGGGCACATATTATAGACATGGGTCATTGTAGAGACTGACTCGATGACCTGAGAGAGTTTTGTCAGATTTCTCTCCTATAAAGTTGCTCTCCCTCCCCCTCCCTTTTTACACTCTACTTTGTGGAAATGAGTTGTTATGCACAGTTTACACTTAAGGAGTGGGGAGTCATGCTTCATCTCCCTGAGGGCAAAGCATCTCCGTAAATTATTTAGAATTTTTTCTGCACATGAGATTTGACTCTTCTCCACCATTTATTTATTTATTCATCTATCTTTATCAGTATGTATTCACTGGTATATGTATATTTATATTACAATTTGTGTTATAGTTCAGTATTCCTTTTTTGTTTTTGTTGCTAAAATTGTTCCAGGTTTGGTCATTGGGACTTCTTTGAGTTTGCTCCTATGTCCTTTTAACATACCTTCATCATTGTGGGAGTTGTTCGTTTGTTTTTATTTTTTCTTGTTTTGTTTAAGTACTTAACTTTCTTCCAGGCCACAGGCTCATCTTGTATATTTTCTGCCTTAGTCCTAGAATCAGCCACTTCTAAGAGCCCTGGTTCCTTTTATTGAAGAATGGTATCAGAAACTACTATCTGGGGTCTAAGTTTGGTCAATGCTACTAGTGGGTTGTTAATTCTAAATGTCAGCCTACAGAGAGAGAAAATATAGGTGGGACATAATAACACATGTACACAAACACATATATATAAACATTTAATCTGTAAACATCTGTGTCTATATTAAGCTAAACATGAGTTTATACTGATGTCTCCAGCTCTAATTCAGGACCACATGCACCATTCTAAACCTCTTCCCTGGCTTATCTGTAACCTCGCACTTCAACAGTGAGAAACCAGGCTCCCACCACTTGACATCAATTTATATAACTGTTAAATTCCAGTGTACATGGTTAGCAGTTACAGCATTATTAACTCATACCCTTGTGGGAAATAATTTATTATTTTAACTTTGCTGAAACTCCTCCTTATGTAGAGTCACATATTCAGTATTTTAAGTTGGTGTGATGGTAGGACAGTGGATAAGGAGAATTCTAAAATCTTATCATTGTCTCACTTTTTAAGCGAGTCTGTGTACCTAGACTGTGACCTTCACATGTGTTCCTTAGCTTCTCCCCCGAACCAGGCAAGACAAGCAGACTAGAGGGGACTAGGGTCAGAGAAATACATTTCTCACAGGTGAGATAATTTTCCGGTAAATTCTTTGCCCTTAGAGAGTAGGTCTTTGTTAGAAGAATGCTCTGGGCATACTTCATAATTGTTACTTTTTCCCTGTTCCTGCCATGAGAGGAGATTTCTTTTCTTGGCTCTCTACTGTGAGAACCTAGAAGAGTTCCTGCAGGTAAAAACCCATTGAGATCCGTGAGGCAATTTAAGATCATGGAGTTCAGGAGTTTCCTACTCTTAAAGTAGTCCACACTCAGGTTTTCTTCAAAAATCATCATTTAAGTGATCCTACCAGTTTATTTCACCAGTGGCTTCTACTGTACAACACAGATCTCAGTTGTGACTTTCTGGATTTACCTGTCTCCAGATTTCAGTGTGGCTGTTTGTCCTGGAACCTCAGTTTTGTAATGACTGCAAGAAAGTCATTGATTTTCAGCTTGTTCAGCTTCTTTCTTGCGTGATGACATCTATGTTCTTTACATGTCAGAGATGAAACAGAAAATCAGATTTATCATTTTTCTATCGTTTTTATGAGCATTTTAATCTTTTTTAACCTTTAATCATCTGTTTTCTCACTATTATATTGAGCAATAAGAAATTAAATTAACATTTTAAACTTCCCGTTATTATTAAACATACTTAACTTATTTACTTGCCGTTTTATCTCCACACCAGTACCACATGGTACTTAACCACACGGTGGGAACATACTACATACTCACAAGTGAATAGATGGGATTTGACATGACATAAGTTTCCTTATCAAAATATCTATTCGTGTATTATACTTTTTCACTCTGCACAATGAGCTCATCTTCTTATCCATTAAAGGCCTTCTCCTATGATATGATTGTAAGTTATCTAAAGACAAAGTACTTTGAAAGCAGTAATAGTATAATTGTTAAAGAAATAACTTATTTCTGGTTACTATTTGTTGACACATTTTGACATTCTGAGGTCATTTCTGTGACTGCAGGTCCACTTTGGAGGTCACCATTGTTTTTCTCACATAAAACACAGCTATAATACATCATTAATAATTGTTTATTTCAACTTATGAATAAAATGAAAACATAGGGTCTTATCAATCAAAATGAATGCATACGCCTAGATTTTCACATAAAATTTCCCATATCTTTTGTCATTATCCATTCCACAGCTAATTTGCAAAACTAAAAAAACCCCACAAATTTATAAAATCTTTCCAAAGGAAATGTTTCCAAAGCCTTCAACCTTCAAGAGATCACATTCTTTTTACTTCCATCTTTCTTTGGTGGTATTTAATTGCAGCAACTTGTACAACTGGCATACACAACTTCGTGAACAAATGCCACCAATTCAAGGGAAGCAAAAATTTATTTGCAGTAGAATGAGGGTCCTATAGAATATATCCTGAATCCTTTGTATCTCCATACCAGTCTACAGAGGGAATGGTGAGTAATTTATTCCATGAATTAGTTAAATAAATAATAGTAAAATTTATCCTCCATTTTTTCTCTAGTGAAATTCCTGTAACATCATCCTTTTGTTCCTAGATTAGAGACTTAAAAATTTTAATATGGTAACAAGAGAGAAATGGGTTTAATTTTCAAACCAATTCGCTTGTGTTTGATTTCTAGGAAAAAGCATTTTCAAATTAAAAAGGTAGGCAGTTCTATTTGCAAAAGACTCTATCACTCTACTTTTTAACATGGAGATATAGTACCAACTATTTTTTCTTGCATTTTAAAGAATATTATTTAAGGAAGTCTGCATCAATGAAACATCAAATATCAGAAAAAAATAATTTTATTACCAGGTAAGTAGATCCTACCTTATACCAGTAATTCAATATGAAGTACATTTCAAACACAAAAACCTCTAAAATTAACTTATTATTATCTAATACCATTAAGCTTTAAATATTGAGTGAAAAAGCTATTTACATCATTTTTACTTAAATACTTTCTACATGTAATGAAGACATAATTTAAAATAGACTACTGAGTTTTTCTAAAGAAAAATTTTTAAATCGTTTCTTATTCTGAAAATATAAAATTCTTAAATATTTTTTCATTTTCTCAACATAGAGAGAGGAGCAGTTATAAAAATGAGTAATAAGAGCTTAAAAATAATTTTTAATTGGGAGCTCATTTGATATAAAGAAATTCAGGGAATATGTGAATTACTGTGCTTGAAGATATTAAAATGTGTAAGAACGGTAAAGTAACTTCTCATTTTGATACATTTAGCAAAACATCTAACAGATGTTAGCAGACTAGCAGTTTCCAATTAGAATTTTTTAAACACACTTAAAGAGGATAACCAGTTCTGTTTTTAATTAGTTAGGAAGCCATTACCTTGGTTGAGTTGGTTTGTTTTGTAAAACTTTAAATGCAAGTCATTTTGTGTTATAGGCTAAAGTGACTCTTGTACCATTAGTAAGTCTGTTCCAATTTTAATGATCTAAAAGGTGTTCTATGCCCAGACTCTGGGGGTTTCCTACTTAGTCTCTCATGGTTCCCTATATCAGCTCACAATCCAAAACCAATCCCTCTCCTGACCCCAGGGAAGGATGGTTGACCGTTTTGCTTTGAGCCATAGCCCATTTGTTTCTTATATTCTGTGTCCTCAAATCCTGGTTTTATTTCCATAAATAATTTGGCTCTACCTAATCCTAACCAATTTTTACCTCTTTAGCTTCAGCTTTGTTGCATATGAGAAATATTAGTTTCCAAATGGTTGCTTTTGAATGCATTTTTTGTTCAATACAGAATGACTTATTTAAAGAGGACTAAATCTTGGCATCCAAGACCCATGTTTACCAAGTAAGAATATTCTGATTCTCAAACTTTTAAAAAAAACTTTGAAACACAAAACTCTTCCTTTTCTGATACCTATATATCTATCTATATCTATATCTATAGTTTGTTTTCCTCCATTCCTCTTTCCAAATAGATCTATTTCTACTGTTTTGAAAAATTTTGAAGCAAGTACGGTTGTATAGTGTCTTGAGAAACACGATAGAGAAAAGTTATTTTCTCAAACTGAGTCACTACTCACTGGACAGTTGTGCTCTTTCTTGACTAAAAGTCTTCACCCAATTCCCATGGGTATCAGGAGGAGGAGTCTTCTACAATAACAAGCAACTCTTCTACACCAGCTGGGTGTCCTTCGCTTAAACTGATTTCTGGCACTGTCTTTCCAGAGCTAGCATCAGATTCTACAGGTTGATTCTATGGATTGAGGGCTCAGTCTTATGAGACGGCCTCCCCTCCCCCCACACACACTTCAGATGCAAGTTGCAGGCGCAGGTTATCACTTGTGCTTCTGACTGCTGGGCTGTAGATCAGAGGTTCCAACCACCACCTCCTTGGATTCCATTTATTTGCTGGAGCATCTCAAAGAACTCACAGAAATATTTTACTTACTAGATTATGTAGGCATGATTAATTAAATCATTGGCCATTGGTGATTAATTCAATCTCCAGCCCCTCTCTCCTCTGGGGAGGTCAGGGTTGGGGCTGAATCTTCTATTCTGATTGGTTCCCCTGGCAACTAGCCCCATCCTTTGTGCTTTCCAAAATTCACCTCATTGTCATAAACCCAGTCGTGATGGAAAAGGATTTGTGAATAACAAGACACTGCTTTCACCTTTATGTCTTTGAAATGATTTCAGGAACTGAGAACAAGAGACCAGATATTATAATAAAAGATACTCCCATTGCTCTTATCATTCAAAAATTCTAAGGGTGTTGGGAACTGTGAGCCAGGAACCATGGATGAAAACCAAATATCAGCCCATGATGGCACCAGAGTAACCTACATAACAAATGTTACTAACTCTTACCTACTATGTTTCCCATATATTTACCTTCCCACAATCTCCTGCCCCAGAAACTCAAAGTCCTTTTCATTTGTCATTTCTCTACAGATTTATTGTTTTTTTTGTTAAGATGAGCCCAAGTTCTAATCACCTGTTTCAGTCCTTTCAGGCTGCTATAACAAAATACCATCGACTGGGTGATTTATAAACAACAGAAATTTATTTCTCACAGTTCTGGAGGCTGAGAAGTCCAAGATCAAGGTGTGGACAGATTGCATGTCTAGTGAGAGGCCACTTCCTCATTCATATCTAGCCATCTTTTTTCAGTTTTCACATGGCAAAAGAGGTGAGGAATCTCTCTGGGGTCTTTTAGAAGGAAACTAATCCCATTCATGAGAGCTCTGCCCTCATGACTGAATCTCCTCCCTGATACCTCACTTCCAAATACCATAACCTTGAGGATTAGGTTTTTTTTTTTTTTTTAACATCTTTATTGGAATATCATTGCTTTACATTGTTGTGTTAGTAACATATGCATTTTGGGAAGGACATAAGCAGTCCATAGAACCACCTTTTTGAGCTACTCATCACTGAGTATGATGTTTATGTTAATAAACTTCTGTGTTTTTTTTTTTTTCTCTTGTTAATTTATCTTTTGTGAGTCTGATTTTTGAAGTCCCAGACAATGAACCAGGATGAATAGAGGGAAAACAATTGTTCCTTCTCTACAATGTTGTCATGTATTATTTCAGTTAATTCTCACAAAAACACAGTATGATAGGGCTTCCCTGGTGGCGCAGTGGTTGGGCGTCCGCCTGCAGATGCAGGGGACACGGGTTCATGCCCCGGTCCGGGAAGATCCCACATGCCACAGAGTAGCTGGGCCTGTGAGCCATGGCCGCTGAGCCTGCGCGTCCGGAGCCTGTGCTCCGCAGCGGGAGAGGCCACACCAGTGAGAGGCCCGCATACCGCAAAAAAAAAAAAAAAAAACACAGTATGATAGATATAATTGTCCTCATTGTCTAGATGAGGAAACCAGGGTTGGAAAGGTTAAGAAATTTACCCAAAGATTCACAGTCAGTGAAGGGTAAGTATGCACTGTAAGGGTAAATACAAAAAAAAAACCTCCATTAACAAAACGACCTGCTTTAAGACCCAGAGAACGATCTTTCTGAAATATAGCCATCAAAAAAGACAACATCGCTATCTACGTTTCTCTGGAAGAATAGGAGCCTAACTTTTGTGTGTGCCTCGCTCCAAAACTAAAGGTATAACAAAGTTGTTTTTCCTTTGGATTAAGCCGATTAGCTAACACAGGTGATCATTTTGTTTCCAATTGAACTTAGAATAAGCCGTGTATGACAAATAGTGTTGTCAAGTCCTCTTATGTGACGACTAGTTATTGTTTATCTTAAGGACACATATGTAATAGTTTGTACCCACTTGGTTATATAAAAGGGTGAGATTTCTGTTTTTGCAGTCTCTTAGTGCACTGCCTGTGCTGTGCACTACATTCTAGATTAATGCTTATTCAATAATAAAATTTTTCTTTCTCTTCTACTTTTGGAGAGGATTACTGGGTTGGGAGAAGATTGTTTTTAATTATATTCCCCCAACAGCATTCAGTATTGATGCCGAGAATATTAAACTTTATATAAGCCTTGTGCTTTCAAAAAGCAGGAACTGTTAAGACATATCCTCATTTGTTTGTGTTCTTGGAAAGGGCTGATCAAGAAGAACCACCCCATATTCTGAAATAAGGCCTGTCTCTATACTTCCTCATGACTTGCCCAACACTCATGGAGAGCTCCCTTGTTTAGCTGTCTCTATCAAACCCCAGGCTTGCTTCCTTTTCTTTGTCACATTCCTTGTTAATGAACGTTCTCCCTATTGCAACAGCTTGAACAAAATCACCTCCTTAATGGTCCAGTGTATTTTGCATTTAACAATGCTAATCTTTTACCAACACATTGGGCAGTTGTGTTTTGTTGTCATTGTTATAAGTTTGACCGTCATTATTTTTTTTTTTTTTTTTTTTGCTTACTGAATATTGTCAGTTGGCCTGGCACAGTAGTTTGCTGTCTTTCTCCTTCAGATGTACTGTGTTAACTATTGAATTGCCTCTTGGACAGATCTAAATAGTGGTCTTCATACTATATGTAATCAACAAGTTTAAAAGTTAACCCACCATCTTGACTCTTGTTTTAATCTTGACTCCTTTCTGTTGTGGAAATAAGTGAAGACCATTCAAAGGAGAACAAGCAAAGGTTATTGATTCAGAGCTTGCCATAGCAAGAATCAGTCAGTCACACCTTGTTTTTGGCAGAGACTCAAAGCACATAGAGGAGTGTGAAAGCTTTAAAAAAAGAACACAGGGAGGGCTCAGATATGCCCTTACTGGAGGCTGTTGGCTTTGGAAACTGAGGAAAGATAACTGGAAACGGAGTTTCCTATCTGTTTTCTTTAGAGGAGTATTTTTGTCTTTCTCCTGTTGGTTCTAAGTTTGGAGAGAGTGCAGGGAATCTGTCAGTTATTGATCGAATACTGACAATTTGGGGCCAACTGCTACAGAGGTTGTGGTTTGGCTTCTGGCACGGGTTGCTGAAGATTGTAGGTCAAGTTTCTATTTTTATATATGATCTGACCATTGCTTGTTCGTATGTTGTCTCTCACCATTAATGTCATTGCCATTCTTCCTGTCACCCAGGACCAAAACAGTAGAGTCTTCTAAATATTTTTGGTATCATATTCATATTGTCAATTTTACCTTTTTAAATCTTTCATCTTTATCAATTACATAGTTCTGAACTACAAAATATGAATTCTCCATACTTTTCCCATTGCCACACCTTTGATTCAGGTCTTTGATTTCTTCATTTAGAAAATGCTCCAGTGTTCTCACGGGTCACTCCGCCTTTCGTGATTTCTCTCAGCATCCTGTGTTTCTACACAGCTGTTAAATGAATAAAATTTAATTTTGTTTAAGTTCTCCTCCTCCACCCCCCACCTCAGGGTCCCTCTTCCTTCTTCTTGTGGCATAACTGTCAATTCTGTGTAGACTCAGCCCAGCTGCCTTCCTTGTACATATCAAAAAAAAAAAAATCAGTAAATAACATTTATTGAATGAATAATACTGAAAAAAAAAGAATTAACCTAACATAATCTCCCTTTTGCTCTCTCCACATATCAACCATTTTTGTCATATTCAAAGCTTTGAGTTAATAAAATGTGAGTGGATTTGAAATTTTAAGTTTTGAAATGATATAAATGTTTCCCTAAGCTTTACCTTTTCCTCAACTTACTGACAGTTACATTTTTAGATGTAAATAATGCCAGATTAAAAAAAAATGTTCTAGCTAAATGGTCAAGTAACCCTGGTGGACAATAATTACAATAATGCTATTAACAACTGTGTCCCTTTGCTGGGACTCCTGCAGCCCAAGTTGGTCATTCTAAAGCATTTCTCCAGGGCTGCCTGTCAGTCATCCCAATGTCATGATTGAAAGTAAGAGTCCTGTTATTATCATGGCACAGAAAGGGCAGCTGCCATGCTGTCTCTATTTAGTAGCATCCCAGGAGCACTGCCCTCACCTCAGCAAGGTTTCATTTAACAAATTACACTTGTAGTGAACTGGATCCTATCACAGGATTCTCTCTTTCTTACCCCCTTCTTTCATTTTTTTTTTTAAATTCAATAGTACACCTTCAAAATACCTGTTACAACTTACAATGTAAGTTACAGAGCATGCTCAACCATTTTACAAATTCTGTAACATTTAAGTATTGATTTCAACCTAGAAGTAAAATGTGTTTATTAAAAACGTCTTCAAATAAGACTACCCCTATAGAATGATTAAGTAATTATATGCAAATAGACTAAGAAAAAATGTCTGCTGAAATCATTTTTGCACTCTTTTCTATAAATAAATTGAGGTAAGCCAGAGGAAATTCTCCCATTGGATTTTACATTTAGTCAGAGCAGGAATTATATTCCTCCTCACCTTGCCTTCTATGAACACCTACCATAATTCTTTGAAAATAGCAGATATGGCAAGTAATTTTTAATCAAGTTTAATTAATATATATATTAATGTATATATATTAATATATAAATATATATAATATATATTTTTTTATATTATAAAATATAACTCTCAGTGCTGTGAATCTTTGTGTGACACATATGAGAGCTCAAAGAAATCACTGAAGGCCCAGTAATCTGAATGCTAGCAACTTTATAACTCTAAATACTTACCAAGGTCACTTTAAGATTTAATCCCAGCACAACAATTTTCATGGGTGGTGGGGAGAGATTTGCATGGCTAGAGGGACTCAAAACACACCATATGTGACCAGTTCTGGAAGCATATCCTGGCTGTATACTCCATACTGCACATCACAGGATGGGTATCCCTCCTGTCCCAGGACACTTGGCCTCTGTCATAGGACTGATCACATCAGTTTGTCTTTCTCCCCTAGCTGTCTGTAGTTCCTTGAATAAAAGGACTTTATTTTTGTTCTTATTTTATGCTATTTGTATGTCAATTATAGAAAGAATTAAATAATTAAAATGAATGGTGGTGAACAGTTAGTATGCAAAGTGACAAAGAATTAAGGCAGTTTCAGTAACTCATAATACATATTGCAGTTTGCAAAAGCACAGGAGTTAATTCATATGGAATATATGTTAGATATGAGGTTTTGCCTATATTTTGTCTCCAGTTCTCATATGTCTCTCATTTTTATAACTGATAGAATTAAAGAAAAAATGGTATTTAAGAGCATTCTGAGTTTGAACTTTCAAGAGAAAACAGAAAAAAGAAAGAACATAGTTTGGATATCTTTGTTTCCAATATGGGGAATGTTAAGTCTAATATTGTACATAGACTAAAATCTACCCCATTTAACTACAGAAAGAATCAGATACAACAGCAACAAAGAAATAAACATGTCAAATATAGTCATGATACACTTTAATTATTTGATGGCTTTGTAATTTGGGTCCAAAATACTTTCTAGATGACAAGAAGTCCACCATATTGATGAGGCTTACTATTTTCTGTGTTTTATTCTTTCCAGGGGTGAGGGAACAATATTATTATACTCTGTGATTCAAAGATTATTCATGTATTCCAAATATATATTAAATTAACTAATTCTCCAACCATCATGACTAGATATAGCATCTTTCACATATGTAACATATATGACAGTCTTAATCATGTAGAGTTCCATGAACTGAAACTCAGAAAACATTTAATTGCAAGGAGGGAAAAGGAGGCAGATGAATATGATGAAAACTTTAAAAATAAATTTTTCTTTTGGATGTCAGCAAAAATTAGGATGGTGAAGAGTGAAAAGATACAGACTGGCTTTTGTGGATTGAGTGAAATAATGTATCTTCAAACAATGTATTGAAAATTCAAAGCATTACTATAGGATTTGTTAGAATCTAGACAGGAAAGGAAAACTAGAGAATATTGTGTCTCTACAGTTTCAAAAATATCCCAGTATGAAAGACTTATGCAGTCATGTAAGAATTTGGTGCTACTTAATGTATCAGTAGTACGTAGTTAAAGGTCTGTTACCTAAGAAATGAAAAAGTGGCAATGTGTAGAACAAGCATAACATCTGCCTCTAAAATATTCTAGTCTGATAAGGTAGATACATAACTATGACTATAGTTAATTGTCAGGCAGGAGAAATTTAAAACATTACAGAGGCATATAAATTGAGGATTTACATTAATCTCTTTTTATATGGGTGGGAAAGAACAGTTTAGATAAATCTTTGTTAATATATCAAGCAAAGACTTGAAAGATTACTATGGTCTTAGAAGGCGGAAACAGAACAGAACAGTGTGTTTCAGGTCTTGAGGACAGCACACGTGAATATACTTAAATTAGAAAGAACATGATGCTTTCAAGGAAGTAAAAATAGCCTGCTAAGGAAAGAAATTAAAAAATAAAGGACAGTGGAACTAATACACAATTATAGTAAGATTGTAGTTTTCAAGGTTAATACAAATTTAATTTCTTTCTTGTATAGCATTAAGGAACAATTGGAATTTGAAATTAGAAACACAGTATCATTTACATTCTCACCAACATAAATGAAATACTTAGTTATAAATCTAACAAAATATGTATAAGATCTATATGAGAAAAACAAAATTCTGATGATAGAAGTCAAAGAAGATCTAATTAAATGCAGAGATATTCTATGTACATGATTAGTAATACTAAATACTGTCAAGATATCAGTTCTTCCAAAACTGATCTGTAGATTTAACACAAACCCAATCAAAATGTCAGTAAATGATTTTGTGGCCATTGACAAACTGATTCTAAACTTTAAATGAAAAGGCAAAAAACTCAGCATAACCAAAACAATATTGAAGCAGAACAAGGGTGGAGGATGAATGCCATCTGCTTTCAACATTTACTGTAAATATAAGTAATTGAGACAGTGTGGTATTAACAAAAGAATAGATATATTGATCAATGGAATGAATAGGCAGCTTAGAAGTAGACCTACACAAATATAGACCTACACAAAGTAGACCTACATAGAGTCAGTCGGTCTTTGAATAAAGAAGTAAAGGGAATTCAATGGAGAAAAGATAGTCTTCTCAACAACTGGACATCCACATGCCACAAAATGAATCTAGACAGAGATGTTACAACTTTCAGAACAAATAATTCAAAATCGATCACATATCCAAAGTAAAATGCAAAACTAGAAAGCTCCTAGAATATAATATAAGAAAAATTTAGGTGACTCTGGTGAAGATTTTTTAGATATAACACCAAAATCATGATCCATGAAAGAAAAAATTATTAAGTTGGAGTTTGTTCAAATTAAAAACTTTTGCTCTGCATAAGCCACTGTTAAGATAATAAAAAGACAAGCCGCACCCTGAGAGATGATATTTGTAAAGCAGATATCCGTTAAAGGACTAGTATTTAACATGTACCAAGAACACTTTAAAGTCAATGGTAAGAAAATAATGACTTAATTAAAAAGTGGGCAGACTTTCCTGGCGGTCCAGTGGTTGAGACTCAGCACTTCCAATGTGGGGTATGGTTTTGATCCCTAGTCGGGGGAACTAAGATCCCACCTGCTTCAGGGTACGGCCAAAAAAAAAAGGTGGGCAAAAAAGCTGAACAGACACTTCGTGAAAGAAGATATACAGATAGAAACATATGAAAGGATATTCCACATTGTATTTTATTAGGGAACTGCAAATTAAAACAGCAATGAGATACCACTACACATCTACTAGAAAACATTAACAACAGCAAATGCTGGTGAGGATACAAGGCAACAGGAACTCTCATTCATTGTTGGTGATGATGTAAAATGGTACACCCAGTTTAACAGACGGCTTGGCAGTTTCCTACAAAAATTAAACGTTCTCTTACCATGTAATTCAGCAATCATGCTCCTTAGTATTTACTTAAAAGAGTTAAAAATCTTTGTCTACACATAACCTGCATACAAATGTTTATAGCAGTTTTAGTCACAATTGATAAAACTTGAAAGCAACTAAAATATCCTTCAAGAGATAGATGGAAAAACAAACTGTGATACCCCCATATAATTGAATATTAGTCAGCATTAAAGGAAATAAGCTAACAAGCCATAAAAAAGACATGGAGAAATCTTAAATGCATATTGCTAAGTGAAAGAAGCCAAACAGAAAAGGCTATGTAGTATGTGTCTCTAACTACATCATCCTGCAAAAGACAAAACTATGCATTCAAAAAAAAGATTAGTACTTGATAGAGGCTTGAGTGATGGAGGGAGAGGTGAATTGGTGGAGCACAGAGGTTTTTTTTTTTTTTTTTTCCGTACGCGGGCCTCTCACTGCTGTGGCCTCTCCCGTTGCGGAGCACAGGCTCCAGACGCGCAGGCTCAGTGACCATGACTCATGGGCCCAGCCGCTCCGCGGAATGTGGGATCTTCCCTGACCCGGGCGTGAACCCATGTCCCCTGCATCGGCAGGTGGAATCTCAACCACTGCGCCACCAGGGAAGCCCGCACAGAGCATTTTTAAGGAAATGAAAGTATTCTTATAATACTCTGTTGGTGGATACATGTCATTACACACTTGTCAAAATCCATGGAACTGTACAACACAAAGAGTGAACCATAAACTATGAACTTCAATTAGTAAAAATGCATTCATACTGGCTTATCATTTGTCACAAATGTATTACACTAATGCAAGATGTTAGTAATAGGTGAAACTGGGTGGAAGTGGTAATGTATTAAACATAATCTGAGTATAGTAGCGCTCAGTACCTTCTATTTTCTTCCATTATTTATTCAACAAATGTTTTCTGAGCACCTAATATATGTTAGCCTTGTTCTTGTCTGAATTAATAAAAGTTTTTGTCCCCATTGGGTTTAAATTCTCACAGGGGAGAAAGAGACAATAAGCAAAAATGTATTTATAATATATAGTAAATCAGATGGTAGTAAGTGCTGCAAAGAAAAAGAATTATTCAAGGACCTGGGGTGAGAGAAGTGTTGCAATTTGAATTAGGTAGTCAGAAAAGAGCTTCTGAGAAGATAATGTTACAACACATAACTAAAATAAGTGATGGAGTGAGTCATACATCTATCTGAGAAAAGAACTTTGTAACTAGAGGTAAAGACGCTGATGTGGGTAATGATTCAAAGGTATTTGAGGACACACAAGTTGGCCAGTATAGCCAGGAAAAAAAGCACAAGATATTTTTCAGATATTAGATATCTATTTTCTGTCATGGTATATGTACCCAAATAGCTAGAGTACAAAAAGACACTGATTTCAGAAAAGGTTTGGATTTTCCCAGAAAAAGATGAAAAAATAATCTTGACACATAGATGCAAGCTTGGTAGCACAGAGGATCATATTTCCACTTTAAAAATTAAATAAAACAAGGGTAGGGTATTATATTTTCAGGACTTATTGACTCTTGTAGGCTTGGCTGGCTCTCTGTAAGTGTATACCCCAGTTTTGCCATTTTATTATGATTTTCTCTATTCACACTTTACTTCAGTCAAAAAACTGACCATCACTCACCCAACCATCCAACAAGCAAACCACAATTTATCTGACATAATTCTCTATTTCAAGTCTGTAAATTGAGTCAAATAGTGCTTTTGCTGTTTTCATTAAAGCATTACTATGTTAGATCAAGTTGTCTTTAAACAGCTATAGATTGAACTTCATAAAAAAGAACATCTTCATGATACCCTTGTTACTGGCATCTCCATGACACCTGTCAGTTGTTAGGAAATCATGAACAGCTTGAAGAAAAATTGTCATAATGAATAAAGATATGCCAAGCCCTCCTGTGATTACATACTCATTGTGTCAAAAAGCTGTGGGATAGAGTTTCTTTTGAGTTCAAACTTTTAATTCCATTTTAATATTTTCCCTATTGTTGTTTGTTTAATTTAAAACAATAAATGAAAGGAATGTGAGTATGAATAGCTCTACCTCCTTTGGCTAAGAGATTTGAGTTAGAGTCAGCAATACTTTCCTTAGGTATCTTGCAAGAATAAGATACAAAAATAAAATGTGTTTTACCAATGTAAAGATGTCAAATAAGTCTCAGAACCTGAATCCTTGGAAGACTGTCAGGAATTTATTTCAGTTTGAACTCCAAAAACAATAAACAAAGGTTTATGTGAGAAAACAAAATAAAAGTAGAAATAAAATTTGACCTTCATCCAAATAAGACCTAGATTGGCCTATAAAGTCAAACCAAAAGGAAATTACACCTTGTCTTGTTGGTATGACATCACATCAAAACTATTGAGATAATCTATGTTTCATGTGTGTCTTCAAATTTTTGATGCTTCTTGACTTCAAAAAGATAATTCAAATGTTGAAAAAAAAATACAATTTTACCCTGGGATTATTTGTATTATAGTAGTCTACAAGTTTTTGTGTGTGTTGGAAACTTGGATGTATTATGTTAGTGCAGGAAATTTTAGCTTCAGATTTCTACGTATGTCAAAATAAAGAGTTTTATTTGCACATGATATTTTAGGAAAAATGATTAATCTGTACAATTTTTTATTTGTTATTTTTGATTATTATCCAAATACTATTTATTAGTAAATAGCTTCCATGAAATTTGTATGTGAACTTATTCTGAATGAAAACATTTTTACTGTCAAAATTTTAGAGTTTATATTGTAATATAAATAATCAATTTCAACATTCAAAAGTATGGTGCATATGTTTCATGATTACCAAAAATGAGATGCATTTATCAAAAACAACCTATTTGTAATTTTGAACTCAAAATCTGTATTTATGGGACTTCCCTGGTGGCACAGTGGTTGAGAATCCACTTGCCAATGCAGGGGACACGGGTTTGATCCCTGGTCTGGGAAGATCCCACATGCTGTGGAGCAACTAAGCCCATGGGCCACAACTACTGAGCCTGTGCTCTAGAGCCCGTGCGCCACAACTACTGAGCCCAAGCAATGCAACTGCTGAAGCCTGCGTGCTCTAGGGCCTTCGTGCCACCACTACTGAGCCCATGTGCTGCAACTACTGAAGCCTGTGCACCTAGAGCCCTTGTTCTGCAACAAGAGAAGCCACTGCAATGAGAAGCCTGCGCGCCGCGATGAAGGATAGCCCCCGCTCTCTGCAACTAGAGAAAACCCATGTGCAGCAACAAAGGTAAAAAATCCTTTAATCTAAAACAATTTACAAAATGAAAGCACAAATGTAAATTGGTATTGGCAGTCATCGTTCTTAGTTCTTTTCAGCATAACTACTAGCTCATTATGTTCCCTGAAGTTAATTCTAAACAATAATAGATGACATCACTATTTATTCATTACTGAAGTTGCCTACCATTTTTTTCATAATCAGTTTAATGTATTTGAACATTAAGTTCAACTACACATAAAAATAATAATTTCATTAAATTATTTTCTCAGGACTCAGTGTGTCTTAAAATCACAGAGGGGAACTGAACATCTAAAACATAAACATAAATTATTATCAATATGTGGGGATATGCTTAATTCAGAATAGGATTTAAATATTAGTTTAACATTATTATTATCCTTGTTCTAGAAAAAGAGAACAGATATCCAAATATTCACTTTTATAGGAAAGGATGACATTTTAAAACAGTTGAATTAAAGAAAGAAAAACAAATAAAAGATAAAAAACTTCATTTTCCATGACATAATTTTTACCATTAAAAAAAAAAATGACTAAGGTTCTTAAGTCTGAGGTAGCACTTTAAATCACTTAAGTTTAATTACACAGAGAAATTCAACAATATTGTAAGGGAAGTAAAATAATCCCTTCTAAAATGCAATCAAAGTGCATTAAGATGAAGAAAACATATTTTTAAAAGTATCTTTCAAACTGTCAAAGGTATTTTTACTTAAGAGTTTTCTTGTATTCCAAACAGACATTAAGATACACAGAACTCTCCACCCAAAATATCAGGCTTTCCAATGACACGTACCATCTTCTTCCTCTTTTTCATCACTTCAGTCACTGTTTGGAGTGATGTTTATGTATTTTAATGGTCTTAGACTCTTATCCGGATTCTACTATCAAATTTTCAGAAGCATGCAGATAATGTCTCCCTTGACTATCTCTAGGGCATTTCAAAATCAACATATCTAAAATATTTTCTTCTCTTTCAAGTTCAAAATGCCTGGATAACTACTCATTTTCCCTTAAAATATCTCTGAGCATGACCCACTATTCTTCATTTCTATTATCACTAGTTCTCATTATATCCCACCTCTATTGATTCTGAATATACTGTTTTAATCTTTAGTGTCTCCCCTGTCCAGTGCAAGTTATACTTCCAGATCAATTTCCCAATCCCTGTCCAGCACATGTGATACTTCCAGATCAATTTCCCAAAATTGTTGTTTATCATGTCACTCTCTTGGTCAAGGAAATGCTGTAGATCCCTACTGCTGATCTGTGAAAAAATCAGTCAAATATCCAAAAATTACCATTCGATTAGTCTCAGTGTTCCTATCAGTACTCATCCCCTATCATAACTTAACTAATATGAGGCATGACCCAAAGACTAGTCTCTTTTCTATCACTCTTAAATATTTATTATGTTACAGACTAAGCATAGCATAACATTAAGAACACAGACTACAGTTGAGCTTTGCGAGAGCACCTTCTGGAGTTCTTTGGGGACACAGGTGACGTATAGTGACGTCAGTAAGAGTTAAGAGCAGTGGCACCACTAAAATAGTGGAGTTGGAGACCCCAGCCTTTAGCCCCCAACAAGGATCAATAGTTAAACAGCTATCCATGAACAAAAATAGTTCTGGGAGAGCTCAGGAATCTACTTAAGAAACTTCAGCAACTCAGTGGAACAAATAACCTGAGAATAACACACAAAAAGGGAAGAAAGAACAGCTTCATCTCACCTGCATCACCTCGTTCCCCTGCCCAGCACTCTTCAGGGCCAAGAGGGAAGAACCCAGCTAGAAACAGTTCCTCTCACTTGGAAAGGAAAAGCAGGTTAGGTGACCAGCTTCCCCAGTCTTTTGGGGTTTTGCATGAGGAACCCCCTTTGCCTTTACCCCACACAGAAACTGGCCAAGGTGAGACATGCTACATAGATGGCTAGGAGCAAGGAAGAAGAGAAGAGGCTACCAAATCAGCCACGTAGCTGTAGAAATGACAATTCCCAATGACCTGCTCTGCAGAGGACCCCAGCAGTTCTTGTCACTGAGAAAACTAACCTCCTCGAGACAGTCGCTGTGGATAACCTACAGATTTCACCCATTTTCACCCCACAGAGATTCAAGTTTGCAGATGACAGCCTCCTGAATCCCTCTTTGTACCCTCCAGCCCCAGCCCCAGCATGAGCCCAGGATCCGCATTGGCAGACAGCCCCACCCCACCAGCTGTTCACCTGCATGGTGCCCTGCATGATTCCCATCACCAGAGTCCATTACTGTGTGTGCATCCACGGTGACACCCTGCAATCCCAGCCTTGGATGCTGATGGATTTGCTGCCTGTGAGCCCAGATTTGGGTCTATTTCCACTCACTGGCCTACACTGCTGGGCTCATCTGTTAGCCGTCTAGCCTAAAACCTGTCACAGCAGTACCTTCACTGCTATATGCACCCCCGTGGCAAGACCCTGCAGCTGCAGGAGTGCACCCCGGCAGCTGGGTCCCATGCAGTTGCCAATTCAGGCCCTTGCTGCTGACGCTGCATGTGTATTGTTGGCCTAAAATACATAGACCACCAGATATTTTTCCAGCGAAGATGGGTTTATTGGGATCAGCAGAGAATTGCAGTTCAGGGTCTGCAACCATGGTAAACAAGTTCCCCCAAGGCAATGGAGGGGAAAAGAACATTGGAAGGGCAGATATAATCAAAGACAGTCCGTGGCTTTTCATTGGCTGAGTCCTTGCCAGGAAAGAAGAGGAGTCTTTCTTCTTCCTGTTGAGCTCCGCTATGGTCTCAACTCTGGAGAGCTCCCCATTCTGTTCTCCCAACTGTTTAACTGAGGTTTCTGTTTAATATTTTCTTACCGTGTCCACAACCAGCTTCTGCCATGCACAAGCTCTTTCTGCTTGTCCCCACAGCCAAGTGTGTGCAAACCACAGCTCTACCTACTATGGCTGCCTGCCCTGGTCCCTTGTTGCTGGACCTAGAGGAGCAACTGAGGATCTAAACCATCCTTACAGACAAGTACTTATTGATGTTGTGGACCCCAGCAGCTCGAGTGGAAGAAAAATAACACCTCACCCTTTCATCTCGAGCCACCACAAGCTCCTGCACTCGGTGCCCTGCCCCACTAGACCCAAGGTCCGTTCAGGCTCTAGCATACCCCACGTGCGGGGGAAGGTCTTTCCTCATTCAAGTCAGTCCATAAATGCAGATCAAAACCACAATATGTCTTCTCACACCTGTTAGAAGGTCTATTATCTACAAGACAAGAGATTTCAAATGCTGTCGAGGGTGTGGAGAAAAGGACACCTGGGTGCACTGTTGGTGGGAATGTAAATTGGTGCAGCCACTGTGGAAAACAGTATGGAGGTTTCTCAAGAAATTAAGAATCATTTTAAAGTAATACTAAAGCAGCATCTTCTTTTCAATTTAATATCTTCTACTCTGGACATAAGGCAACCTAAAACCCAGTAGGAACATCAGCACAGACAGAGAAAAATCCTGAAGTTCAAGCTCAAAGAATGGCATAAGGATCTCCTGACAGTGACAACAGAGGCATCAAAGAACCACAAGTATTAAAACTCTGAAGAAGGGGAACCTTCCTCTCCGATTGCATCTTAGGACACATCTTGCTAACGGATGCACATCTTGCTAACGGATGCACAAAATAAATGGAGATGAAGCACAGATGTTCTCAGACACAGTTCAGAACTGTGCCTGCTTGATGTTGACATGCTGAGTATGGTTCCCAGGGAAGGAGCTTGGTGGTGCCACTTTTGCTGCTGGGTGACTCTCCTTCAATAACATCTCCTTGCAAAACAAAGCTGAAAGCTATCAGAATTTTCACTGTCCACCCTTTTTTTGTGAAAACAAAAATCCTCTCTGCAGATTTCTATTGCTTAGTGACAACAGGTACTCTTGTTGGTCTTTCCTAAAAGTAAAGCAGCATAAAGCAAGCCTTTGGAAATCAGGGAATACCTGTACTATGAAATACTCAAAAAATAAGAGTGACTAAAAGACAACAGCAGTGACAACAATGTCCTCACTGTATGAACTCAGTAGCTAAGATGAGATGAAAGAGAAAAGTCACTGAACTTGAAGATAGAACAGTAGAAATTATCCTTTCTGGACAAAAAAAGGTAAAAGATTGAAAAAATAAAGAAAACACCAGTGACACGTGGGACAGTAACAAAAGTTATAAATTTTGTGTCGAGTTGAGTAAAGACAGGAAGAACCGTGCAGAAAGAAAAAAATGGAGAAATAATGACATAAAACTTTCCAAATTAGTAAAAGACATAAACCTACAAATTCAAGAAGCTCAGGGAATCCTCAGAAAAGGTAATCTTAAAGAAACCCACATGCAAGCACATCTTAATTAAACAGCTGAAAACTAAAGAGAGAAAAACATCCTAAAATCAGAGGAAAACAATACACTTATAGAAGAAGATAATTTGAAGGACTATAGATTTCTCCTCAGAAACTATGGAAAATGGGAAAAAAATAAGTGGAACATCATTTTTAGAGTGCTGATGAAAAGAATTTAAAACCTAGAATTTTATATCAACTAGAAATATTCTTCAAGAATGAACATGAAATTAAGTTATTCTCAAATAAAGGAAAACTAAAAAAAAAAAAAAAAAATCACCAGAAGATCTACCCTAAGAAATTGCTAGAATACCTTTAGACAGAAAGGAAATGATACTAGAAGGAAATTTAGACTATCAAGAATGAATAATGAAAAATCATAAATTGACTTATTGTGGTGATCATTTCCCAGTATATGCAAATTTTGAATCATTATGTTGTACGCCTAAAACTAACATAATGTTATATGTCAATTTTACTTCGATTAAATAAATAAGCAAACAAACAAACCAGGAATCATTATAATACTTAAAAAAAAAGTCAGCGAATTATAAAACAGAATGAATAAGTAATGCATGTGGTGCTTGGATATATGTAATAAACTATTATTCTCCTCTTAAGTTATTTAAATATATTTGATGTTTGATGTTGAATAAAGCTGTTTAAATATATGTAGATGTAAATTTTATATATTTCACTTGAAATGGTAAAATACTGGTTCTAAGTAGACTTTGAAAACTTAAGTATGTATATTATGATTATTACATCAAACACTAAACGTAAAATGATCCAAAGAGATATAGTAAAAATATAGTTGATAAATTAAAATGGGATACTCAGAAGGTTGAAGTAATCCCAAAGAAGGCAGAAAATGGGAAACAGAGGAGCAAGAAACAGAGGGAACAAACAAAAAAACAAAAAGTGGTAGACCTAAATTCACATCAATAATTATATTAAAAATATAATTTCATTAAAAGTTTAAGCAGAACAATTACAATATAAAGATCATCAGATTGGTTAAAAATTACTTAGTTTCTCTAAGAAACTCACTTCAAGTATAATGATAGAGGTAGGTTAAAAGTAAAAGGATAGAAATAAATACATATATCATGCAAACATGAATCAAAAGAAAGATTGATTACATTAATATCAAACAATAATATCAGAACAAAGAATGAACATAATCACATCAAATTACATCTTTGATAAAAACTCTTTTGTAACATTCATTCACTCATAAAATAACATCCAAATCTCTTACCTTGACCTGACAAAAACTACCATATACACCTCCCAGCATGGTTCATCCACACACTGGCTGTCTCACATCAGAGCTCTTAAAACTATGTAAAATTATCTTGTTGTTTGTTTATCCCACTAAAATGTAAACTCCATAAGAGAATTGTCCTTGCTTGTCTTATTTATTCTGATGTCCTTGATGTGTATGAAAAGTATAGTATTGATATCAAATATAAATTTTGAGTGCAAAAATTAATTCTCTTTCTAGAAATTCTTATATAAATTGCAATTTTTGTCATGATATAATACTTTTCAAGTCTCAAAACAACAGAAAAAATAAACTTACCACCACTTCTAGATTTTAAACTCATTATCTAAAATTTCTATGAGTATTCTTCCATACATAAACATGTCTTCACTTGCCTTCATAGGACTCTCTATGGATAATGTGAGGAAAATACTTAAATGCTGACTTTTTTACTCTGAGAAGTTATTTGCATTATATGACTATGGAATTTCCTAGTAAGCATGAATCAGCCAAACATTATATAAGCTTTCCTAAATAACAGAAAACATGTTGCATTTTGGTTATTGATAAAGTCCAAGAGAATTCAGAGTAAATGGGTCAGTTGCAATTAAAATAACAGGGAGAGCAAAGAGGAATATGAGGAAAAAAAGAAGAAAAGTTATTAATAGTCCTATGATTTGCTTTTTGTTTAATGGTGAGTTTTTTCTTTTACTGAGGTATAGTTTATTTACAATATTGTGTTAGTTTCAGGTGTACAGCAAAGTGATTCATTTATATGTATATTTCAGATTATTTTCCATTATAGGTTATTATAAGATATTGAATATAGCCCCCTGTGTTATACAGTAAACCCTTGTTGCTTATCTATTTTATGCATATTAGTTTGTATATATTAAGCCCATACTCCTGATGTATCCCTCCCCGCCTTTCTCTTCTGGTAATCATAAGTTTGTTCTCTATGTCTGTGAGTTTGTTTCTGTTTTGTATGTAGATTCATTTATATTATTTTTTAGATTTATATCACATAATATTTGTCTTTCTCTGTATGACTTGTTTTTTAAGTTTGAAGGATCATAGAATCTGAGATGAATAGGAATTTAAAGCTCAATGTTAACTTGATTCAATTTAATTCAATTTGGTAAATACACTGAAATGTGCTCTCAGATGGAAGGCATTGAATGACTATAGATATATTTAGAGCAGTGCAGGTCTGTTTAGCAAAGACTGACCATCCAGATCTTCTTGGCATCTAGTTTCAGGATGAAGTGCAAATAAATATTAGATGGTGTTGCACTCATCAATAAATAAGACATTCGATAAATATTTGTTAATGGATGAAAGGCAAACTAAAGACATGTTTTTGGGTATTTTTGAAGACCATTACTCTGTGTACTCAGCACTGTTACTTCCCGTCTCTCTCTTATTCTAAAGATATTTGTTTTCCTGCCCTCAGGGTTAACATGAAGACCAGTCCAAGCCAACGATAATTGTCTCTTTCAACTGTGCCCAGTGGCTTTCCAAGAGATAAGCATATGACACAAGTTAAGCCAAACTATTTCAATAGAAATGTTCTATTTGGAACTGGAAGAAACAAGTTTTTTGATTTGTATTTTATTTTGTTTTTATTTTTGTAATTCTGCCACTGAGTTTTGAGACTGTGAGTAGGGTACTACCAGTCATCACGCTTCTACCATGACATACCGATCATCAGTAAGAGAGAATGAATATGACATTTAGATATAAACAGATGTAAACAGAAGTAGAATGTGTGAGGACCACTTCTCCCCAAATCATGTTTCCTTTCGTTTGGGAAAAAAAATCAATTAAAGTAACTTGATGGACCTTTCTGCCATCTTACATAGGGAAATGGAGTATTTCATTCACTGATACATTTGAAAAAAGAAAAAAAGATTGGATATACTCAGTTCAGCTCTGCCACTTCTTCCTTTTGGAACAGAGCAGCTTGCAAGGGCTATGATCTCCAGGATGAAAATAATTTTCCCACCATCACCTGTGACTGCTGGGTAAGTCTGTCTAAATCAGAGGTTCACTTAGAAAGTCAATGTGGTTGTGATATCTAAGCCATATCTTTCAATTTAGCATCATCAGTAATAATGTTGACTGTTATGATTTATTCTCAGTTGATTCAGTACCTTTAATGAGAAGAAGAATAAAATGTGCTATTGGGCCTTTTCAAAGCTCCACAGAAAGAAAAGCATAGAAAAAATATTCTTGCTATTTAAATCCTTGATTCTATGTATCCTGTAACCAGCTATCACCCTTCTTATAGGTAGAATATGTGAGCTAATAAATCCTTTATTTTCTTAATTGAAGTCTATTTATATTTCTGTTACATGTTAAATTGATAAAACTGAATGATACAGCATGCTTATTCACTATATTTTTTGCACAGACTAGTTAAAATATCACAATGTTTATATTATGAGGATGATATATTCGTTTAATCTTCTTAGATAAACTCTACATATATAATGCTATTAATGCCAAAGAGCAGCTCTGCTGTTTTCTTTATTTGTGGTTCTCAAGAAGGTGGGATGTTCCAGTGCAATATTTTCTTCATAGACTGTAACACCCTCTTTACTGTCAGTAGAAAAACCAGTACTTTATCATGTTACCATTTTCCTGAAATACAGATCCTTTGTCTGGTTGCCTCTAATGATCAGAAGAAATCTGAATTATTTACACATTCAGTGACTCTATTTATCATTCAAAATATGTGTAATTTTTATCACAGGACATTGTCTTGGACTCAGTTTTTCCAGGATTTTTTCCCCTTTATCTGAATATAACTTTTCACAGTTTACTCATGTATTATCAATGTGAAAAAATCACATCATTGACATATTCCACATGTCCATAAATTTTATGGATTTATTGAAATTTTGACTTTTGAGATATTATGGACAATTTTAGAAGCTTTATCTTATTGTGATTTGTAAAATTTCACATTTATAAATTTTACCAACAAGACTTCCTACAATTTTCTTTAAATTCATGAAAAATTGTATATTTAAATAATCTTTGGCATTTTAGCAATTTTAAACATATAGCTACAGATAATGTTTATATAACAGTTCTTGATAATTTGGGGGGTCATGGACTACTTTGAGTATCTAAAGGAAGCTATTTTTAATTTTCCCTACAGTGTTATACATTAATAGATTCAACCTATACTTTGACTCTCCTAAATCCCTCCCATGTATCATTTTGGACATTATACATCCCAACGTAAGGCAAGACCTTAGGCAAGTGTAAGAAGTGGGCCCTTGCATTATTCACACATCAGCTTTTATTTCTATCACTTCTTCCTAATGCACTGGTGAAACCTATAAGGAGGTAGCAAAGACATTCCTGCACTTTTCTTTTTATTCTCTTGGTTTAATTTTATCTGATTGTCTTCTTTAGCTGTCCTCCTTTTTGTAATGATCAATTCATATTACATCAATTACAGAAAATTCTCAGTCTCTTCACCTGAAAGTTCTCAAAATTTACACTTTAATGGCAGAGCCATCATCTGCAGCATTTCTGGAGTGCTTGATATTCTGGTTTCAAGTAACTCTTGTACCGGCTCACATACAGCGGAAATGTTCAACCTGTAATCTGCAGAATGGTTGCTTCTTGTTTTTATATAAGAACGGCTTTCCTCTGTGTGAACTTCCCCTTGGACATCTTTAATTATTCTTCATGCCCTGAGATGTGCTGTGAAAGTGGATGTGAATTTATTTTCTCATCTGAATTATGATGAGATGAGAACAGCCTTCAAATTGGTAGAACCTGAAAATGTTTCTCTCCTGCATGAAAATTCTTTGTGTCTTGCAGTTATTTCTAACTTATTGCATCAGCCTGAGGTTTTCCTACTATATACTTTCATGTTCTAGTACCTTAAGTGTTGCACTGGCACAAGGCTAATTTCATAGTTTTGAAATTACCACTGTGACAAGCTGAAACTTCTCCCTGTTCTGAATAATTTCCACAATTGAATTAATTGCTACAGAATTCTTTGTGCAACCATCTAATTGATGATATTAATTAAGCTTAAGTACTGCTTGGATATTTACTAGGTACTGATAGTATACATCAAAAAGTCCTAAATCCTTAGCCAGACATTTCAGAATCTTGATGTTGTCAGCAAATGTATCCAAACTTCTTTTTTTCCCCTCTACACCTTAAAAGATATTCTCTTAAATTATCAGCAGTATTAATACCTATCATATACTAAATGTGTACTTTTGTCAGGCACTGTGTAAATGTTTAATTTTATTTTAATACTCCAAACACCCTTTGAAGTAGGAACTATTATTATTCCCATTTTACATATAAAGCAACAGAGGTCTAGATAAGTAAAGTGATTTGCCCAAGATCACAGAAATGCCCTTACCCACTTCAGTGAAAAATCTATGACAGTAATGATGGGTCGTATGGGCCAATGATGGGTCCCAAATATATACGACAGTACTGAAACACATATGGAATACAATCATAGTTTCAGAATGTGCTGGGTATTCTTCATTTGTTCCTCCAGATGCGGTTGCCACCATTTTTCACTTTCCCCCTATTCCCCGGGTAGGGCTAAGGGGGACTTTATGAACTGCATTAACTGGCTCTCTAGTTTCCTGTTAGGCTTTGCTCATACTATCTCTGCAAGAAATCTAGGCCACCATGAAGTTATTCTGCCACTTGATTCATGTGGCACAACAGAACAATTGGTATTTCAAATACCTATTACTGCAGCATAGAGCCATTGGCAAAAGTCTGAGGGCAAATTCTTCTCCCCTCCAAACCCCCAATGGGCTGGTTGAAGACAGTAGTTCCATATGACCTCAGATGATACATCCAACAAATCAGCATTTCCTTGTATTTTCTCTTTCCCTATCTTACTCCTCTTTTCCTTTATTTCTGTTTCCCTAGAATGGCAGTCTGCATCACAGTGTTATTTCCTAAGATAGGTCTCAGTCTTTGTTTTCAAGAAAATCCAATTTAAGGCAGCCAAAAGCTCATAAACATTAAATGCACACAAAATTCCCTATTTGTGCCAATTTCTTAATCAAAAATATTAATGTCTGTGCCACATGTGTACTATTTTTTTCTTCTGTTGACCTTGGCTACTATATTATTTAATAGAATTTGCATGTCTTTAGACCTTTAGAGATTTAAAATCTTCTCTTCTAGCTCAAAAACTTTTTACCCTTGATGGAAAATCTTTTCTTGGTGTTTTCTCACCTGTTAAAGCCATAAAATCTATGACACTTTGAGATTCTCCCTTGGCTCTTCCTGATTACATGGTTGTAGAATTTTAATAAAATCCTTCTTAAACTTGAGCATGAAATATGTTTAAAATTTAGAGTAATCAGGAGTCACCAAGAAATATGTTTAAAATATAAATTGCTGGGCCTCATCCCAAGAGTTTCTGATTCAGTAGGTAGAGAAAGCCTTGAAAATTTCAATTTCTTACAAGTCCCAAGGCAGTGCTGATGCTGCTGAACTGGAAACCTCACTTTGGGAACCACTGTTCTAAGGTGGCACCAATGATATGTACGAGATAGGAAGTCTTACTCTAGAGCTGTAAATTAAATGTGTGTTATATTGATGGGATAACCAAGCAAACAGTACAGAAAAGCCTGTGGGAAAAAATGTAACAGAATATTTGTGTTTCTTAAATAACACACAATAATCATAAAGATTGATAAATTTGACCTTTTTATTAGAAACAGTTTATGAAAATTTCCATAAGTAAATTGAGTTGATATTTTTTTCAGGTAAGGAGTTAATATTTACAACATATATAACTAACAGAAGAATAATTTTTAAAATATATAAGCAATCCATACAAGTCATAAAGAAAATATCAATAATCCAACTGATAAATGGATAATGGAAATGAAATTTATAGAAGTGGATATCACAAGTTTCCATTAGCCTAAATAGATTATCACATTAATTATAAGGAGAATGCAAACTAAAAAAGCAAGATACCACCCTACATTCATTAGATTAGTAAAATTTAACACATTACTTTACATTAACTGTTGGCAAGAATGTGGAGAAGTTCTTTAACATTGCCAGTAGGGTTATTATTTTATAACCACATTGGAACGTAGTCAGTCTTTTTCCATTTTAGCCATGGTGGTGGGTTGGTAGTGGTATCTCACTGTGGTTTTATTGTTGCGTTTTGATGCCTATGTACTGAGTTTTAAATATTTTTTAACTTATATAAGTGTACTGAATTTACAAAACAAGCATACAAATTTAGCCTTAATGTCAGGCTCTGTGGTAAAGCTTGAAATTCAAGCATTAAATCAATCAATAAAACATAGTAGGTACTAGTAAGGAGCTCTATTCATTATTACTCATACTTTTTGGAATAAGTTTGTGTGTGTTTTGTAAATGTAAGTCTGTAGGGAGGCTTAAATGATCATTCTTGTTCAATAAGGTATTGCATATTCTTAGATAAACTAATAGTGCTAGAATATCTTTGAGATATATGGTTTTACTCATGTAGATGTTGAGCAAAAAGAACAAAGCTGGAGGCACACATTTCCTGATTTCAAAATATATTACAAAGCTACAATAATCCAAACAGTGTGGTACTGGCATTAAAGCAAACATGTAGACCACTGGAACAGAATAGAGACAAAAAGATAAACTCACCCTTATACGTTCAACTGATCTTTAACAAGCGTGCCAAAACACACGAGAGAAAGATAGTCCTTTTAATAAATAGTGGTGGAAAACTGGATATCCACATTCAAAGAATGAAATTGGACCTTTATTGCACGTGATATACAAAAAGCAGCTTAAATGGAATCATAAAACTCCTGTAAGACCTGGAATAATAAAACGACTAGAAGAAAACATAGCCAAATTTCTTGACATTGGTGTAGGCAATGAATTTTTGGATATGATACCAAAATCACAGGCAACAAAAGCAAAAATAGATAAGGGGGATTGTTGCATCAAATTAAAAAGCTTTTGCACAGCAAAGAGCACAATTATCAAAGTGAAAGGCAACCTACAGAATGGGAGAAAATATTTGCTAACCATAAATCTGATGAGGGATTAATTTCCAAAATATACAAGGAACTAAAACTCAATAGCAAAAATACCAAATAACTCAACTAAAAATGGGCAAAGGACCTAAATAGACATTTTTCCAAAGAAGACATACAGATGGCCAACAGGTATAAGAAACAGTGCTCAATATCAGTAATTATGAGGGAAATGCAAATCAAAACCACAATGAGATGTCATCTCACACCTTTTCAAATAATTATTATCAAAAAAAAAGATAATGAAAAGTGGCAGAATATGTCATATCAAAATATGCCACTTTGGCATAGGATTATTTCAAACTAAAGGCACTTGAAAAACTGCAAATTTCAAGACAACCACTCTGACCTACCTTCTCTTACTTAAAAGCAAGAGATGATATTCCCATGTGAAAGATGTCCTCCTTGTGACAGAAGGAAAGTAATATTCTTATCATGAAAGACAAGAAGTTGAGTGGGAGAGAATTCTATAAAAACAGACCTTGTTAAAATAATTTGTGTCTTCTTTTAGCCTCCGCATAGTTTAGTTACTTTCCCACAACTGTCTCTTTTTTTTCAACCTACTATAAAAGGATGTAGTTTCTATCATTTCTTTGGGTCTTCGTTTCCTTATCAGGGCTGCTGTGTCACGTAAAACTTCTATAAATTTGTACAATCTTTTATTTTTAGCTTGTCATGTGTCAGTTTAGTTCTTAGGCACAGCCATGAAAACCCCTAAAAATGTAAAGATAAAAATTTGCCTAGCTTACAATCACAAGTGTTGAAAAGGGTGTAGAGAAAAGGGAACACTTGTTTACTGTTGGTGGGAATGTAAGTTGGTATAGCCATTAAAAAAAACAGTATGGAGATTTCCCCCCAAAAATTCAAAATAGAACTACCATATGATCCAACAATCCCACTTCTGAGTATAAACCCAAAGGATATGAAATCACTATCTCAAGGAGATGTCTGTAGTCCCACAGTCATTTTTTTTTTGCAGCATTATTCATAATAATGAAGATACGGAAACAATCTAAATCCCCACCAACAAATGAATAAATTAAAAACTGTGAGATATACATATATATATGTATACACACACACATACACATATATACATAACACCACAGTCAATCTTTATTTTCTTTAACAACTCACATAGCTCTTACCAAGTGCAAGGCACTGTGCTCAGATCTTTACATTTTAAACTCTTTTAATCTTCATAACCACCCTGCTGGGTAGCCCTGTTGTTACATGTGTTTTACAGATTAGTAAACTGAGCCACAGAACTTTAAGGAACTCTCTCAGATCACAAGTAGGTGAGTTGCAGAACCAGAATTCAAAACCAGGCAGTCTGTCTCCAGAGCCTGTGCTTGGAACTGCTGTTATGTTGCCTAAGAAGAAGGAATCCTAACACAAAAAATAAGGGAAGGAGAAATCAGTAATCAACAAACTCTTAACAAGGCTGTGCCACTCCTGAATCTAGGCTTTTAACCACTGCACAATGGCTCATAGTGTTTGTTTGTTTGTTTCATAATAATAGCTAGTTTTTAATCAGAAATCACTATGTTCCAGTCACTGCAGTTAACACTTTACACGAATTTGCTCATTTGATACTATAAAAATGAGTTATACTAAATACTTAAAAATATTCTTATTTTATGGATAAGGCCACTGGGTCTTAGAGTAAGTTAAGCATTTACACAGGTTAAAGAGATGGTGATTTTGAGAATTAGATGCAACCACAGATGCAATTATGCTGTACAGTCCAAAGGCTTCACTAAATTCATTTGAAATCCTACAACTTCAGTTTAAGATTAAAAAAATCAACCACCACCACATCAATAAAACAAACATTTAAAAAATTTCTCTTTTCCACCTTGTAGTAACAATTCTTTTTTGTTGAATCAGTCATAAACAATTTGTTATAATCTAAGCTCCATGAGCTCAAGAGACCTTATTCATCCTAGTGATTTCCTCATTTATTTAACAATCATTTACAGAGTCCTGTCAACTCACTCTTTCATCTATTTCTCCACAAACATTGCCTGAGGGCCTAGAATATCCCAAAGACTCTCCAACACACTGGATCAAGGGTGAACAAATGAGAAAAGTACCCCGGTCCCTTAGCAATTAGGTTCCAGTGAGTCATTTCAGGGGAGAAAGCTGGTAAGTAGATAAAACACAAATAAGCAAGGAAATTTCAGTAAAAAGGTTGTTACTACAAAGTCAATCAAACAAGACCATGAAGTGAAAGTTGTGAAGGCAGTTTATAAGGAAAGACCTTTAAGATGTCATTTGAACTAAAGCAGGGAAGTTGGGGAGGAACCAGCCATGTAAATTCACTCCAATTCTCTTTATACCCATTTCCCTCTTTTTCACTCTGGACTTAATTATTCTTATGGAGTCTTATTATAGTTTCCTAACTGATCTTTTTGCCTTTACGCTCTCTGATTTCAAGTTTAGCATTTATCCATCTGACAGGCTTATCTTTTTGAAGCACGGATTTTACCATTTAACATCCTTGTTCAAACATTCTCAATAATTTCTCCCAGCCTATGGCATCACATCCAAACTCTGTAGACTACATTGTCATTACAATCTTTCTTTGTTCTCATGACAACCAGAATTTCAGCTATATTTTTCTGCATATGCTTTTGTACACATTTATCTTGGCCAAAATAATTTATTCATTGTTCCTTATATCACTTCATATCTGAGATTGTGCTCTCTTTCTCTTAATCTAAATTCTCTTCTACCTCGCATTTATGCGTGTCCAAAATGTTCCAGTACTTTAATGGCTAATTAAAGTTCCGACCCTACTCTGAGATTCTTCAAAACTGGTAAATTATTTGAAATCACTATCCCATCGTTTATGTAAACAGAAAAATAAAATGAACTTGAGAAGTGATTTTAAAAAAAGAAACAGACATTTCAGCAGATACATATGTTATAGTGAAAATTTATTGTTTCCTCTCTTTCTAATCACTGGATGGTTTATCTCTTTATGAAAAACACATCTCCTAGCCTAGAGCCTTAAAACTCACTCTTGATGATCCTTTGAAGTTGGAGCAAAGGCATATCACCTGTAGCTTTATCAATCCACTGAGGGAGCATTTGATTTTAAATGAATGGGGTATAGTTTCCGGGAAAATCTCTTATTTTCTTATTGTCAATTTGATATACTTCAACAACTGTAATCGTCATTTCAAGCTTAGGGAAATGTGTATTTCCATATTGCTTCATGAGTTCTCCTAATGATGTCATACAGTGAAACTTAAAAAGAAAAAAAGACATTGTAGTCTCATCTTTTGTACAAACTGTCATAATGTACATGTACTATCTTCAGGAACTATGGGGAAATATATGACATTTTTATATTGTACTACTTTGTTTAATTAGAATTGACTCTGAATGAAGTATAATTCTGCCCTCTGTGCAACTGCCTTGAACTTTCTCCACTTATATGGATTCCTCAGTTTCGTTGCCAAGCAACCAAGCTCAGATTGCTACTTTGCCTTTGCACTGAGAACAGTCAACTCTACCACATGTTCTTTGCCTTTTTTAATCGTAAATAATTTTCTCCTTTCTTTAAAGCAGTTGCACCTTTTAGTTCTGCGTTCTTGGCAGATCTGCTCCATAAGCTACTTACATTCTATGTCTTTTTTTTTTTAACATCTTTTTTGGAGTATAATTGCTTTACAATGGTGTGTTAGTTTCTGCTTTATAACAAAGTGAATCAGTTATACATATACATATGTTCCCATATCTCTTCCCTCTTGTGTCTCCCTCCCACCCTCCCTATCCCACCCCTCTAGGTGGTCACAAAGCACTGAGCTGTCCCTGTGCTATGCGGCTGCTTCCCACTAGCTATCTATTTTACATTTGGTAGTGTATATATGTCCATACCACTCTTTCACTTTGTCACAGCTTACCTTTCCCGCTCCCCATATCCTCAAGTCCATTCTCTAGTAGGTCTGTGTCTTTGTGTCTTTATTCCCATCTTACCCCTAGGTTCTTCATGACCTTTTTTGTTTTTCCTTAGATTCCATATATATGTGTTAGCATTACAAGTTTCTTATTTTGTCAGTTTAGGAACTTGGCATTTATCTCCTTTTTGGCTTCTCAGTTTATCAGAGTTGCAGTTGTGTCTTCACTTAATAACTAAAATACCAGCAATATTTACAATAGAGGTGAGCAAGAATAAAAAAGATGACATAATTAATTCAACAAATATTTACCATATTCCAGTTACCCTTTTTGAGACTGGGGAAATAGCAGTGACCAAAGCAGACAAAAATACCTGCCATTGTGAAGCTTACATTCTACTCAGGGAAAATAGGCAGTATTTACATGAACAAATAAGAAAGTAATATATATAGTTGGTGTTGATAAGTTATAAGAAGGAGACGATCTACTTTTGTTGTGTCTTTGTATATATATACATAAATATGTATATATGTGTACTTGTACATATATATGTATTTATATTTGTATTTTATGTACAGTTTGATGGTACTTTTAAAGAAATAATAAAAAGTTATAAATACAAAATTAGTTAGAAGAGCTAAGAAGGGGCTGTGCCAATGGGTGACTTGAAATGTTAAGTACCATCAGTTTCATAGTACACCCACCATTTATGCTCTGGCTGAAAGGAAAACTGACAAGAAAGGTGGGGAGCTCAAAGCAAAGAGGCAGTTGCAATGTTGTTACTGGGTAGCCAAATAAAGCCTCACTGAGAACATGGCATTTGAATAATGATTTAAAATAATTCAGGGAAGTAATGACGTGGTTGATAAATGGTTATAGGTGGTGGAAATAGGAGATAGGAAGTTAATCTGGAAAGACAAGATAGAAATTGTTGCTGCAAAGCAGAATGCCTAAAATTGTGACTACAGACGTTAAAGATGTTGGTAATAAAGGATAGGATTATCTGAGATAATTAACAACTGAAGTAGATGAAGAATATGATGACTGGAGGGATGGAGGTCAAAAACTGAGTAGCAAAGTTATTAGATGAGTTTTTTACATGGATTATTAAATAATCAAAACTCAGGCAATATTAATGTTCGAGTGCATGACAGCCAGGTTCTAACAGCTATGAATGATGGATAATGAGCTGGAAAATGGTGGTGATAAGACTGACAGTATTGTGGGGAAGGGAGGAGGGACAGAGGTCTTGCCAGGAACAACCAGAGTTAGAGTTATGTATTCCTGTGTATATGACAGCAAAAAAAAGAGTAGTGAATGATATAATCTGGTGTCATGAAACATATGACTGGGGTAATATAGTGAGTAGAGATGAGAATATTCTGAAAACAACAATGAGGCGCCTAAGTGTTACCAACTCTACCTCCAAGACCTGTAATATGTAGGAAATGTAAAAGAACAGCCGTCACTTGAGGACAGCAAAGGGAGCAGCATCCTGAGGGAAATCTTAGTTTCATTTCCACCAAGAAGGCAGGGGAAATGTTCAAAGAAGAGATTTAGAATACGACATGTTTACATATGAACAACTGTGATTCCCTGAAAGCATAATGAACAAAATTCAAAAGCCAGAGAGCAGCTTACATCAGCTGATGGGCAAATGACAGAACAAAAAAAAGGGACACACAGATCTTAAGGGACAATGGCATTTCCATGATGAGGGGTGATATAGGATTCCTGGTCTACTGGTTATGTTTGGTGTCTGGTGGAATCAAGAAGATTAATCTTAATGGTCTCAAAGAAGATTCAGTGTTATATCCACCTATGCATTTATTATATTTGTATATATATCACATATTCATATATTTATATATACTTACAAGCATATGTACACACAGTCACAGAAAATAGGCATTAGAACTTTCAGAATACAAGCTAAAGATGAGATATTAATATTAATTATCATGTCTGTGGCTTGCACTCTGGAGTTCCATAAACACCTTTCCAGTGAGTCAACTCCAATAAGAGGAGTCTATTATTATATCATATTTCAGTGGGCCAAAGCAAGAAAAAAATTGCCTCATAATCTAGGTAAATCACAGTGGACAATATTATCCTGTTACACTGCTAAATATGTAGGCCCAAAATTAAAATGCGTATATCTTTTATGTAACCTTTTTATTAAGATTTACTTTGAAATACGTTGATTTATTTATTAACAGGAGTAATATCAGTTACAGGAAAAACAGAAAACTCAACACACCTTCACATTTCCACAGCTATTTAATGAGTTCTACTCATCCACTAATCTCATTTTATTGAGCAAACATTCAATCTATGGTTTTGAATTCTTATATTTAAAAGGAAGAGGATCATTTCATAAAAGAATCTTGTGCTTCTTAATTAAATTATAAATTTCAGTTGTAGTTCATTGTGTGACACAGTGGTCTTTACCTCTCTGATTCTCTAATTTAAATTGAACTCACACAAACATTCCTAAAACCCAAAGTGATACTTTGTTTGTAAAAATGCACTTTGGAAAAAGATGTTGTAAATGTCTTTAGCTCATTTGAAACATAAAGCAGTTCAAGTGTTTCAAAAAATTTAGAATAACTGATGGTTTCAATAAGTATTTTTCATTCGTGTACATGAGTTAAGACTTATTTTTATTTCAAGAAAGTAAGCACTTTATAGAGTTAGCACTTTATGAAAGCTTTTAAAAGCTATCAAATTGTCTGTTCTAGGATTCTGAATAGAGGGAGATAGTCCAGAATAATCACTGTGCACGTGAAATGTGGATTAGAAAACCATGGGGCACTATGGCACAGAAGTTCAACCGTGATCTTAATTTTTGGTTGCTTTTGCCAGAAATTCTTTAATCAGTCTATGGGAGTGATTTTCTAGAAGGAAATTTATGATTTTAAGGAGAAATGCTTTCATATCCTCAGGGAGTCTAGATAATATTTTGTGTATCTGAAGACCGTGACTGTCTTTGGAAGGGTCAATCTAGGTCTTTCTGCTGGATAACTTAAGCCTCAACTTGCAGAAAAAGAATTTAAATAATTTTGTTTCTGGAGGCCTAGAGCAAAAGGAGGATGCTCAGAAGAAATGGGTGGAGGAAGAGAGGGTTAGAGTCTCATGATTCAGAAGTAAGTGTCTTCTTTCTGAGAGGACCCTCATTCATCTCCTCAGTTTGAGACTTAGAAAGCACCAAGTCCAGTAGATGAAAAAAGGCTCCCATGTGAGAAGCACAATCTGAGACATCAGGATCCATGGTAAATAAAAATGCCAGCTCAAAGCTTTAGCCAGGAATGATTTTTTTTTAATTTTAATTTTATTGGAATAGTTGATTTATCACCTGAAAGGATACACATAGCCATGAGAGGAGTATCTGCTTGCAAGATAGAGAAAGAAATATAGGTAGAGACATTCCACTGCATATACATTTTTCTACTTTTTTCTTTGTAAGTAACAAGAATTTTTCATCTATTCAAAAACTGAATCAAAATGTAGTTTTATAAAGATCTTGCAATGGACTTGAAATTGTGGGGTTCAGAAAGACCAGATGGGGTAACATTGTAGTGCTTGCATTGAAATATGAGGGTGATAGAAGTGGACATATTCAGAAGAGGTTTTCATATTCTGGATACCTTTGGAAGGTTGTCAAAGGAGCTGGCAAGCTACAGACCTTGATTGAAATCATGGTCAATGTCTGTTTTGTAAATAAAATTGTATTGGAACACAGCTACACCCATTCTTTTACATGTTGTCTATTTATGCCTGCTTTCACACTGTAACAGCAGAGTTAAGTACTTGTGACAATTATCACATTACATACAAAGACTGAACCTTTACCGTCTTGGCTTTTACGGAAAGAGCTTGCTGACCCCTGGTATAGATCATAGAATTTTACAGTGGACAATTCGTGTGGTATTAAGTAAGAGGGAGTAAAGAATGACTCCACAATTTTTAGCCTAAGCACCTGGCAAATAAAGTTGCCATTTATTGGCATGTATTAAAATAGGATAGGGATCACTTGAAGTGGAACAAATTCAGGGTGAGGAAGACTAAAACATTCAATAAGATATCAGTGAATTCCTTGAGTGCGTCTGCGTGACCACATGGTCCACAAACCCCTGTTTGAGAAGCAGTTATGTATTAGGATAGAAAGTGGATAATTATAGGTTCTAAAACTAATAACCCTTTGAGCAATCATTTAAACTTTCTGAGTCTCAATTTTCTCATGAGTGTAACAGTAGGTGCATCTTAATAATCACGAAAGTCCTTTCCCAAACCAAAATTTGTGAAATAATTACTGAAATTTTACTGTATAAGTCCACTAGGTGTTGCTTTGAAGGACTTTTAAGTTAGTGAAAGATGCAAGGTGTCTAGTTAAGACAATAGGTAACCTGTCCACTGAAGGTCACAGGGTAGATATGACTTTTTATATTTTGTAGATTTTGATTCAAATAATACATCATCAAAAATTTTTAATTTGTTTATTAAATTGTATGGTATTACACTTTAAAAACACTTACATTTAAAACTTAATAAGGGGAAAAAATAACCAATCTAGATGTCACATAGACTGCCATCAAACTAGCATCACAGCTCCACTTTGCATTTTAGTTTGATAACTTTTCATAAACGTAGAGGATTTTGATGGAAAGCAATTTCAGAGAGTTAATTTGTGAAGAACATAAGGCGTTCTTTTGCAAGTTTAAAAACACTGAGATGTTTGTCTTAAAAAATAAATATAGCAAGAGTGTAATAAAAACCAGAGAATTTCTCAGCATTTCCTCTCTTCTCTCTTTTCATTAGAAACTTCAATTTCTTAAAAAAAAATTTCACACTTAAAAGAGATTTGAACAGATATGAAGGCCAAGAATCATTTCAGCATTTCTAATTGCCAGTCAGTTTCCGTCACAATGAAACTTTCAGGTCCTTTTTAGGTCTTTCCAAACTATTGAATACATTTAAATCTTGCCTGACCTATTTTGTAAAACTGTTAACCATCATTTTTCAAAATGATGCTCTCTTTATGATTATTTTTTACCTACACACATTCTCTTTCTTGTTCCACACACCACTGTGAAGAAATGCTGCTAAATATAGAATTTCATTATATCCAATATCCGTGAGAGTAGAAGTGAGTGTTATTAAGGCTCCATAATAACTAAAGTTTCATCCCTCAAAATATAAAGTGTCAGTGTCATCACTATTGCACACCTTCAGTGAAATTCCATTTCCGTTATCTGTAAGTTCTTCCCCTTTTCTTTTCTCTACTTGATCAAATTATATTCTCAGATCAGTCAGCAACTGGAACTACATAAAGCTTGTGTGATCAATCATGAAATCTGAAATTGCACCAATGTGCTATCTGAAAAGTTATCATGCACATCTTAATAAGTTATATTAAACAAGTTTATGAACATACATGCAAGTATGCATAATAGTTATTTGCTTTTCTTGACCATGTTCTCTACCTTACCCTCTGACACCTTCTTACCATAAAAAGTTCCTTTATTTTTATCTACTTCCAAAGGTATTATTTATAAATGCATAGAGAGCTTCCTCTTGGGCAGGGTTAAGTCATTTATACTTAAAATTATACAAAGATATCAGAATACTTAATAAAAATTTTGGGAAGCAATCTATGGGGATTGGCATAGTGGGTGACACTCCAGGAAGGTGAGTTTATAAGCGAGTTATTAACAGACTGCGTGTTCTCTCCTGCCTGTGGCCACAGAGAACAGAAATATACCTGTTATGATTTCATAAACAGGCTCAGTTTCCTCACAAATAAATACCTCAAGGTATGATTATCTCATGCTTTATTTCAAAATAAGTGATTTTCTATTAATAAGCAAAAATATCAACATCATTTTTTCTTTCTTATGTTTTTATTACAATATTAAACAGGAAAATATGTGGGGTTTTTTTAAGCCAACACAAATACATAAAGATTTCTCAATTTCCCTTTCCCTATTTTCTACTGTCTCCTCCCACCCAGTCTTGGCATCCTACTCACCCTCCCTCAGGTAACCAGTGTATCCTTCCAGAAATTTTGCTATGAATTTACATATATATTTTTCATATACGTATCTAGTTATTTTCAATACATCCCGTTCTACATCTTGCTTTATTTTTTTCACTTAGCGATAAATACATGGAAAGTGTGTTTCCGTGTGGGTACATATAGGTCTGCCTCATTCAAATAGCTGCAATTTTCCATATTAAGTATGTACCATAAATCATCTGACCTCTACTATTTTAGGACATTTTAAACATGGCAAACAATGCTACATATTGTTTTTTTCTGTAGTGCAGTGTATTGGTTAAGAGTATAGGCTCTAGATTCAGAACTAGGCTATCAGTTTTGTTTCTGTAAAAATGAGGATAATGAAAGTGTATATCTCATAGACTTAACATATAATGACATAATACAAATGAAGTGTTTAAGCAGTGCCAGGAATATAAATATTCAATAAAAGTGGCTACAACTATTAGCATATTCATGATAATAAAACTGCTCATGAATACAAAGTTATTGGTTGTTAAACTATTGGAGTACTTCCAGTATGTTTCATAATACCCATCTCTCTGAGTCCTGAAAGTGGTGCCCAACTTCCTCAGCTGCTTCCATCTCAGGGGGCCCCAGATCAATACGGCCTGCAGAGGTCCTAATTTTCTGCTATTCTGCAAATCTTCCCACAGCCTACGAGACTCCTGTGTGAACCCCAGGTAACAGACAGCCTTCACCCTGGAGGCTGATAGGAGAGATGACAAACTAGAAGGTGCAAATGTCCTGCCTGTCCTGATGCACCTTTAAGTCCTCCATCAGTCACTTGTGGGTACTAAGACCCTCCGCAGTGTGCTAACTTAAATATTAAATGATTTTTACTATTTCTATACATTATTATTTATAGAATTATAAATAGTAATTAATACACATACAATTATAAAATATTGCTATTACTATACACACTTCGTATAGACAATCTATGTGGGGGATTAATTATATATATCTTTTTAATGATAGTTTGCTGGATATAGAATTCCAAGTAGGCAGGTGTTTTAAGGATTTTCTTATAGCAGTTTTACAGTACCAGTCTATTTTTCTTTCAGCTTCCGCTCCCCACTTCTTTTTTTTTTCTGAGTTTGAAATCTTAATCTTGTCCCATTGAAGTAATCCGTCTCCTTTAATTGCTTCCTTTGAATTTTTTTCTCCAGCCATTTTACTAATTTTCACCACTTTTACTATGCACCTATTTGTTGTTTTCTTTCAATTTATATTTCAGTCCTATAGTCTGAATGTTGGTGTCCCCCCAAAAATCATATGTTGGAATCCTAACTCCTAAATTGATGGTATTAGGAGGTGGGACCTTTGGAATGTGCTTAAGTCATGAGAGTGGAGCCCTGGTGAATGGGAATCATGATCTTATAAAAGAGGCCTGAGAAAGCCATCTGAGATACAATGAGAAGTCAGCAGCCTAAACCTGAAAGAGGGTCTCCACCAAACCCCACCCATTCTGACTGACACTCTGATTTGGACTTCAGCCTCCAGAACTGGGAGCAGTAAATTTCTGCTGTTTATAAGCTGCCTAGGCTATGGTGATTTGATATAGTATCCTGAACAGACTAAGACATGTGCCTATTTGTTTTCTTTTCATTTATATTTCTTGCTTTTAAAATCTGTGAGTGGGAGTTTTTCAGCAATTTTGGATAATGCTTTGACTTAATCACTTCAGATCTTGATTCTACTCTTTTGTCTCTATCTCCCCATTTTGGGCTCTGTTTTAAGAAGAATTCTAAGAGGGCCTCCATGATCTCCATTTCCTTTTGATCCTACCATGATTATATTGTGTTACAAGGAAAAAAGGATTTTGCAGTTATATTTAAGCTTTTTAAACAGTTAACCTTAAGATAGGAAGATTATACAATTAGGCCCGACCTATTCATATGAGCCCCTTAAAAGCAAAGTTTTCTCTAGCTGGTTGCAGACAGGAAGTCAGATATTGGAAGCCTGGGGGAAATTTGCCGTGAGGCCTCCTGCTGCAGCTGTAATGTGACAGATCATGTAAGAAAGCTCAAAGCAGGAAACTGCAATCAGCATGTAAGCCCTGAGAGTATTTCCCAGCTCACAGCCAGCAAGAGAAAGAAGTCCTCAGTCCTACAATGACAAACAACTGAATTTCACAAACTAACTGAATGAGCTAGTTGATAAATTATTTTCCAGAATCTCCAATTAAGAGTTTAGTCCTGTTGAGGCCACCCAGATCCCTAATGTACACAACTCTGAGATACTAAACAGATGTTGTTTTAAAGTTTCTAGATTTGTGGTAATCAGAAAATAAAATTAAAGAGCTTTTTTGGACCACCTACTCTCTCTGCCCCACCGCCCACAGACAGGGAGTGTTCCCCTGTGCTCTCTGCTCCCTGCTCCCAAGTAATATTTCATACCTGCATAAGCACCCATGCATTAAAAAGAATCATAAACAGATCATTGTTTTATCTTCTTCAATCAGCTGTAATCTCTTGAAAGATAGGAACCATGGTCTTCATTTCTTTTCTTTCTCCCCAGATAATAAATAGCCACAGCTGGCCACAGAAGAAATTTTGTTTGAATGAGGTCTTCTGATTTCCTTACAACAACAAAATTTGCTGAAGTATTTTAACAGCCTTTAAGAGATCAGATTTTAAAGTGGTAAGTTTTGTCACTAAGGTAAACTGGAAATCCTCAAGAATTGGAGGGTCTGAGTACCCTAGGATATATAGATCCAGAAAAAAATATTAGATTTTCTTTTAGCATTTTAGGTATGCATACACATATTAATTAAAAATTAATGTTATTAGATAGATTCTATTTTCTGTGTCTTTCTCACACTTGTTAAAACAATTGCAAAAACGTTTATCGGTTATCATCTGCGTTTGTACTTTCTTTTCAGCTGACGTTTCCTAACTGGCTATCAGTCATTTATTTTTATCTCTGGGAAGACTTCCAAATCCAGTGCAATTTACCCTGATCATTTTCCCCAGTGCTGAATTATTCTGAACTTCTGAAGCCTTTTTATGTGAGTTTAGAGAGATAAAATGCATCAAACTGAAACTTTTAATAAAACTTCAATGAGGTGATAAATAAGATGACTATTGCAAACAATGTAGAAGAACATTTGTACCACTAATAATGTAAGAAGCATATCTAGTCTAAATGGGTCGTTTGAAAATCAAAGAAACATCAATCTATTTAATTTTTCTTTAAAATGATTCTTTTAAATCTATTTTTTAAAGCAAAACAACTTGTTTCAGTTGAGTTGTGATTTTTTTGCAAGCATTTATCAACAATCAAGTTTTCAAATATACTAACTCTCAAAATTCCAAAGTACAACCAGGTTACTTTATATGTACTGTTTTATTTTAAAATCTAATCTGTACCAATGAAGCACTCCAATGCCTTTTTTATTGGGAACTGATCTTAGTACTTTCTGAAAAACATACAATCAATATTGTTGGGATCACTAATGTGACCAAATTTGCATAAAATAATTGATGGAATTATGTTACTACATGCTTACCTTCATCAAAGGGTGTAACTTTTGAGATTCAGTATGCTATTGGTGTTTTCAAGATTGTTGTGAAGATGTTGCTGTTATTATTTTTTCATGGTATATCATCTCTAGCCTCCCCAAAGACCTATTGTAAAAGGATTGAGGAAGAAATTTGTTAGTAAAAAGAATCTTCTTTTTCTAACATGATTGACAATAAATAAATAAATAAGTTAGCCCTTTCTTTTTTATCTCCTATATATTAAAAGGAAATGAGAATGCATAAACTTAGGTTTTCTTGACACCTATCCTGGCTCTGTGTAAAGATTGCTAGCAGGGCTTCCCTGGTGGTGCAGTGGTTGAGAATCTGCCTGCTAATGCAGGGGACACGGGCTCGAGCCCTGGTCTGGGAGGATCCCACATGCCGCGGAGCAACTGGGCCCGTGAGCCACAGCTACTGAGCCTGCGCGTCTGGAGCCTGTGCTCCGCAAAAAGAGAGGCCGCGATAGTGAGAGGCCGGCGCACCGCGATGAAGAGTGGCCCCCGCTTGCCACAACTAGAGAAAGCCCTCGCACAGAAACGAAGACCCAACACAACAAAAATAAATAAATTAATAAACTCCTACCCCCAACATCTTCTTTAAAAAAAAAAAAGATTGCTAGCATATATAACAAAATCCAATAGGTTCAATATTTAAGTTGTTTACACTCACTATTAGAGTTCACACTGTGAGTTACCTAAGGAAGCTTTGCACTGTGTAGCAACATTCCCAGACTTGATCAGTGTGGTTTATGATCGTCTGTGATGAGAATCTGGGATCCTTGCTGGGATCCCTATATACCTCAGTTCTTACACTGTCAAGACAGAGAAATGGGTTTCCATACCTGGAAGTGGCAACACCTCCCTCCTTTGTGTATCACCACAAACACATGTTAAGCCAAAAGAAAACTTTCTTGGAGTAAATGTACACTCTACAGCTGAAAAGATAATCATTCATATTTTGAGAATTGTTCCAGCAAAAGGGGAGGGCGGTAATGGATGGAAAGACTAGAATTAGAGCACAACATAGCATTTATATCTCAAGAAATTCATTGCTCCCAGTTGATTACCTGACTGGGTTGGTTTCCCTTCAGTCCTCCATAAAGTCCCGTCTCTAGATGAAGTGGGAATCCACAGTATGGCAAGTCTCCAGGCCTACTGAACAGAGAGATCTGACCTAGAAATGAAATGCCCTCTGCTTTATTCCCTATGGGAATTTCCACTGAAAAGCAGAAGAAAAAAAAGCACTTCATCTGTTGTAGCAGAATTTGTTTATTCATGCTTTTAGATTTCTGTTGCCGTTTAAAAGCACACCTTCTTCAAATAAATATAATCCTCAAATTTAGAGAGTCCTGTCAAGTATATCAAGTATTATTTTTGTTGTCCTTGCCATACATAATAGTATTGCTGGCTTGCTTTATGATCTCAAGATTTTGTGGTGAGTCATTCAATAAAACAATGTTCTAGTGAATATCTATTTTATTAAAAGTCTACGGATATTCTCAGGCATTATTTCTCTGACAGTAATTTGCAGATAAACTTTCAGAAATAGAGGTAAAAATCACTACTCTAAACGAATTATATTTTAGCTCTTTAAATTTAAATAAGTACAGCATAAATAAAATCTGTACAAATTATTAATTTTCAATTATTTTATTCTATTTGAGAAGCTATTAAATAGCAGTATAAGCCTAAACTTGTATGTGATATTTCAGCAGCCACTTGTATAAGGAAAGAGTGGATTTGAGCAATATTACTTCACTGTAAATATATGGAAAGATTATTACAATGGTTAAGGACCTAAGCCAAGAGATAATTTTTCTGGAACATTCAAGCACCTCTGGGATTGACTCATATTCATGTTTTAATTTTATCATTCTACCATTTTAATATTAACCTACAGAAAATACGTTTATTAAAAGTCTCAACTTTATATTTGTAATGAGGTGAATGGACCTAGAGTCTGTCATACAGAGTGAAGTAAGTCAGAAAGAGAAAAACAAAAACCGGATGCTAACACACATATATGGAATCTAAAAAAAGGTACTGATGAACCTAGTGACAGGGCAGGAATAAAGACACAGACATAGAGAACGGACTTGAGGACATGGGGGTGGGGGGAAGGGGAAGCTGGGATGAAGTGAGAGAGTTGCATTGACATATATACACTACCAAATGTAAAATGGATGGTTAGTGGGAAGCTGCTGCATAGCACAGGGAGATCAACTCGATGCTTTGTGACGACTTAGAGAGGTGGGATAGGGAGGGTGGGAGGGAGGGAGATGCAAGAGGGAGGAGATATGGGGATATATGTATACATATAGCTGATTCATTTTGTTGTACAGCAGAAACTAACACAACACTGTAAAGCAATTATACTCCAATAAAGATGTTAAAAAAAGTCTCAACTTTATAACTACTGGGTATTTGCTATTATTGTCACTTTCACTACTCTTATCCAGCAAAATAATGGAAGTTCTGTCCAAAGTTTGTCTGCTTACCTTACATTCCAAACCTTACCCTTTCATAAACGTGTGCAGTTATGAAAATCTAGATAGTTTGCATTTGTTTTAGCTAAAGGATGACCAGAAACGTGAGTTTTTTATACACACATGGAAGGATGGAAAATTGTGACATGAGAATATACCCAAATATTTGACAAGTTATTTCAAAATGGTAGACAGCCATGACCATGACTAGTCCCTATACCTGTCATTTTGTCAATATTGTTAAAGAAAAAAGCTATGCAAAATCAGCAACTACATGCCAACGAAATTTGGTAGATCAAACTTTTCAATGAAATTTTTAATGTCTCTGTAGGCCAATCAAAAGAATATATAATCAAATTGGTCACAAATCACAAACCAGAAAGGAAGTGAGCTATATATTTTAAATAGAAACCTATTTAAAAACCCCTTTAGTGGGAGACGCAAGAGGGAAGAGATATGGGACCATATGTATATGTATAACTGATTCACTTTGTTATAAAGCAGAAACTAACACACCATTGTAAAGCAATTATACTCCAATAAAGATGTAAAAAAAAATTAAAAAAACAAAAACCTTTAGTTCCATAAGCATTACTTCCTGGAGTCCTTTATAGTGTAGGATAGATGTTCTACAGCACATTCTACAGATAGATGCACTTTGATCACAGGTAAGATTTCTAATCTTATACTTCACTTGATATCTCTACAGTGCTGTAGACAGTATTTCCTGTGTTCTTGTTTATTATTTTTTTTCAAACTGTGTCCTAAGAAAGTATACATAAGAGTAATTTTCTAAGTTGTTTTAGGCTTAAAAATATTTTTATGTCCATGTTTGATTAATACATTTGCTGTATAGGTAATTCTGGCCGGAAATCATGTTTCCTCAGAAATTTGAAGATGTTGCTATATTTTATTCTAGCATTTAACACTGTTTTGAGAAATCTTATGGCTTCTGCTTCACATGCTTTTATAGAATTATTATCCCTGAACCTGTCTCTCTCAGAAGCTTTTAGCATCCTCTAACCTCACTGTTCTAAAGAGTGACAGTGGTATGTTTTAGTTACAAATTAATTTGTGATGTATGCCACTATACTGTAAACAAAACAAACCAAAACATAAGCAAAATAAACAAAAGCCATAGAAAGCTAGTTGCAACTCAACATACCATAGAAAATATGAGAGCAGAAATCACAATAACAGATGAATGGCTTATCTTCTTCAGTATGCAGATGCTTTTCTCATATTGTGAGAAAATCTTCTTTTGGTAAAAAGCTGAATATGGATTTTCCATGAGTTTCGTCCATTTTAAGAGTTTCAGAAAATGTATAGATCTAGGTTATGACTTCAACATATTTACTGAGTCTAATTTTTTAAAAGAAAAGTTGACTTCAATTTCACGATCAATAAAAAAAGAAATATGTTTAGCTTCTTCCAATTTAAACTTCACAGCTTGACTTTTTATCAATTTGACTGATGTAGACATATTTGTCTTCCCTGCTTCCTTTTTCAAGGTAGGAATGACTACTGAAGATAAAGATTTCCTTCTTCAAGGCACACGTGAAAATGTAAACTAGCAGATCTGCTAAATTCATTTTTTCCTATAGCTATTTAAATTTTTTGCTTTATTTTAATTTTAAGTTAAGTAACTTTCTTCGTCAGCAATAATTTCTACATGACAGGCATGTTTTCTAAAATATTTATTACACTGTGTCTTGATTTAATTTGACCTAATTCTTCAAATATATATTTCAATTGCAGACTAATTAATAACTTCTCTTTGTTTAATTATGGTCTTTAATTATGTTCTTTGTTTAATTATGTTCTTAAAATAATTTTTTTACATGCCTTTTTTTGCTCATCTTAACATATGTAAATGAGAATTATCTAAACTACCTGAAGATCTATGTCAAATTTTCCACATAATTTGGCCATTACTGCATTTCTAAGACTTATAGATACTATTTTCTTTTAAACTTTATATTGCTTACTAGTGTTATTACTAAATTAATTCATTAAAAGACATCAAAATTTAAGATACTGAACGTTTTTTCATTGTAAAAATGAAAATTATTTAAATTAAAAATGCTGTATGTTTGTATTCTTTACACTAAAAAAGTGTCTAGTAACATAAGTGGCCAATTTTGTTGAAAATAGAGCTTAGTCGAATCTACTAAACCTCCTGAAGCCATAAAGATACAATTTTATTATTTTCTCATATTTTTAATATAAGATGGTTTAACATCTATATAAAGTATGCAACATAATACTTATTTAATATTTTTAAAAACCCAACTATATGTATCGGAATTATTTAATAAAAAAGTGGAAAAGTTTGCTGTCTTAAATAGTAATCAGGTCCACCGGTGGTAGAACTTATAAGTTGATATGTATGTTATTTGGTTTGACAAGGTGACATTTACGATGGGTAAATTTTCCCTGTGCAGTATCTTTGCTTCGCCATCGTGAAGTCAGATATTTGGTTTTTGACAAGAATGAGGGCTCTTTCTCTAACAGGTGGAACTTATGTTATCAAAACTCATTGACATTGATATAAAACCTATATTCTGAAATTATTAATATAAAATTTTAGGAAAATAACACCTCACTACATTTTTCTGTGCTCCTTCAAAAAGCACTAGCTTCTGAGCCAAGGAAGCATATATACTATATAGCTTATATAGTATGTTTATATAGAAAAGAATGCTTCTTTCCAAGAAACAGCCTCACGTACTCTAAAACTTATATCTGTAGCCATTTGTTTAGTTAAATTCTCTGATCAAAATGGTTAATAAAACTTCTCTGTCCCTTTCTGTTACAGCCAGGAGAAGGAACCTAAGTTAAAACCAGGGGCCAGGAAGACTGGGACAATATCTGTCCAGTATTTACGTCATAAAGCCAGAGACTCCAGGGTCTGTCTGGGTCTCGGAGAGATTTTACATGTATACAAAATAGTTGGAGTTAGAATTCAGGGTATTCATGTTTCCTAGGAGACTCTTTAGGAAGAGAGGAGAATAACTGCCTTCTTCCCCTTTGTAAGCATTAAGAAATCCTATCTCTCATTCTTAGCCTATGGGGTATCTGGCTACTCCTGTAGGACAGTTGACCTTAGTCCCATGACACCACACTAGGCAAAACCACTAGGGCAAGAGGAGCCAGTACACTTACAATTTACTGTGTGGTATTTCATAAGAAATCTGTCTCTGATCCAAAATTTCTCATATATGCATTCTAGATGAAATTCATGAAGATGAATATTAAAAACCTGGCAGTAGTCAGAAATAGGACTAGAGTATTTGTGTTGATCAAAAGCACTTAGTTGAAGATTCAAGCAAGGGGAATTAATTTTAAATGCTAATGACATCAAGGCTCTTTGCCAGAGACGTCATCGCCATGATTGGGATACATCTGATCTAGAGATGTCAATGTCTGCACCCATGGGACAGACATCTCCTACACATTAATTGTGTTTATTTTGTCCAGGTTGTTTTCTTGACCAGCCTTAGGTAAATATATATTGTTTAATTCTTAGAAAGTACCTTATTTTTCTTTTCTTTTTTTTCCTTTGGATGATTTTTTAATTTTGCATTTCATCTATTATCCAGTTTCACATTCTCACAGGATCAGCAATTACAACAGCTTCCCCGTCTCCCAAGTCTGAAAACGGCAAGACAGCCACAGCTGCGGCCAAAGGCAATGCACTGATGCGCTCACGAAACGAAAACATTGCACAATTTTTCCTTCATTTTTCTTAAACGAACGGCTGACGCTAAGGTTCACTGCTGGAGCACGGAAACCCTTTTCTTCTTTATGCCGCAATCTAAAATGTTAAACTTACCTGACAGGGCGCACGAGGTCTCTTCAATAATTAATCGCACACACACACACGAAAAATCCTTTATGTAGCAAAACTACTTTGTTACACGGGGTACAAAAATACTTTCACGTTTTGGTTAAGTTTGCAAAGAATGAGGACCCATGGCAGGGCTGGGGTGTGCCCTGGAGAGAGAAGAGAAACTGGGCAGAGAAGGGGTTTTCTTAATGGCTGCTGGCCCATCTGAGGGGGAGGAAGCAGAGGACCCCAGTTTGAAAGGACCAAGAAAACGCTCTGTGTGGCTCGGAGGTCCTTCCTGTTGAGCCTGGAAGTGTGTGGGGTGGTGGAGGCCGCCAGCCGCCGGGCGGAACTGGCTGCAGGGCTTGGTCCTCGCTGAAGCAGGGTGGGTGCAGGGGAGGGGATGCGGGGACAGGGACCGGGAATGAGGAACCGTTAGTGGGCAGGACTTGTAGCTATGATGACAGAACGTGAGAACAAACTTTACGCTCACGGATATACCAGTTTAAGGGTCTTCATTCATTCCAGGAAAACGTGCAAAATGAAACGCCTCATTTCTTTGAGGCGGGGCTGCGGAAGCAAATTTGGACGGGAGGTCAGGCCTTGCTCAGTCCCAGTGAGACCTCCGAGCTGGGTCTGGATGTCCCGGCGAGAAGCCCCCCGAATCCTGCCGTGAGGCCGTGGAGAGGGGCTTTGGGGCAGGACAGGGCTGAGGAAAAGGAGAGGAAGGAAACAGTCCACTGAGTCAGGCTTAAGACTCACAGTCTTTGGAGGGAAGCAGCAGCTCTGCACCGGCCACCTGGGGGCAGTGGAAGCTCAGGGTGGCTTCCTCCCCATCGCGGCAGGGGCTTCGAGCTGTGGTGACAAGACTGAAGAACTAACAGAACTGACGATAGTTCCATCCTTGCTGGGTGGTATCAGAGGAAGGGTACCAGTGCACCTGAGCATGTAGGGCGGCAGCGGCAGCAGCCATGGCGGCTGGGTAGGTAAACGCAGCACGTGAGACGGCTGGGGTCAGCTCTGTGGTAGAAAGTACCTTTTCTTGCTTCAGAGTTTTTGTTTTACAGTGAGATAAAATAAGGGGTTACAAAATTCTATCTGCTCTCATGTATCCCCTTCAAATGTCTTTCCAAATTTTTCTCATTAACAAACAGATCTGAGTGACGTTAGTATCATGGCGGCCTCCTTTTTGTTCCGCTTTTAACAACTGGCCTCCATCCATGAACAAGAGTACCTCAATGGAGGCTGCTGGATTTGGTACCATACGCCAAGCGTCCCAGGAGTCTTGCCCACCTGTGCACCAGGTAACAGGCAGACAGACCTTGGTAAGAAACTTGGATAAAGGTCATAGTATTGTGATAATAATGGCAATGACTATATCTTTCTATCTAATTATGTTTGTTCATTTCAATGTGTTTGTATTTTCTCATTTAATTACTGCTAAAACTGGTGCAATATACAAAACAACTGTAATCATTATGTGATTAAGAGATTAAGGCTCATTTTGATTCACATATATTTCTTCAAATAACTTGTTTAGAATGAGGCAAAGTCAAGACTAAAATTTCAATTACCTTAGTTCAGTAAATAGCCCTGAGATAGCGAAATTACAGAGACCAAGGTTTTATCAACAACCATTTGTGTTATTTAAAACTTCACTTAACACCTATAATTTATCTTCCTTTATAAAATGCTATTTGTTTATCACTCTCTAAATCATTTCCTTTGGCACTCTCACTGACTCGTGTATACCTTCATATTCTATATTTTGAAGACTTAGTTTATACTAGAAAGTAATATCAATGCAATTAAACTATGCCTTTCTACTATCATTTTTTTCTGCAATTTTCCCATGTGTTTTATATTTAAACAGTTTTACTCCTGCGTCACCTGGTGATCTAACATACCTCTGTTAACTTATTATTTTAGAGTTATTTGAACCTCATTTAAGTTTTTATTTGTACTCTGAAAGAAGAAAAGAGTGGAAAACGCAACCCAAATTAGGAGAATATTTCCAGTCTCCATCTGAATGTCACTCATTGTGTAAACACAGAAATTGTCAGATGAAGCAACAAACCACAGAACCTGGATAAAATACTATTCCCTGCTGGGCAGATTCTTAGAAACACTGAAAGTCTTGAAAGAAAAATAAAGGAAGTTGACTTTGAAATAAGTATGATGATTCATGCTGAGACAAATCACATTCACAGGGTATATGAACATTGAAAATAGAATGGCAAACCAGAAACGGGAAACAATGTAATGCTAGCTAGAGATTCTACCTCCAAAAAAATGAAAAGCAAAATTTTAGCGCTTAGAGAAATTTAAGACGTGAAGTTAAAGCAAATAGGACAAAAACAACAACAACTCTTAAGGTTATAAATGATTCCTTTAAAAAGAAGGAAATGACATTCTGCGTTGAGATGTGCACTACTATAAAATGTCAGTGCCAAAAGTGTAACAGTAGCAAACATCATTAAATGAACCAGATGTGAATATGGTGAAAATCATTTCAGCAAAAACTTGTTTGGGCATGCTGGCTTAGAAATGTTCTAACCTCCTCTTGTTGAAGTGAGTGTCAATATAAGCATTTTTAATATAAATTTTTCTATCTCATACCCCTTTAGAACATTTCTTGTTTATATTTTGCCCAAAGCATTGGTATTCATTTAGGTGACAGCAGTTTCATAAAATGTTGTCTGCCCAGAATTCCACGTACAATAACTTGTTTTAATATCACACCCACACACTCCTACAAATGAAAGATGGAAAAGAAATAAATCATAATAGCTTGAAAATCAGTCACTACATAGTGGATTCCAAACAACAATGATCAAATTAAAAGAGAAATATGTTTAAGGATACGTTTATTTTCATCATAAGTTTTCTTAAAATATAGAGGGGATAATATTCCCATTCTATTTTTATTTTTCTACTTTTTTCACACATATCTCAGACTTCAGTGTAATAGATGGACTAAGAGGTTGAATAAATAAAATCTAAACATAAGTGTTTAATATGTTATGTGAGATATTAAAGCTGTGGGAAATTAATTCTTGTCCTGTGCTTTATCTGAGAAATGATGCAAAGACTGCACGTTAGAGTCAGTTATTAGAAATGTCTAACTTGTAAAAAAAATTAAAATAAAAAAAAAGTGAAAAAATAATATAATTATGGTTTGTATTTAAGATATAAGCTATACAAGTAGAGCACTTTATTTTCCCCTTTTATTGTACTATGCCACTCTTTTAGGATCACAGAAATAAAGCAATAAAAATTAAGATGCATTAGAAAATATTTCAGCTACTAACAGAATATAAGAAATGTCTGTGTATAATTTAGATGCCTTTAAGGTATCCCTAACAGAGTGTCTTTCATATAATAGAGTTCAATCAGTGAATGAAGATAATATGTAAGATTACATAGCAAACACTTTATTGCTATGTGGTTTCTTAAGAATTGATATCTATTCACTTATCCAATCTTTACAGAACCTATAACGCAAAATTTCTTCTAGAAACTAGGGGAGATATGATACCGCCTTGTCCTCAATATACTTATGATAAAGTTGGAAAGGCAGAGTTTAAAACTTTGTAATTTTTAAATAATGCTCTATGGCTTGCTATGAATAAATGTTCTCTTTATATCATACAATGTTTGGAAAACCTTAAAGAAACAATAGGCTTTAAGGCGTATGGGTAAGAATAGTTTATATTTACAAAGAGAATGCAGTTGATGCAATAAAGCGTTAACAAAGGCATTGAGGGCAAGATTGATGGCCTAGTGATCTGGATGACACTGAAGATCATATTAGACCAAAGTATTATATGCCTGAGAAGGTAGTGTGAAAGCTGCATATGGTGGTATAGAATGCATACTGGTCAGTTGCATGGAAGCTGGAAGCATCTTTTCTGGTTTCAAATCTGGCCATCCTGGGACTTCCCTGGCGGTCCAGTAGGTAAGACTGTATGCCCCCAGCACAGGGGGCCTGGGTTCAACCCCTGGTTGGAGAACTAGATCCTGCATGCATGCCGCAACTAAGTAGTCTGCATGCAGCACCTAAGAAGCCCGCATGCCACAACTGAGAGTCTGCATCCCGCAACAGTGATCCTGCGTGCTGTAGCTAAGACATGATGTAGCCCAAAAAAATCTGGCTCTCCCACTTATTAGCTGTCTGATATTGGACAATTTGCTCAAGCTCTCTGTGGCTCAATTTTCTCATACATAAAATAGGGAAAATGATGCTTTCTAGCTCATAGGACTGTTGTGAGGATTAACCAAATTTATATATGTGAAGTGCTTATAACAGTATCTGGTATTAAAAAAGATAAGTATAAGTTATTGTAATTATTTGGAACTCTATAAAAAATACTAAATATGTGTGGTTTGGGAGAGGCAGAACTTCCTTTAATAGTAATGTGAGAACTTCTGTAAGTTCTCCCCTCCATAAAATTAATAATAACAAAATCTTGAAGATGATCAAAATGAACTTTTTCAGAACTCTGAAAATTAACAAAAACCTTACAACAATTAGAACAGTATTTCAGAGAAAACCATAATTCAAAAAGACATATGCACCCCCGTGTTCACTGAAGCACTGTTTACAATAACCAGGTCTTGGAAGCAACCTAAATGTCCATCAACAGAGGAATGGATAAAGAAGACGTGGTGCATATATACAATGGAATATTACTCAGGCATAAAAAGGAATGAAATTTGTAGAGACATGGATGGACCTAAAGACTGTCAAACAGAGTGAAGTAAGTCAGAAAGAGAAAAACAATTATCGTATATTAATGCATATATGTGGAACCTGAAAAAATTGGTATAGAGAATCTTACAAAGCAGAAATAGAGACACAGACATAGAGAACAAATGTATGGATACCAAGGGGGAAAGGAGGAGGTGGGATGAATTAGGAGATTGGGATTAACATATATACACTACTGAGACTATGTAAAAAATAGATAACTAATGAGAACCTACTGTATAGCACAGGCAACTCTACTCATTGCTCTGTGGTGACCTAAATCAGAAGGTAAGGACTATAAGGTAAAGACTATAAGTCCAAGAAGGTTGGACTATAAGCAACCTCCAAAAAAGAGGGGGTATACATGTATGTATAGCTGATGCACTTTGCTGTACAGTAGAAACTAACACAATATTGTAAAGCAACTATACTCCAATTTAAAAAAATAATAAGAAATAAAAACAAAACAAAAAAGAACAGTATTTATTCATTTGAATAAAAGTCCAACAGACATTTCATCAAAGACGTTATATGCAAATGGCTAAAAAGCATTAAAAAGTTGCTCAATATAATTAGTCATTAGGGAAATGAAAACTAAACCTACCTTTTGATAACAATTTAACCTCTACTAAAATATCTATTATAAATAAGGCAGACAATGGCAAACGTTGGTGAGAAAATGGCGAAACGGAAACTCTCATATTATTGTCTGGCGGGAATGTAAAGTGGTAAAGTCACTAGAGAATAAGTTTGGCAGATTCTAGAAAAGTTAAACATGAAACTACCCCATGACCTAGTATTTTGACTAGTAGGTGTCTAACCAAGAGAAGTGAAAGTTTTTGTCCACACAAAGACTTGTATGTGAATGTTAATAGAAACATTACCATAATAGGCAAAAACTAGTAACAATCTAGATGGAATGAAGAGATACAATGTGGTTTATCTATATACTGGAATACTATTCATCGATAAAAACAGTACTGTCATATTCCATGAACTTCAAAAATGTTATGTTAAATGACCATACACAAAAGACCACATATTATATGATTTTATCTGTATGATATGTTCTGAATAAAGCAAATTTATAGTGACAGAAAGTAGATTAGTGGCTGCACGAGGCTGGGGGTGAGATGGGGACCAGCTGTACATGGATGTGAGAGATCTTTTTGGAGAGATAAAAATGTTCTAATGTATGGTGATGGGTGAAATACTAAGTAAAGGTAATAAAAATTACTGAATTGTACACTCAAAATAGATGGATTTTATGTTATATAAAAAATACCTCAGTATATCTGCCTAAAAATATAAATAATGTTTTAATAATGTTTGTGGAAGGACATGGAAGCTAGATGTAAGTTTTAGTTATATCCGTTCTTATTTTTGATACTATTTTAGAATGTGTGCAACATCATGATTTATCACATTTCATCTCACACAGCCCAGTACGGGGAAATAGCAGCTAACTAAATATCCTTCATAAAATTGATTATTAAAGTGAAGGTAAATATAGACTCCAATAGTTGAACCCCACTATTTACCTGTACTTGGGTTTTGGTGTTATCTAGATTGAATTGGATTGAGTTGGAGCTGAATGCAGGATGTAGATTAAGAGAATATTATAGTAATTCATATTTTCTGTGTCAACAATAGCAGGAAAAATGGCACTTTTCCAAGGGCATTGCCTTAATAATTAATAAAAATGACAAATTAAAGTCAATACTTGTTTAATTAGTCATATGAAGCATTCCAATATTTATAGCTCCTCTTAGCACCCTTTGACTCGTTACTGGGTATGATTTGCTCACAAAAGAATAAGAAGACTTTAACAACATACAAAAGAGCAGTAGAATAACTGTCTGTATAAGGTGTTTCAGAATGAATTTCATACAAATCCCAACATCAATGCTTATATCTTAATTCTGTTCACTGAATTCAAAATGTGCAATTACTACCTCAATGCTATTTTGATAATCATTAATTCTGTAAAATTTAATGTAGATGTTGCTGATAACTAAGCTTCAAATAGAGGTAACATTTTAGAAGCAACCTAAAATTTCAGCTGGAAAGTAGGCAGAGACAAACACTCATGCAAGACTTCAAAGCCTAATTGACTTAGTTATATTTCACTTTGAAGGATAGAGATTAATACCTGTAGATTACAAGTTTTGTCTTGAGATTAGAATAATGAGAGAAAAATTCTATCAGATTCAGGCGTTACTTATCAGTGACTACAGTTTAGTGAATCAGATTTCTTTTCCATGCCATTTGAGAGAACTTGCTGAATACAAAATGTCTTTCCCAACATATCTAAGAAATGGAAAGGTTAACTCTTAGTGATTTTATTGACTTTATAATTGGACTATAAGTAATATGCCTAATATGTTAATATGAAATTAATAGTAAGGCAGATGTTCTCAGTTCTTTAACTTTGCTTATGATAAAAACTTTTTCATTTAGTATAATACTGTTGGAAAACTCATCAGTCTATTTTGGATTTCAAATACAGCCAAACTTTTAAAAAAGTAATTATTTCAAATTTTTGTTTATTTATTAAAATATAAAAATTAGTATCTTCCCTAAAATGTCTAAATGTTGCTAAGAATATAATAATAACATGAAAAGAGAAGTAACCAGAAGATTGGGCAAAGCCTTTGTCTCTAGATCAAATATTTACCACAAAAGGTATTAGCAAAATCATTTCTGAATGTTCTTTAGGATTATTATTATAACAACCAACATTTACTGAATATCTACTATGTAATGAAGAAGTATAATTGCTCTTCTTTAATCCATAAATTCATTAGGGAGATATTTTATTTGATTTCTCCTATGTGCCAGAAATTATTCCAGGGTTTGGGAATGCATGAGTAAACAAAATAGAAAAAATAATACCTTTGCATTTATGAAGATTATTCCTGGTAGGGAAGGCAGCCAAGGGAAAAATAAGCATAATTTGAAGTCTAGATTACTTTAATGCTGCTGTTTTCATGATATTAGAAGGTATAACTAGAACATTTTTCACACTGTTGAGTCACTAATGATATTGGGCTGACAGTGATTATTAGATACATTAGGACTTCCATAATGTTAAAATGTAAAAATAAAAAAGCACACAAAACTGTGTACCATAGACATATTGAACTAGTAAATAGGCATATAGAATCAGAATGTAATAAACGCAGTAGAAAATAAGATTGGACACTATAACAGTCATTGAGAGTATTGGGGGACTTGGAATTTTATTTTATTCTATTTTGTTTTTAGCTAATTTATTTTTTTGGCTACACCACGTGGCTTGCAGGATCTTAGTTCCCCGACCAGGGATTGAATCCCTGCCCTTGAAGTGTGGAGTCCTAACCACTGGAATGCCAGGGAATCCGGGCTTGGAATTTTAGATGGGACACTCAGTAGAAGTATTATTTGATAGAAGGTTTTCAGGAGGAGAGAAAGTGAGACATGGAGTTATTTGGAAGAAAATGGGAAAAGTAAGAAGAAAGCTTGCTTCTAGAAAGCAGGAAAAGCCAGTGCAAAAACCTTTTATGTCAGAGCAAGCGTAGAATGTTCAGAAATGATGAGGGGGTGAAAGCATCTGGAGTGGAGTGACCTAGGTTGAGAATAATAGGAAGGAAAGTTTAAAAAAAGGCAAGAAGGGAGGCATATGAAATCATGTAGGGCCTCAGAGGCCATTGGAAAGAACCATGGGATGATTACATCCCAGAGAAGAGATATGATCAGTTTCACAGGGCCACTCTGATATTTGTGTTGTGGATGAGCAGTGATAATACAGAGGTCAAAGCAGGGAGGTCGATTAGGATGTTAATATAAAATTCTAGGCAAGAATAATAGACATGTAGGCCAAGCTTGTAGAGGAGGAGATATATTTCGAAAATAACACCAAGAAGATGTCTTAGACAAACAATGCAGGGTATGAGAAAATACAGGACTCAAGTTGTTTGCAAGAGTTTAGCAACAGGAAGTGTGGAGAAGTTTGAAGATGAAAGTGCAAATTACTAAGCTGAGTTGTAGGACACAGTAATTCCAATATAAACTTGCTGGGGATTTTACAAATAATTTATTGAAATAAGATGATTAAATATATACCATTTTGGCAGAATTAAAAATGTTTTCCCTTGCTATTTAAATTTGTAATTCTCTGATAACTAGAGTGACCTTTTTATCACTTAATTATCATTTACATGCTTTGAATTAGGAACTACAGGCTCAAAAGCTTCTAAGTTTTCTGTTGATAGTTTTTTTTTTTCTTAATTTATGGAAATGCTTCATGTACTGGTTAGGTAACCCATTCTTCCATCCAAAAAAAGTATGTAGCTTATTATATTTTATTTTTTTATTAATTCATACTTATTTATAAATATTTCATGTACATAAAATTATATAATGATCTGATGCACACATTTATAAACATCGTTGATTTAATTTCCCATGGTGGCTGTAACAAATTTTATGGCTTAAACAACACAAATGTATTCTCTTATGGTTCTGGAGGCAAGAGTCTGTATGTGTTTCACTGGGATGACGTCAGTGTCAGCAGCACCATGGTCCCTCTGGAGATTCTAGGAGAGAATACATTTTCTTGCCTTTTTCAGCCTCTGGAAGCTGCTCTTCATTGTTTGGCTCATGTCACTACATCACACCACATTTTTCTCCTGCTTCCATGGTCACATGGTCTTTTCCCTCTTCTGTCTTCAAGTCTCCCTCTGCCTCCCTCTCCTAAGCACAATTGTGATCATTTGTATGGCTCACCTTGATGATCCAGGATGAAGCTCCCACATCAAGATCCTTAATCACACCTACAAAGTCCTGGCTACCATCTAAGATCACATTCACAGATTCCAGGAGTTAGCGCCTGGGATCTTTGGGGACTAATATTCAGCCAATCACAATCACCTTCTTGAGGAGGGAGATGGGATAAAACCAAGCTAGGGAACAAAAAATTACCAAGAGACTTGAAGAACGCTCTACCAATCACTTCTAACTTTTAATTCAACTTTACCTTAATTTAGTGGATCATGTAAGGTAAGCATATAAATTAATTATTTTCTGATATCATTAACGAATTTTTCAGCAATCTTAATAATTGCTCATCACTGACACAAACAAGTATACCTGCATAGTAGTCTTTCTATTTTTGTCGCTTAGTTTGGGCTTGGAATTTAAAGTCAAGGATCTGACTGTGAATACTTTTTCCAGGCTTGATTTCCTTCAAATTTTCTTGTTATTGTAAAGAACGGGGTCTTTCATCTTTACTTGCCTTTGCTCATAAAGTTTCATCTGCATGATGAAATTTACATTTTCCCTGTTCCAGCTTGAAGAAATTTTACCCCTCCTTTAAAGCTGCAAGTGACATGCCTATTCTCCAGATGTATCACCGTTCTCTTTTGTGTTATTAGATGCTTAAAGCACATAGCTTAACTTGCTTTTTATTAGTCTAAGGTTAAAAACAATGCATGCTCTAAGACAGGTTTGGATTCAGACTCCACCACTTATTAGGTGTGAGATCTTGGGAAAATTCTTTTTCCTTGTTATGTCCTATTTTCCCTAACCATAAAATGATGCAATTAATGACCCCTCCACGTACTTCATATATAAATAATAAATAAAATAATCTACTTAAATTAAATCTACTTACTTTCACCTACTACCTATAAATAGCAAGCTTCCAACACACACTTTCTATTCCTTTACTACTTTCTATATTCATTTTCATTATTATTTAGATGAGATTCATGTCATCAGGACCCACAGGAATGACTTGCAAAATCCTCAGATACCAATTACTTAATGAACCTATATTCAGTTCATCTAATACCCATATCTCTTTAACGTGTCCATTTAATTTATTTTTTTCTGTTTGTTTTTTGCAAATGTTCATAGCAGCTTTATTCATATTTTCCCAAAATTGGAAACAAAATGTTCATTAACAGGAGAATAGCTAAACAAATTGTGGTACATTCATACAATGGAATACTACTCAGCAATAAAAAGAAATACATGGTTCAACCTCTCAAAACTTTATACTAATGAAAGCATTAAGTGATTCAATTTAGTTTCAGAGCTGGGCGGGGAGGGAAACCCTAGTCATTGGTGAAAAAATATGGATAGTACTTAAACTACCAACTAAAGTAGGGGTAGTGCTTTGCTGCTTAGGTAGTGATATAAGAGAACCTGCCTTTGTCCTGATATAGCTGTGGGCTAAAAGTATCCATTTTCAAAATTGTAGTTAAGATTTGTGTATTTCAATTTTATAAATCTTACCTAATAACAGGTGTGTATAGCGGACAGATGAATGTACCAAAGCAGAATGGAGGACTATCAAAACTAGGGTGTGAAGGTTCAAGGTACTATTTTTTTTAATATACATCCAATTAAGATGTTTAATTACAAATCTCGACCTATTTTTATGGGCTCCCAGCTCATGTACCCAACAGCATATTGGACATCTCTTGACACTGCCAGTGGTTTTCTTCCAATCTTAGTCACATAACAGATCTCTATGACCCTACCTCAATTTCATCCTAGGTTTCTGGTTTGAACAACTCAGGAAAATGCTGGATTGCAAGAAGTAGTCTGAAGACGGTTCAGTTTGAGGGTAAAAATTGACACTTGTCATCTTGTAAAGGACTAACAAAGTGGACCCTAAGGGGCAAACGTAAGTGGGAAGAAACTAGAAAAGTAAAACAAACTGATGGTGAGCAGCAGTGGACATGCTTGCAGTGAACTCAGTTACAAAGTCTCTGAAGGTAGGAACGGGAGGATGGAATCCAAAGGACCAATACTTCTTCCATTATGACAAAAAGGGTAGATGAGAATGTAAAGTTTGAAGGTGGGTAGCCAGGAAATGGTAAGTTATCTGGCTAGGACAATAAAAGCCTTTTATCTTTCATAGTGTGATATCACATTTACCATATTTTTCAGATTATGTCCCTGAATCTCATTAACACCAAGTGTCTTCCAAACTCAGTTACCTGTTCATGTAAAAGAATCTGGTACTGTAGGTATTGCACACATATGTAACAACCTGCTTTTCTACGATCAACCCTTTTTAACTCAGATTTTGGACAATAGTCTGACAAGCTCATTCTGAGAAAGATCCAAATACACATTTTGTAAGATTCCAGTTTTTAGCTTATTGTAGATGAGACTGAAGAACTGAAATTCTGCCTGATGATGAGATATGTACCTGCATGGCAAAATGATCAAAAGCTTATAACTCTGTTCTAGTTAATAGAAATAACCATGAATTAAATACTCACCCACCCCACCATCAAGAGCCTATTTCATAATAAATGTTAGACTATTCCACCTCCAAACTTTTCACTTATCTAGCTCCAAACTCTAGCATTCTTATTCTTACTACTTATACCCTTTCTACTCTGTGGTATCCTGGTATATAGCCTGGATGATTTCCTTTGAGCTTCAGGTGCGAAGCCACTAGCAAAAAAATGTTTAAATCTGTTCTCCCAGGATCTTAAAGATCTTATCTTTATGACAGCTCCCATAAATCTTATAAAATGATCATTAAATACTGATTTACTCAATTAATTATAAAAACTTAAGTGTTTAGTATTTGGTCATGTATACAATTTAAAAAAATACATCAACAGAAAACTTTCTGAATGTCACTAGACAATGAATTAAGCAAACCTTTACTGAAGCTTAAATTATGGTACAGAAATACATTTCAACTGATTTAAGTCCAACACCATGAAGAGAGAAATTATGGCACCAAAATTTTCCCTCCTCTATCATACACACTGAGATTAATTTAGATTACTATTCAATCTATCGTTTTCATTTTTCTAGGCTTTGTTCCATACAAATTTGTGCAGTTTTTCTACATTAAATAGAAATCTTAAATCTATTAACGGTGGGAGGGGGGAATCAGACCTCAAGCCAATAAATGTTCATCAAATCTACTGGAACACTTCAAGAACAAAATCCACTTTGAGCATTGGTCCTTATAATAACACCAAAACATTAGGTACTGCACGCTAATTACACAATCGGACTGATCCATTGATTGAAATCTTCTTCAATGAAGCTTTGAATCAACAACATGTTTACAAGTCAGAAGTATTCCAACCACTTGATTTCAAACCAAGTAGAATTTATGTTTAGAAACACTAAAAAAAAAAAGTGTTTCATTTATAAATACAAAAACATCACTGCATCAATCCAGAAAGAATCAAAAATTGTTTGAGGACAAGAAGAAATACAAAATTGAGTCAACTTTGCTCTTTTCTCAGCTGCTTAAATAAATGTCCATATTAGCAAATACAGCTAAAAGATGCCAACTCTTTTAAGCCTGTATTTCTGGTCATTTCCCATTGACCATTTTGGAATTTTATATGTTATGTTTTATGGATAGCATTCTGCTTCACTGTGTAGTATGTCTGAATAACCTGAACAGTTCTCATTCATCACTTGATGCTACTCCATGGTGAACGAAATACCAGTAAGAGGAGCCGTCAGAACACTATCACATGCATCACAAAGTCACAGAGGTTTTTAAGTCACAAGATGGCAAAGACATCGATTCTGCTTTAAACCAAAGTTTATGGCATATCCTTAATAGAAATCAGTGGAAATGGCTACGAAAGTAAAAGTAAAGGTGAATCATCTGAGCTGGTTTGACTTGTTGAATCCAATACAACCTTTATCTTAAATCTCCTTGCTAACAAATTTAGTGATAATTCTTTTATACTACCACTTAGCAAGTTAATAAAGGCATGGTACTCATGAGAAGCTAACCTCATTTAATGGGGGGCACAGAATGGCATACAGTTTCCATACAGTTCTATTCTATACAGCCAATATTCCCTAGTATCAATCCACACCTTCTTTGCTAATCAACACCAGCTTATTCCAAAAGAGCTCATGGTAACAAAAAATGCCAGACTCCCTTGACCTTAAAAGAAAATTAAGCCCAGGGTCCATCCCCCACTTCCCCCTCTGGGGTATAATGTTAGTGTAAACCCACAGTGTAACAGTGTATTGCTTTATGGAGGGGGTGTGGTTGGGAGGGAGACACTATGGTGAGGAATGAATCAATTAAAGTCACACAAGTATAGGAAGCAGTGAGGTGGTAATACACAAAATGGATAACTGCAGTCATTTTCTTAGAGGACTCGACTCGTGGAAGAAGAACTTTGATTGGTGCTGGAAAAACATCTGTATGAAGGAGAAATTTGTTTCAATAACATTAGTAGAGAATATGTTCTAGAAGGTGGAGGTAACTAGATGCAAAATCCTGGTAACAATCTAATAGAACAGTCCCAGATGGCTAGGCTGAGGCCAACACCTAATGAGGACGAAAGCCTTGTCTGTGGGGAATTTTGGATGTTACCTGGAGAAATATTACGCTGTGCATAAACCAGATTGAATTGTTTTCACAAGTGTTGTAAAGTTTCATATAGCAAAAGGTTTTTCTACATGCACTTCAATTTCACAGCAAGAACGGCATGGGATACCTAAACACAGAAGAGAGCATTCATGCAAGATATCCAACTCCTTGATATAATATGCATACAATTCAAAATGATTACACTATCATCACATCTAGGGCTTTCTGCAACTACAAGGTGGTGGTTATGGAAAGCGTGGCCTTTGCTATCAATATCTAAAAAGCAGCCACCACCTTCTTCTATGTGTGTTCTCTTTTTGTGTTTTTTTCTTAATTTTTCTTAATCAACTCTGCTGTTGCTGCTTCTTAGCAAAACTGGTGAAAACAAAACTGTAATCATTGAACATAGCTCTCTGGCAATCAAGAGGTTTAAAACCTTCAATCTTCTGGGGCGAAGGAAGTACTGTGAGACATTTAGAACTCTGATTTAAAGAGTGGTCACAAATTCCTGGCTTGAAGACTTCCACAACTTTCCTGATCAGGTCATCATAGGAGGTCTGACTTAAGTTTGTTTCAAGCTAACATAAGAAAATTCTGGTTCTGGAGTGATGTGAATAGTCCAATAAGTTCCATCCGATTTCGTTCCATTCATTGAATACCCACAAGGATTGAACAGTGTGGCATCAATGACAGAAACTGGTATCAGGTCATGAATTCCACGCTCACGAATGACACCCTTTGCAGTAACACCATCTTTCCTGTAGAACCGGCCCATAACCGCTGGGTCAAGCTCATTCATCAGAATTTCCAGGGTTTGATCTGGCTGATTGATTACCCGACTCTCTGGGGAATCCAAAGTATACAAGTACCAACAATCAGAATTCATGCGTCCCATACTATATGCTGCTCCATTTGGGAAAATTGCATTAAGAAACTCTATTTCTTCCTGGAAATTCCGGTGTGGGTACCCTTGGTGAGGTGGCTCCATGAAATTCTTAGGAGAATAAAAGAAGCTTTGAGTTGAGTCAAACCCACTGTAATCCCTAGCAAGTTTCAACAGGGGAACCAGTGCTTTCAGCAAGAGGGTGGTACCACATGTCTTCAAAATGAAACGTCTCTTGGAGACAAACATGCTACTCTCACTGAGTACACAAGCTTCCTGCTTGTCAGCTTTTGTCACACGTATGATTGAACATTGCACATCCTTCAAAAGTATGTCCCATACTTTTGTATGTCCCAAAAGTATGTCCCACTTGGATCTTGGGATGGTGCGAAGATCCCCAGATCCTTGGTTTGCGTCAGGTTGCTGCCTGGAGAACCAAACCTCCAGCAGTTTCTCGGTCCCTTCAAAAAAATGTGCAGCTTCCATCACCATGAGATTAGCTAACAACCAAGAACCACAGAAAATCAACTAAATTAAATTTCTTCTCCCGCCACTGCCGCCGCTGCTGCGGATTGTTCCAGCTGTGTTACTGTTACTAAAGTTCAGGTTCTTTTTTTGCTATAATTTTACATTAACTTTTTTTTAAAAAGGGTTAATAAAATTTTCCCAGCTTTTTTTTTTTTCCGTGAGCTAAAGTTGAAGGTGAGTCTCTTGGAAGTAGAGGCAGATACAGCTCAGTCTCTTGCAGTCCGCTGTTTCTCCGTTAGAGAGAGCAGAGCGAGCATTAGCTAATGTCGCCGGCCATACTGTGGGAGCCTAACGTGTGCATTTTACAAAATAATCATAAACTTTAGAAAGCACAACCTTTCTCTATTCTTAGTTTATCTTTATAACCTAAAGTCATATAACTTCTCTATTTCTAAGTGCCTCACTGTTAATACACCTTCCTAATAAATTATTTAACCCATCATCAATTGTATTCATCAAGGAAAAATATGTAACTATGTAGGTTAGAATTTAGCTTATCACATAAATCTTTTGTTTACCCAAACACACTTCACAAACACACTTCAGTCAAGTCTCACTTGACTACCCTATTTATGTGCTAAAATAAGTGCATTCAGAAAATGAATTATAAGACTGTATTCTAAAGACAAACATTTACAAACAAGTTTTCTTGCTGGATGAACATAATAGGTTGACTGGTTGAATTTTTACTCTCAAATAATTGTGAGAGTTGATTTTTTTCCTAAAATCATACTGAATTAATGGCATATTTTAGTGTTGTAGTCAAATATACCGCTGACCACACTCCTTCACCTCAAGTTCCCCTAGCTTGTTATATTTTTTTCACAGATACAGCACTTTGTATATTTCATTTTGATTTATTTTCTGGCAAAATATATTTTTTTGCAAAACTCCCTGTCATATATATTTTTCTTTTGCTTTTCCAGTGTAGATTAAAAGAAAAAAAAATCCCCAGACTAAAAAGCCAGCTCCAGGTATCATGTAACTTCTATGACTAAAAAGTACAGATAATTTGCTTGTTTTCCCAGGGAAGTGGGCAGGCAGCCAAACCTCACAACCAAAATTAGTTCCCAATTTAGTGTTCGATGTCATTTCACAAGGACTAGAATGAAAGATGAGACACTGGACATGTTAAATCTGAGGAAAATTATCACTTCACCTTGTATAGCGCGTCTTTACTGGATGAAATCAGAGGAGATAAATCATCTGTCCCTGTGACAGATCTGCCTGTCATCGAGGGGAAAGATGTCCTCTAGTGAGAAGGCAGGCACTGTCTGAGTTTCCCTCAGGTTATAACCAGATATATTTGGTGCCTCAAAATAATTATAGAAATTTGAAAATGGAGATGATGTATGCAGGACACACTTCCCAAGTCGATTTTTCCAAATGACATTTTAAGTGCATGTATATAAATACAAATAGGAATGCATTCACATTTGTGAACTGCATATACCCTTGAAATTGTTACTGGGTAAAGAAAACATTTACTGAATGCTTACTATGACCAGGCATCATAGTGGCTGGTGGTCATTAATCTAAGTAAACACATAGGTCCAAGTAAGATTCATGGGGTGTTTTGTCCCTCAAATTTTCCTTCAGAAAGCAGGAAATCAGCTTATATTTAAGTACCTACAAAGGCGGGCAAATTATGATCAAATCTCTCATATAATTTATTTTGAAATCTGAAGTGCTTTTGGGAAAAGGTGCATTAACTAGAAATGATATCACTCCTCATCACGTTTTGGATACATAGAGAGGTGACCTCGTGGAAATGCAAATGAGGGAGGCAAAGATATTTTATTCAGACTTCGTGTTTATTCCTGTGCTATGGCATTGCAATTGAGAGTTTTGGTTGCGGTTTTAATAGAGGATTTTAAAAAGTAGTAGAGAACATGTTAATGGCGAAGTTGAATACATGCCTTCAGAAATAATAATTAGCCCAAATGTTCAATGAATGAGTCTTTGTGACTTGAGATAAAACGCTTAATGGCAGCATAATGATCATTTTAAAAGGGCTCTAGCTCTCATTTTTGAAGGAAGTCAAAGTCTAAACTGCTAGATAACTCAAGACTAGCTCTAGATTTAATAAAGTTAAAGCTATATGAGCTGCTAGAAACCAAAAAAAAAAAAAAGTGGCTCTAGTATTATAAAGTTAAAGCTATGTTATAAGGTTTCTAAATAAAATATTTATATTCTTCTAAAATCCTATTCTAGTTTGACCCCCAAAAATCCTTTTGAAATCATCTTATAAAATAGGGACTCAATCACCTTATATATCTGGTTACTGATATTTATAAAAATGCATTATAAAAATGAAACTTTAAAAATAAATTAATGCCCCCATGCAAAACTTTATGTAATTGTGTAAAAATTACACTATCTCAGGACTTCCCTGGTGGTCCAGTGGTTAAGACTCTGTGCTTCCATTGCAGGGGATAGAGCTTTGATCCCTAGTTGAGGAACTAAGATTCCCACATGGCACATGGCAAAAAAATAAAAACCAAAAATTACACTGTCTCTAACATGGAATAATACATTTTTAATTAAGAAATTAAAATAAGTCAAAATAGTCATTTGTGTTTACTCTTCCGAAGAAAGTCAAACGTGATAAGCCTATCTGTGATTTTCTATAAGATTTTGTTAAATCTCTTTTTTTAGCTCATAGCAGTAATAGATCAGGGCTCATTGATCACTTGTTTATTCATCATGCATGTATTGAGCACATCCTTTTGCCTGGGTCTTGCACTGGACACAAGATGTAAAAGGGTAAACAAAGCAGACTTGTCATTTCAGAGCTTGAATTGTAGTGATCACAGACTTAGTTCATATTGTTGATTAAGACTGTTGTTAACTAGAACATGTTAGAGTCATATGAGACAGACAGAGGAAAGTACAAATTTGGACCACTTAGATTAGCAGGAAAAAGGAAGTGATAAGATGCTCAAAAGCCAAGACCAGGCAGGTAATCAACACAGAAAGGACTGTACCAGTTTCAAACAAAATAATCTGGATTTATGGATTATGATTTAGAGTGTGTATTAATTTCAATACAACTGATAGAAGGCTGTAAATTAGGAAATGGCTCAAAATGATCTAGGAGAAAATACATTTGCTGGCTCTCTGTCTTCTAAGGGTAAAGCAAAAACTCCATCTGATCTCATTCACACATTCATTTCTTCATTCTCTTGTCCATTTATTCATCAAAAATATATTGAACACCCTGTATATACCAGGAATTCTTCTTTTCAATGGGCATAGAATGTTAAAGCAAAGAGTCCCTGCCCTCATGGAATTTACAGTCTACTAGAGAAATAAAGATAACAAATATGCCATACACTTATAATATAGTAATTATTTGTAAATCTATTAAAGATAGAGATTATGTGCAGTATGACTTTTATACATGGATATGATGGTTTGTTGTCTATATCCTTAACTCTATATATTTCTCTTTATCTGTAGAAACATACAGAAATGATAAAAAAGAAAGCTGGGATATAAAATGATAAGAGATGAAGTGGAGAGTTAGAAGGTTTATAAGTCTTTTCCTACTCATTTTTGAAGTAAGCTTTTTTTCCCTAGAAATCTTTGACATGATAAGTACACATGTTCCCAGTTTCTCAAACACCCTACTCTCCCCCTGCCTCCTCCATGCCTTTAAATATCTTGCTCTTTCAACTTGGATGCTGTTCCCAAAGTTTATTGAGACTGAAAACAAAACACCTGACTTTTACTTCAAAGCCGTGGTTAATATGACACCCTCGTTAATGTATCCTTTCACCCAGGCAGGTTTAGCTCCTCCTTCCTCAATGGTGACTGAGAGCCCTAAAATATGCTCTTCAGTCCCAGTACTTGACTACCAAGAGAATTCCCCAACTCACCCTTCAAAATTAAAACAAAATAACTTTTTGAATGTTGCTAAATATTTATTGATTGCCTAACATCATCAAGTTCTCTATCAGATGTTTTTTCTTTCCATTATGTGAATTCTTATGCCAACATACACATGAAAGAATGCTCATATCATTAATCATTAGAGAAATACAAATCAAAACTACGAGATATCATCTCACATCGGTCAGAATGGCCATCATCAAAAAATCTAGAAACAATAAATGCTGGAGAGGGCATGGAGAAAAGGGAACACTCTTGCACTGCTGGTGGGTATGTAAATTGATACAGCCACTATGGAGAACAGTATGGATGTTCCTTAAAAAACTACAAATAGGACTACCATACAACCCAGCAATCCCACTACTGGGCATATACCCTGAGAAAACCATAATTCGAAAAGAGTCATGTACCAAAATGTTCATTGCAGCTCTATTTACAATAGCCAGGAGATGGAAGCAACCTAAGTGTCCATCATCGCATGAATGGATAAAGAAGATGTGGCACATATATACAATGGAATATTACTCAGCCATAAAAAGAAATGAAATTATTTGTAGTGAGGTGGATGGACCTAGAGTCTGTCATACAGAGTGAAGTAAGTCAGAAAGAGAAAAACAAATACCGTATGCTAACACATATATATATGGAATCTAAGAAAAAAAAAACGGTCATGGAAAACCTAGGGGTAAGATGGGAATAAAGACACAGACCTACTAGAGAATGGACTTGAGGATATGGGGAGGGGGAAGGGTAAGCTGTGACAAAGTGAGAGAGTGGCATGGACATATATACACTACCAAACGTAAAATAGATAGCTGGTGGGAAGCAGCCACATAGCACAGGGACAGCTCAGTGCTTTGTGACCACCTAGAGGGATGGGATAGGGAGAGGGTGAGGGAGGGAGACACAAGAGGGAAGAGATATGGGAACATATGTATATGTATAACTGATTCACTTTGTTATAAAACAGGAAACTAACACATCATTGTAAAGCAATTATACTCCAATAAAGATGTTAAAAAAAAACACTAAAATTTCATTATAAAAAATTCTTGTCAGATAAACCACCTATCCTTAATATTTAAATTGTATATCCTGGATAAAAGTAACCCGTAGAGAATTTTCCCTTTATATCTGGGCAGACGTCTCTCTGGGTATTTCAGAAAATACTTGATTCTACTGGTGGTTTCCTCTCATAGCTCTTATACATTGCTTGCATGACAAATTTCAACTTCTTTTCTTTCCTCTTAGTATTACAGATTTTTAAGTAAAATGCACACCTGAACATTGCCTTACAGTTGCATCTAGCCACTACTCATTTTTAATTCCACAATTTTATAATTAAATATTTTAGGTAGGGCATTTTCGATTTTAAGTTTCAGAAATTAACTTCAGCTGGCTTAAGTAAAACAGGCCATCGTTTAAAATATGAAACGATGTGTCATATCAGGACAGAAAAGCAGCTGGGGCTTAGGAAGGATTGTAAACAAAACAAGGATTTTAAACAAAAAAGAAAAACAGAACATGGCAGTTTGCTTTTTAATTTCTCATTCTTTTGAGTTGGCTTCATTCAGCTTTTCTAGCACAGTAGTGTTCTGTTATTTAATCCACATGACAAGAAAAAAGGAATCATCCAGTTCTAGGCAGGTAGAAGGATTATTTTTTTTTCTTTTTCTCCCTTGGTCCCAATCCTAAATTTCCAAGGCAGGGGCTCTGAGTGACCAGCTTGGGTCAGGGACTCCTCCAATGCACCAGCTCCAAGGGGGCCACATTTCACAGCAACATAACATGCTTCATTCTAGATGTAAACTTCTGGCCTTTCCTCTTGACCAGAACTAAGCATGGAAAATAGGGACCAATTTTCTGAGCTGAAATTTATTCTCAGAGAATGAAAAAAAATTGAAAAGTAGAACAGTTATCAAAGGGAAAAAAAAAACAATAGAGAAAATGGGACCATAGAAAACAGGGCAATGTATAAACAACAGACTTTATTATCAGTTAAACCTATATTCACATCCTGGCTATGCTATTTTATAGTTGCAGGTTGCATGGCATTTAATTTATTTGAGCATCATTTCCTCAATTGTACAAAAATAATACTACCTCCTAAAATTGTTTTGGGGATTAAATAGCATGATGCATATAAGTTTTATGGCTGATACAGTACATCAATTCAGTGTGTCACTATGGCTGGTCCTGCTAATGGTTCAGGTCTCTAAGTCTATGAAATCTCTTTAGACAATCATTCCCAGATTATCTGACTCCTTACTTTTCCTTTTCTCTTTAAATTATGTTATGTCTCTGTATCTTTACTTATTAGCTATCTCTTCCATCAGATTGTATAGTTCACGAAGCAGGGTCTCTGTCCAAGTTGTACACTAATGTAGTCCCACTTTCTGAAACAATGTCTAAAAAATACAAATTTTTTTAACGAAGGAAATGTGTACTAAGTACATAATGGTCATTATATTTCAGTGAAATTGTAGAGCATGTAGTTCAACTTCCAGATCTTTGAATACAAAGAAGTATTCTTGAATAAAATTCTGACAATTTTCATTGGACGTCTTAAGGTTTTAAATGTAAAGAGACTGTTTGCTAATAAAAAAGAAAAAGAAAAAAATAATTAGATTAGAAAATGGAGTATGATCTCCATTATTCCTAGATATAAGAAATACAATAAAATATCTAAAAATGTTTTCTTTTTCTATCTTCTAACCCAAAGGAGATATTTCTGGGTGTTGATTTCATGCAAAAATTTAAACTGATTTTTTAGTTTTCTGAACTCTCTATGTTCTCAATATGGAGTATGTAGTACTAGTTTATATTGAAATGAACACTTTGTTTTAAATGTAACACAGTATATTTGAAATAATGCTGTAATCCACATAAAGCTATTAAATCATACAATCAATAAATTTTAAGGGATTAGTTGAGTTGCTATGAGTCCTTGCCCATCAGATGAGATGAAATGAGTATACCAATAGGAAGCAAGAATATCTATCATTAAAGGATGGGTAAGCATTTTTTAAATGGAATGAAAAAAGAGTATTGGAGTGGAGGTAAAAATAGGAACTAAGAGAAATAAGGCACATATGAGCACTGACGTGTAGACAATATTACCTATAATTGCATGAAAGACTAGTTATCCTCTCCTGAAATGTGAAAGATCCATTCTAGAATGTTCTCTAAGTTTCTCTTTAGCAGGGTAACTCAATGATTCTATATTTTTAAAGCCCACAAAAAGATTAATGAGATTAGAAAATGCACAAATACCTGACAAACAATAAGAGAATGTGAGAAATTAGTGAAGCAACTATTTCTTCGTACTTACGAAGTAAATCATGCAAAAATATTGCAAAGCGATTTTGGTTACCATCATGGTATCCAACTTCATTCTTTATTCTTTCTGAATCTGATCTTCAAACGCCATTCTTTTTCATGTTCAGTACGGTTATCCTGAAATGTTCCTATCTTGTTCTGAGAAGTGAGGCTGTAGGATAAAATTCATTGGATTTCCATCTGCAGTATTCAAAAGTAGATGTGGAAGAGGAAGATGTGATGGAACCAGACTTCAGAAATGTATGACCTAAATGGAATGGAATAAATATACACTACTTGAAAAACATACATTGTACAAATAGACATGAAATATAGGCACAATTTCTGAAGTTACATGTAATCATATACCAAAGCTATTTCATGATAAAGTTCAATTTATGCTAAATGTATAAAGGAAAGAAGAACAATTGCATTAAAAATACTTTATAATGGGAAATGTCTTGGCTTTATTAAAAAGGTATAATAAAGTTATTTAAAATTATATCCTATCCATGTAATGTATAATATATAATGTATATAAAGCAACAAATTGTTCTGATGGTCTTAGAATATTTTTTAATTAAAAAACAATATTTCTTTTCTCTTCTAAAAAGAGAACACATAAAGTTATTGAGACATTTTTTTTCAAAGTTATTCTCCACTCTACCTGTACAGAATGACAATGTATGCTAAGGCATGAAGATTAAAAGAGGTAATGTCTACAAACATTTCCTGGAAAATGCTCTAAAAAGAAGAGAATGTGATTTATATTAAGAAGTGTTGGAGGAGACCATCAAAAAGATATGATCACCAGTTGACCCAAGAGCTGGACCTTGTGAACTGAAGGCCCCACGACCCCCTCTCCTGTCCTTGGAAGTTGCATCCTGCTGGCCTTCCCGGCTCCCAGAAGTTGCTCCAGGATAAAGCCTTGAAACAGAAATGTGTTCAGACCATCTGGACTGGGTACCTGACTGAGCCCAGTTAAGGTCTCTGTATCAACTTTGAAGATGTGCTGTGCAGGTGGGGAAATGTACTCTTCTTGTGGCCGCCTAAGAGGACCCTGGTAAATAAGTTCCCCTGTTTATTAAAAACTGCTGCCTATCAATCTGGAGCGGTCTTTGTTTGCTCTCTCCCTGCCCTCCAGGGCATCCCTATCCTCTCCCGCCACCACTGCCAATAAAGGGGTTGGTTTCAGATTACACTGAAGAAGATCCCTAGGAGGCTGCAAACCAGAAAGACCATGAAACAGCTAAATGTTGGTAATAAGAACAAGTTGCACTATGTTTGAAAATGGGAATGTCCCTTTGGAATATCTAAGTCAACATTCACTTTAAGCAGACAGAAACATGTGTCGAGATTATCTCTGTTCTGCCAGTATTATTTTTCTAGAAATAATAATTAGCAAGTCCCAAACTATATTTACATTAACCAACCTTTCATTTAGGTGTTTTACAAAGACAGTATTAGGATAAAAGAAGCTTCAGGCACTTCTATTATAATAACCGATGTCTCCCAAGATGTGCTGATGTGCAGGTTACAACATTCTGATTGTAATTTCTAATGCATTACAGGAGAGCATGGACTCTTGAGAATCAGATGAAATTCTCTTTCATCTAGATTACATTTTCTCACTGTCCCAATGTGCCTGATATGAACTGACACAGCCATAAATATGTTTATATGAATTGCACGCTGTCATAGTTAGATAGAGAAATATATAGCCCTGTGGGAAAAATAATTTCAGACACTTTTCAAGTGCTTTTTTGTTGTAACAGTAATTCTTGCAAATCACATAGTAGTGTATATAAAATAACAATTCTGCCTACAGAGTTAATGAACTGTGTATTCTTCGGAAAGATTGAAAATTTGTGTTCAGATCATACCTAAAGGTAATACGTAGGATAATTTAACTTTCTGGAGGTTTATAGATCTCCAAATTCCCTACACTACCTCTTGAGAAAGAAACCAAGTGCTCTTGACCTTCTAATAAATTATGAATGTACCAGTGATGACTGAATGTATACCCAATTAACTAGAGAAATAGGCTCACAATATTATAAATTTATACACAGAAGACATACATAACTGTGCTGTGGATAGAGAAAATATGAATTTCAATAGCCTTCATTGGGTTGTTATCAACACTAATGAAGTTAAAATGTATCAAGTACTTAGAACAGTGCCTGGCACTTAGTAAGTACAACACAAGTTGTTGACAATTTGAAAGTGTTAATACATGAAAGTTACAAATACCTTCAAAATTATTACATTACCTGCACAAATAATTGCATAAAATTTATTTCATATTTTGGATATGACTTGGTGTTAAGTATGATTGAGCCCTGTGATTGATATGATTCACTAAATGTATTATTCAGGTTTCTCAAACAGCAGGATGGTATTTGGAGGACTTTGCCATGTTGTATGACTATTCAAATTGCTTAAATATTTTAGTATCATAAATGCAAGTTGTAGCACTGGAGATATATTTTAGATCCCTCAACTTTCCAAGGTAATTTTATGTCATACTGCTGACCACTGCACTTGCTCTATTTCTCAACAATTTTAAACTTGCCATTATGTAAAGCTTGATTAAAACATCAACTCCATCATAAACTGTTCTCCAAATTCTATACTAATTTTCCTCTTCCTTAAACTCAGCACTAAATATGAAGGTGGTCTGAATATTTTTGAAAAACTTGTACATTTCCTTATTGAATCTCTTATTTCATTTCCACCTTTGCTCAAAAAATCCAAGAAAGACTGTAAGAAAATTTGCAAATGGACTCTAGAATTTATATGAAATTTCAAAAGTCCAAAAATTTCAAAGGAAATCTTGATGAAAGAAGAATAAATTTGTACATAATTTATTGAATTTCAAGATATACTATTGTACAGTAAAGGATAAGCCTTGCCCAGAGTAAGGTTTGGCCCTTTGTCCTCATGTCTTAGTGGGTACGCACTAACCCTGCCTGATAGTGTCTTTGTTTACCTGGAGGTCTTGGGCCATGCCACTTAATCTATGTTAACAATATGATTTATAGTGGGGGTCTTGGGCCACTTGGTGTCAGCTCCACCTCTGGAGGAGTTGGAGACTGAAATCACCTATGTGGGTGGTCAGCCATGTCTATAGGACCAAGCCCCAATAAAAACTATGGACACCACAGCTTGTATGATTTCTCCTCATTGGCAATACTCCAGGAGAATTGCCAGATACCATTACTAGAAGAAATACAGGATGCTTGCATCACTCCTCTGAGACATGGCAAGAAGCCTTATGTCTCTTTTGTCCTGCACCCTACCCAATATGCCTTTTCCTATTGTTTATAATAATCTGTATCCTTTCACTGTAATGAACTGGAACCATGAGTATAACAATTCTTCTGAGTTCTGTGAGCGTTTCTATTATTTATGAGCCTGAGGGTTGTCTTGGAGACCTCCTTAACTGTATGATAATTGTGGATTTGGTGTGAAATAGAGAAAAATAGATCAATGAAACAGAATTCATTGTGTAGTCCAATATGGTAGCCTCCAGCCACATGTAGCTGTTAAAATGTTAAATTTAATGAATTTAAATGAAATAAAACTAAATATTCAGTTCTTCAGATGCATTATATACATATCAAATACTCAACAGCATATGGCTAGTGGCGATTGTATTGGACTACACAGATATAAAACATTTCCATCATCATAGAAAATTTTATTAAATAACACTCAAGTAGAGAGTCCAATAAAAGACCCAATTAGGTAGATAGATATATTTTTTGGTAAATTTTACATTAAAATTTGAGAAGTAAAACTATAAAACTTCTAGAAAATCACATGTGAAACTATCTTCATTCATGTCCTCAAGTAGGGAAAAATTTCTTGAAAGGACAAAAATACTAATTATTAGTGGAAGCTATAAGTAATTGGGTTGCATTAAATAAAAATTCAGTTCATCGAATGACACCATTAATAATGAAAAAGGAAAGTTACAGAGTGGGTGAACACATTTTTAATACATATAATTAACAAAAAGCAAATATCTAGAGTATAAAAAAGAAATTCTAAAAAATGGAAAGACAAACAATCCAGTAGAAAAATAGCTGAGACTATTTGGCATTTCACAAAAGAGGCAATCCACGTAGCCAATACACATACAAACTGTACTAAACCTCAATAGTAATCAGGGAAATGCTGTATAGAAAATACAGTGAGATACTACCATACACCCTAGAATGGCTATAGAAAAACTAAGTGCATCAGGTATTGGTGAGAAAGTGGAACTACTGGAAATTTCATATAGTGCTTGAGAGATTGTAAATGACTAAAATGATATTTAGAGACTCTTTGAGATCATTTTCCATGTAAAACAAATGCATACATGATGAACTAACAATTACTTACCTGGGAATATATAAGTGACAATTATACCTCCATGTGCATGAAAGAGATATACAAGAATATTCATTGCAACATTATCCTTAATAGCTCAAAACCTGGAAACAATCCTATTACCCATCAGTAGTGGACTAGATAAACTGTGGTACACAGATACCATATGATAATAAATATAAATGACTACTGCTGCATGCAACATGTGGATGAATTTTAATATTATTTGCTATAGTGCAAACAATATTTTGCTAGAGAGGTTAGATCCAAAAGAATATGTTATATATTTTTGCATATAAAGTTCATTAAAGAAGAAACTAATTTACACTGTTAAAAGCCAGGATGATGGTTTTCTCTGAGCAAAAAAAGAGTATGGATTTTGGGAGGTTGCACACAAGGGCATTATATATTGCTGGTCCTGCACTATTTCCTGATCTGGGGGGTAGTTACAAAATACATTTACATTCATCAATAATAATTGATGATAATTCATCAATAATTGATAATTCATCAATCCGCACACATGATTAAATGTTATTTTATGATGCAGAATACACTTTAATAAAAATGATTTTAAAATCTTATAGTCTAAGTAAAAAGGAGTGTAACATCTGTTTGATGATAATTGTATACATTCTGGAGAATTACGAGTCCAGTTTTAACATGCTAAAATAAGGTGAAACAAAATGATTCTGGATAACCTTAGCAAATAAAACTAAAAATTAATTATTAATAATGACTACTTAAATATTTAAGATACCTTAATAAATTGTCCAATCAGTTTAAACTAAATTTAAACTAAGCAGCTTACCTAATTCATTCATTCATTCAGTGAGTTATTTATTGAGCACCTACTAAATGCTAATTACTGAAATATATATAGAACACAATAATAAATTAGACTGACACTGCACATTTTAGTGAATTTAACAATATAGAGGAAATAGAAGAACATTTAACTCATTTGGGTCCTTAATGAAGATTATTATAAATCTACCACATGTTTATCAACCAATATATTATTGATATATTTATTACTGTTTTAAATAAGAAAGTCATAAGCGATTATTTGCTCTGGTAAAAATATTTAAAAGTTCATTATTTCAGACATGCCAATTTCAACTTGAGCAGTGCCATTTTTGCTGCAAAATCAAGAGAGCTCATGACCTAAGATATATGATAGGCATGGGCTTACTGTGTCAGCCACTGAATTGATAGCCAAGGACAAAGGAATGAACAAAACATTCCATGGTCCTCACAGAGTTTACAACCTGGTAGCTTATATACACATTTGACAAAAAATAATAACCATAAATATAAAGCTACAATATTGATAAATGTTATGAAACAGAAGTTTGCTGTGAAAGCACATAATAAGAATGTGTACTGATACTTGTGCTGATACTAATGGTGAAGGAAGAAAAATTCCTTGAATTTCTCAGTGTTCTTGTAAAAAGTGCTAGCTTCCTAAAACATTTTTGCATACCATGAGATGTGTGGACATTTGTCTAGTTAATTGCTCTGATACAAAAGTGTAGTAAAATATCTTTTTTTTTTTCCTGGAGAGGCCCAAACTGTTATAGCCGTGAACTAGGTCCTTAAGTTAAATACATGAGGTGCCTAGGGAGACAGGCACTTTATCTTCTTAGGATTTATATATAAATGCGGAATGAGGCCCAGACACTTGGAAATAACTCTAGGTCTTAAAAGCTGAGATGCACAGAGCTATCAGACACAGAGATTCTACTCACATCTCAAAGGGCTCAAGGAAGGAGGAGAGCTTTTCCGGTGGAAAGGAAAATTTATAAGCAGAGGGAGATAATTTACTCATGGTTTGCTATAGGATTTCCAGTCATTCATGCAGGAAAATTCCCATTACTGACTCACATGACATCCCCTTAGGGGTAAAGACTGGTGGAGGAGGGGGGAACACACATACATTTGCTGTGAAGTAATAATAAATCTGTCTTTGATCCGGTACAGCTTGTGTGTGCATTCTGGATAAAATTAATAAAGGTGAATATTAGTCCAGTACTAATACTAAAACCAAAACTTTTTGAAAGGTTTTATGTGCCAGGCATGCATGTTAAGTTCTTTACGTGTATTAAATCACTGAATATCTGCAGCCACAATTTTAGTTACCATTTGTATCGCCCAATTTACATAGGAGGAAATAGAGGCAGAGAGAAGGAAAACGTCTTGCCTAATGTGACCATCTCATAAGTGGTCTTTAAAAAAAAAAAAGATTCTGGGCTTCCCTGGTGGCACAGTTGTTAAGAATCCTCCTGCCAATGCAGGGGACGTGGGTTTGAGCCCTGGTCTGGGAAGATCCCACATGCCTCGGAGGAACACCTAAGTCCGTGCACCACAACTACTGAGCCTGTGCTCTAGAGCCCGTGAGCCACAACTGCTTAGCCCGCGTGCCTACAGCCTGTGGTCTGCAACAAGAGAAGCCACCGCAATGAGAAGCTCTCTCACAGCAACGAAGACCCAACACAGCCAAAAATGAGTTAATTAATTTAAAAAAAAAGATTCTGATTTCAAACTCCACATGGTTAAAATCAATGGTGTAGATTGAAAAGACCTCCTTGAGAATGTTTCATTGAAGATGGTACTTGAAGAAATAAAACAGTTGTAGGTGGTAGAGATGTTGATCCCAGCAGATAGAACAGCACCTGCAAAGACCTTGAGGCCACAAGAGTTTGACATATTTTAAAAAAGAAAGAAAATGTTGAAGACTGAGGAAGAAAACTATGAATTGTTAGAGCTTCTGACAAGTTAGCATTGCGTTTCTTATTTTTCAGCCCCCTACTAAGGCTCATGTACAAGCATTTTTGCTGTAACACTATATGGGTATTCCTGAATAATCTCACATTTTGCTAAATTGTACACTAATATAGGAAATTCACCTTTGAAAAAATAAAGATTAGAAGTAGACAACCTAAAATTCATGCATCTCTACAACTATAGAGCCCTATAAAAACAATGAGAATCCAAATAAAAACAGCAACACAGGTAACTCCCTGCTGGCATTCACGCCCAGCATCCATCTTTAGTAGACTTAAAACGTGAATTCTGCCTCCTCCATCAAATGTGGGTCCTCGAGGGAATTCACATCCAAAATGGACCTGTGTCGTTAACATTTTAAACTATCAGATCCCAGATATGTACTACTCTTTCATCATTTTTTTTTAACATGGAGGAAATGTTTTCACATTGTCCTCATCTGTGCTCTCAGTTTCCCAAAATAACTTAACATAGTAGAATCAAAGAAGATCTTGAAGCAAAAACAACAGTTCGTATTTCTATGAAACAAAGGCGCTTCTGTAGGATATTTAGCTTATTCCTAAGGTTTTCATATTATGTACTTTCCTTGTAAGTAAGCTTGTCAACCCGAGCTTTAAAACATCAATGTCCTTGAAAACAACTTCATATACAACAACTTGACTTCTGAATTATACTAATATTATTCCTTATTTACCAATCATGTGTGAGCTAATTTGCCTTAGAGTAATATAATTTCTGGCAGAATAGATTGGACTCAGAGTAAGTCTTACATGTTATTAGTCATTTATAAAATAATTTATGTATTAGGAGATTACAGTCTTTAAAATTTTTATGACTGATGGTTTATTTTCCAGATAAAATTTATGTTATTACTCACTAAGGGATCTTTCCTCAGCCAGATGGGCACTGTTGTAATAGTTTCACATCTTTGTCCTTACTCTTTATTCTGAGTTTAGTTCTCTTTGTTTACAGAGGTAAATTCAGTGAACTTCTCAGATCCTCTATTTGTTCATTTGTAAATTGAGGAGGTTCAAATTGATAGGTATCTTCTACACTTTGACCACTTCTGGCCCAAGCTTAGAAGAGGACAAATACATTTAGTTTTTGACTCACATTCTTTAGGAAAAATTGTCCAAATTCTATATGTTTAATATAGGTGTTTTTAATTATATATGTTTAGTTTTATATATCTATATACATATTTGATCTGAACAATAAAAGTGATGGAAATTCCTTCTAATCAATTTGAAATTGCATAAATGTATCTCGGGGAGCTCCAAGGAGCTCCAGTTCTTAATGTCTCAGTGCAGAAAGAATTCAGTGAGAGGCAAAGTGATAGATAAGAAGTGATTTATTAGAACAGGATGCTTGTGAGGCTTACAAGCAGGTAGGAGAGAGAGTTCCATGCTGAGAACTTAGTGGGCTACAGTTTTATAATCAAAGGAAAAGTGGGGAGGGGGAGAAGACCACTTTCTTTCTCATTCTTGAGTAGACGTCAAGTTTCTATCATCAGTTCCTCCTCCACATCTGGCGGGGGAATTTTCTTGTCCCCACATAGTCAAGCAGGGACTGTCATGGCGCTACTTAAATTAGCAGAAGGGTGGTGACATGCTAAAAATGGTAAACCATCTCAGGTTTTAGCATAATGTCACCTTTTCCTTATATTTTTGTTTTTAGTGCATGCAGAGGATCATGTCTTAGGAATCATTAACTTACTGAGCTCACTGGGCAGGATGTAGATCTCATACCACCATTGCTGTATTGTTTGGGGACATGTCTCATGCTTCTGTTACATGGTTTTGTTGCTAAGCAAGCCTGTTTGGTTTTGTGGTTAAGCAAACCTGCTTTCTTGAGGGATCATTAACTTACAGGGGTCTCCCATACTTTTTTCTTTACTTACAATCCCCTAGTGGGATTAACTATTTAATTAACTACTTTGTCCCTTTACTCTGTCCCTATCAAATTTGCTTAGAACAAGGTCTAAGAAGGTCTACCATTTCAGTTAGCTTATAATCCACACTCTTCACCATGGTCTTTTTATTTTGTAGATAGTGAAAATTATATTAAGAAATTAGCACTTATTAGAGGAACCACAAGAAACCAAGGAAGTGTAAAAAAATTCCTGAACTTTCTGGGATATTTGCTGTTTTAAAGACATCTCAGGTATCACATGTATGTTTCCTCCTAAATTAAAATGTAAAATACTCAGGAATATTCTGACTTTTTCTTGATTAAAATGTTGGTATATTCCTTAATCTAGAGCTTTCCTCACAATGCTGGGATATCTCAAAGCACCAGTAATGAATTGTAAATCCCAGAGGGAAAAACAAAAATGAAATGGTGTTGCAAACACCTATCCTATCATAAGATGCATAAGACACATGCTGTGAAAATGCATACAGACTTCTTAATGTCTTTTTCAATTACACTGTGCATGATTTAATATATTCACTAGAAGTCATCAGTTATAAGTAAAGAAAAGCAAAGAAGTGCTCACTGTCAGTATTCCATGATATACTTTTATGCTGATACAGATTTATGTATTTTGGTTTAACAAAAATTTTTAAATATATAAAATATTTAGAATTTCTAATAACATAAGAAAAGGAAATTTGCCATTTGTCACAAAATATGAGGGTGCCTATTATATTATGCCAATGGTTATAGGAATGATTTGAATCTAATGTTAACATTCCATTGAGACTATGGTTTTTTTCATATTAAAATAATAATGCAAACATTTTAATTTAGTTAATGAAATTTTGTATTGAAGCACTTCCTAGATACTTCTGAGAGGAAGAAAATACTCTAAAGTAATGAGCATATTATGTTGCAAATGCAAAATACTGGAAAAATAATCATCTAACTAAGAAGGTGGGCAGAGGCACCAGTTGGTATTTTTTATATAATAATTGATTATTCATCCATCCAACAGTATTGAGCTGAAGTTCTCCAGGAACTCCCTTCATTGGATTTAGAAGATCTTATTTTGGGATCTCCTAATACTCTGTGTAGCTCCCTCCCAGTCCTTGTAGTTTACTCCTATTATGCATTTAGTTGCCTTTCTTTCTTTCTAGACTTTTAATTTCTAGATGGTAAAGAAAATGCCTACATTATCTGATTGTTGCTAGCACCTTAATCCTCTGTGCCTTTCAAAGAGTACACTCTCAACATATACACACGACTATATATAAAATAGATAACCAACAAGGACCTACTGTATAGCACAGGGAACTATGTCTAATATTTTGTAATAACATATAAGGGAAAAGAATCTGAAATATATGTATATAGATATGTACATATATACACACACACACACATATATATATATGAATCACTTTGCTGTACACCTGAAACTAACACAACATTGTAAATCATCTATAGTTTGTTAACTGAAATAAAAAAGCACAATGTGAGAGCTGTAAGTTAAGTTTTATTTGGGACAAAATCAGAACGATAACCTGGGAGACAGCATTTCAGATAGACCTGAGAAACTGCTCCAAAGAGGTAGGGGAGGGGAGGTCAGTATTTTTGTGGTTTTTGTGAAGGGGGAGTACATGCAATCGAGCACATATCGTTTTGCAGAAGGTCTCTGCTAGTCATGAGGAGCAGACGTCACCATGAAGGATTTTAGTGCTTTTCTAGATATGAGGAGATGCAAGAATTGGGCTCATAAAATCTTCTCCTGAAAATATCTAACTATCTGAAGACTTGTTCTGCAAGTTTTTCCCAGAGCACAGAGTGCCTCGTTTCTCCTCTCCACCCCGAGCTCCTTTTAGAGAGCTGTTGAAGCTCAGCAGCTGCAGCTGCTCATAATTTGATCCTTGTAGAGGTAGATGGCAAGTGCCAATCTGTAGGAGATAACTTCAATTAAAAAAAAAAAAAGCTGATTTAGAGTCAAAAACAAAACAAACAAGAAAAACAAAGAGTACTCCTCCCCTTAGAATAGCATACATATAGACATGTATGGAGATAGTTTATTGCAGTGAAAAAGAGTATTAGAGTGGGTGTCTCGTGATCATACCTGCAGATTTCACATACAGGCTCCAATACAATTGTTCAGTGTGATTCTTGTCATGTTACTTAACATTTTATGATTGAATTTTCTCATTTGCAAATTAGACATAATTATAGTACTGACCTCAGTTTGGTTTTGCAAAGATTAAATCAGATATTAATCACGTAAATACTTGTACTTCCTGACACATGATAAGTACTTAGAAAATGTTTCAGTATTCCATTATTCATATTAATATTATTTATGACATTTGTCTTTGTTCTAAACTTTCTATTTTTGTCTTATGACTAAGAGAGTTTACAGTTTTGCACATTGTTCATATGTCAGTGACTCACCAATTAAGGTCTCACTCTTGGTCTCTACACCATTTATCCAAATGCCTCTTTGACATTGCCCTTCAATATAGATTACTCAGGGCTATGGATTGCTCCCCTCTGCTCTCCAAGTAAACCCATACCTAACTCTAGCTTCTCCAACCTGAAAGGACTCCGTAAACTACATAGAAATTCAAATAAATACCAAGGCTTGTCTTATCCTCATCTACCATATTCAATTAATTTTAAAACCTTGGAGGTTTTTCTTCAAAATATAACTCATTTCCATTTATTTATATAGAGACTACATCTCATGTTGAAGCACCTGTAAAACTTTAAAATATTTCATCAAGTATTGCATCAAACTGTGGATAAGTTAACTCTAAAAAGCAGAAATTATTCAAGTCATTCTCTGCTCCCAAGACAACTAGATTAAATCATAAAAGTTGCAAGAATATATTTAGTAATTTTAGTATTTCCAAATAAGTTAGATTTATTCATAACAAAAAGTTTCCTGATAAAAATCCATCAATGTCACATCAAATTGCTAAGAAAAATCAAATGAAAATTTGAATAGGAGATTCAAAGATATTTTAAATATTTTTGCTTCATTTCCAATTTTAACCATTTTCTAAAAAATGAATAAAAGTTTACCTTTTGACTTTAACTTAATCTGTTACAATAAAATATATTCAGAGAAACTTCTTAAAAATTAACATTCTACATTATCTCCTCTATTATTTAACATTATAATGGATACTGTGAGATTATTGATATGATAACAAAAACAACTAGAGTGTAGTATATTTAATGCTGGAAAGGACAGAGCAGGGTTATCTATGTTTACTGAAAAAGAGACAAAACTGATAAGCTGCTAAAATTGTTAGCTTCTCCTTCAATACAAACAATATGAGTTCAAGGAATTATTTACCCTTCTCCTCTCAATTTCTACTGAACTAACCAAAGACATACAAATGAGTGAACCTGCACTAAAAATTAGAATTACACACACAAAGAAAATTACAATTTCAATAAAAACATCAAAAACAAAAAGACTAATGGTGCCAAATTTAGGTGATGAACAGAACCATGTGGAAAGTTTCATAAAAATACAGTAGAACTAGGGTGCATTTTATTTTATTTTTGTACTTCTTACATATTCCAATGATCAAACAACTTTGGAAATATTTAGTGTAAGAGAAACCTGATTGAGGAAAAAGCTAGTTCTATTGCAATTAGCAGTCTAAAAAAAGGTGTCTGGTTGATAAAGTGAAAGTAAACCCAGGAGAAATTCTCTAGGCCCTATAACATGGAGTGATTTGAGATGTTAGAATAAAAGTGTCATAGGGCAACTGTTGGTGGGAAGGTAAAACTTATTCTATGGGCTTTTTCATAAATCTAACCTAGTACTAATGTCAACACAGCAGTTATCCCTTATGGTACATGCTTTTACCTCCTCCTTATATTTGACATGGTTGGCAAATATTGCTTGTTCTGGCTGAGTCATAAGGAAATAGTCACATCTGATACTGGCAGTGCATCACTAAGAGAACATTACTAAGATTACAACATGTACAGAAATTAAATGTTTACAAAGGGGTAAATTTGCTCTTTCCTCCTTCCCCATTCCTCCTCTGAGCAGGCATATGGATCTTTAATCTTTAATTATTAAACTGCAATAACTTTACATTTCTCTATTTTCTTCAACTCTCTTAAATGATTTTGAACACAAACTCACAAAGCTGTGGGAAAAACTTACTGAATCAATACCAGACAGAAACAAACTCTCCAGTCACTCCAACCTGCTCTCCTCAAAATTCTAAGTTTATATAAAGTGATTAGGTAGTTTAAAAGAAAATCACCAATTTAAAGAATCAAATTAAGATCCTCCAGATTAACAGGTAATGAAAGAAAGAAAGGTTAGCATCTAGAATTCCTTTTCCTATTAAGATGTGAGGTGCATGAAATCCAGGAAGCTGAAATCAATAGGTTAGTTTGAAATTGAACTCATAATTGTCACAGCTGAAACATGTCAGAGGCATTAAATAGCAAGTTGAATGATACAGAAAACTAAATCAGAGAATATGACAAAATGCGAGTTCTTATGTGAGAGAACTCTGTGAGTTCTTAGAGAATGCTGAAGAAATATAAATGTTAGAGAAGAAAAAATGAGATAACTGAAGGAGGACCCTCCATCTCCAATTCACCATATACAAAACTAAATTCCCAAGAGTAAAAAGTGTAAAGACATCCAGAATGAAATGTCACTAGCGCTTCTACCTTGGAGGGAGGTGTGCTGGGAATGGTGAAGGTCATAGGAAAATCACTAGCAGGAGGATATCTTTCCCAGTGAAATTTCAGAAGACTGAGAGGACAGACCCAGAAGTTTCAGTATATATTAGAAATAGCTCCATACTCATTTAAGAATAGCACGTAGAGGATAAACAATCGTTCAAATTTGTAACTATGTGTGGAGGTGAATGGTAATTCGACTTATTGTGGCGATCATTACACAATATGTACAAATATTGAATCATGATGTGCTACACCTAAAACTAAAATAATGTTATATGTCAATTTTATCTCCATTTTAAAAATCAAAAGTAAAAAAAATATTTAAGCAAGTTTTCTGAGCAAAAATATTGTGATTTTTTCCCCTTAAAATATTACATCATCATTAAATTTTATAGCAGATAATTATTTAAGGCTTACTACACACTTGGAAATGTATTAATCTCTTAGTCTATAGCAATGAACAAGACACGCCCTTGCTTTGGTGTCAGAGGGAGTTTACAATCCTGTGAAGGGTACAAACAAACGGGTTAAATAAGTTGCCATGCCAATTAACAGCTGTGTAACATTGAGCAAGTTGCTTAACTTCACTATGTTATTTCCTCATTTGCAAAATGAAGTAATTTAACTTCTACTTGTGATGTGTTGGCTACTATCAACTTGGCATCATTACCATATCTTTCTAAGGTCTCCTCTGCATTTCCCAAAACTCCTTTCCCAATATGTTTCCTTGTTAAGAGTTTGCCAATGATAGACATTTGTGTGAGATTTGGAAGACAGAAGAGCCAGAAAAGCTATTATTTCTGGAGGCTGTCACAGCCAGATGAATGAGCAGATGAGAGATTTCACTGCATCATTTCAAAGAGCACTGGGGAACTACCTGCTTGTCTGTTGCACACTTAAACAATTAGTAAGGGTTTCACATAGACTCTTAGCACTTCCACTGTTTCCAAGACAGTTCTTGGGCGCTTCTGGCTGAGATCTCTGGTAGCTTTACTGAAATTTGTTGCTGGGTTCCTTACCTTTCAGAGTCACCTTTCTTGATCTTTTTTTCTTGCAGTCCTTAGACTTTTCTGTAAGTTTTTAATTCCTATATTAACTCTTTCATACCTGGAAAATATAATGTGGCTACTGTTAGCAAACAGTAAGTAAGACCCAGCTAAAATGTTAGCTGGGTCTTAGAGTCTTATAGTTTTGGTAAAAGGAATGAGGCTGATTTCCTACTTCTGGCATACGTGTATGGTGTTATCAAACATCTGGGATATTCAAAACTTTCTACTTACAAGTCTAATCACATGATTTTAGACCATAATACCAAGAGCTACACACCAGATATTAGAGGCTACAGAGATTTATTCTAACAAAGAGACCAGATCTTGAACAGTCATATGATTGGAAACAACATGGGATAGTTTATGATAACCCATTCATATTCTCCAAGATCTTTTCCTCCCTGAATGTCTGAACAGGCTAGCTCAACAGGGGCGCAGCTGGAATCTTCACCTCTCCATCTTTCACAAATTTTATTGTGGCGCTAAGCTTGCAATTTCTCCAGAAATGTGATATGGCTTTGGTTTAATATTTTGAAGAGAGAGACAAGTCTAGGGACCTCACTTGGCCCTTCTTACTGTATTAACTCCTACTCCATTCATCAGGGGACCAACATGAGTCTTCTGCCAATTCTTGTTTTATCTACATCTTCAAAAACGGGGGAAAACGTAGGTCAGATTTATGACCAATGGGCTTACTCTGGGACAGACTTAAGCCAAAACTGGATCATCAAGCTTAAAACAGGTACTTGTATATGATAAGAATATTAAACAAATTAAACCTTTGAAAAATATGAATCACAATGTATTTTAGGTCTCCTGGAGATAACATCAGCTCACAGCCAGTGTACAGTAATCCCTTAAAATGCTGGTAGATGGCTAAGATAGGTACCTTTGGAAATGTAGATAAAGATTATATATATATACCCATACAAATATATTAACATTGTGAAATAATTTGATTAAAATATCAAAAACATATATAGAGTTTTTCTCTATAACTAACATATGTTCAATGTATTTTAAACATGACAATAAAAAAATTAAAATGAAACATTCACATATAAATGTAAGTATATGTATGAAATAGATGAGAAATTAAGGGATTCATTTTTAAATATTAAGGGAATCTAATGTAATCTGCCTATCCAAAAGCCCATTACATATTATAATTGGTTTAAAAAATAATATATCTAATCGAAAAAATTAAATGTAAAAATTAAAAAATTAAACATATAGATATTATTTAACTTGTTTTCTGAAAGAGGCAATAAACCCAGCTAGGCTGATCAAGGAAAAAAGTACAAAAAATGAGAAGACACAAATTATCAATATCAGAAAGACAAGGAGCACATAATGATAGCCCATTGTGGTTTATCCATGAAATTCAAAGTTGGACTAACATTTGAAAATTAGTCTCATATAAATAGAGACTAAAAGAAAAAGGTAACAATTTTTTCAATATTTTTTAAGCCATGATTTAAGAAAAAAGTTATCAGCTAATCAGGAATAGAAAAGAATTTCTTCAATTTAGTAGAAGAACATCTACAAAACCTGTAGCTAGCATAACACTTAATGATAAAATGTTTTCTTGCTCAGGAAGAAGGGAAGCATGCCTGTTTTCTTTTTCCATTTAATGTTGCATGAGGTAGTAAAGTAACAAAAATTAATAGAAATAAGAACCATAACGACTGGGAAGGAAGAAGTAAACATTATTTATAGATAAAGGGTTGTTTTATAGAAGATCTAATGGAGTCTGCAAAAAGAATATTAGAACTAAATACTTTTAGCAAAGTCATAGGATAAAAGGCCAATATAAAATATCAATTGTATTTGTAAACTACAAAACATTGCTCAAATTAATATGAGTATCTTACATTAGTAAATATAGATATTTTATTACACAATAAAAATCTCCCTTTGAAATTCTCCTTTTATTGAAGTCTATCTGATATTCATGTAAACAAACTAGAGCTGAAAAATATGAAATATTTTGTGTTCACATATTATTAATATTTAGAATTATCATTGTTAAGATGTCAAGTCTCCCCCGCCGATCCATAGGTTCAACAGAATCCCGATAATTCTAGAAGTTTTTTTATAGAAATAAGGAAGTCGAATGTGTAAATACGGGTGCACTCACAGAGGAGTCGACATTGCTGAGTGCACAAAGGTATCTAGAGAGCTAGGATGGATATTTGAAGCCCAGAATTCACAGTGGCCTAATGTGAATGAGTTTGAAATGATATAACATCCATCGTGGAAGGAGCATAAAGTCTTAATGAAGTGGGAATGGTGTAATGAATATATTATGTTAAAACCTCAGAATCCTGTGATGCTGCTATAGATATAAAACATAAAGGAAGCTGAGAAGATATATTTTTAAAAAATTATTACTAAGAAGGAGCATCCTTCATACTTCTGCAGTGATTGTTCTCTATGGTTCAGAGATTATGCTCTGATGTTGTAAAGGATTTAGGTTTCCTGATGTCAGTAGAAATAGTGACATCTTATAGCTGTAGATCGTAGGTGGTAGTGGTGTCTAAGAGCCAAGGACAAAGAATAGTATAATTACTATATCCAACTACAGAATGGAAGGATAATCAGGAGTGTTTTGAGACCTGCAGAAATTTGTAGTAATGGTCAAACGGTTATTGGATTTGTAGTAGTGGAGCAGTTTGCCATATTATGGTGCAAAATTTTTATGCCTAGTGAGGAAAAAAAATAAAAGCTAACTTGTATCATCAAGTGGGCATTCAAACTCTCTTATCTGGTCCCCATGCTTAGTCAAGTTTACTCAAGTATATCTCAAATTGGAGGGAGGCAGGAAGGGTTTGAGGAAGGATCTGGGATACTGCAATAGTTGCACACCATGGCTCATCCTCAAAGCTTTCCTCAGTGGAGCCTGATGCCATTTGCTGAGGCTCTGTGCATGGGGAAAAAGGAATTTTCCTTCCCCTTCAAGAGTTATAAAATGCTGGCTTCTAAAAATGACATATATGTTTGAAGATCAAAAACCTCACTTTCTACCAGTCAGATTGGGGCTTAAAAAACACCTGGTGATGGTCCGGGTGTCCCAGTCTTGGGACAACTCCATCTTACCCTGGGTTTAGAAAAAGTGTGGTTATTTCTTTATGTTCAGATGAATGGTGGGAGTAGATAATCTTAGTAACTGACCAAATCCTTGTATTACTAACTTTACCAATGAACTCAAGAAACAGTTAAGGAGAGATTCCTGAATAACATCCCCTACAACTCCTCAACTAACAAATTAATAAATCAACTAAAAACAATACTGTATCCCTGGGTGAGATGCAGTGATTAGATTCATCAAGAAATCCTTGAGAGATGCAGTGACGATGATTATAACATAGCTGTTATATAAATCGGCCAAAGGTTACCTCTGTATATTGACCCCTGAGTAATTTATTTCTTCATATAGGCTGAGATTTGTTCTCTTAAAATCTTGCCAGTGCCAAACTGAGATTTTGACATATTCAGTTGTTTCAAACATAGCCCACAAAGCAGATTTTTAGCCGTGTAGAGACTGGTTGCTTTGTGTATCCCAGGAAACTGTTCCTCACCTCTGCTAATCATAGATTAGGTAAACCCTGCAGGCATGAAGATCCCAGCCATTGCTACCTTTTGGAGTTCTCTGATCCAGACACTCCTCACCGTGCTTCTAAGAGTCATCACCTAGGTAGGTAAGTCCCATCTCTGATCCCTCTCTTTCCCTTATGCTCCTCTCCTTCTGAATAGTAAGACCTAAACTGTAGCCTCTGGATTGTCTCATACTATGCGGGACTTCTCCTGCACATATGTATGCCATACATGGTCCTTACACATTCATGGGTTATACTTTCCATTCTCCAGCACACATATAACTTAAGAAGGTATTTAGGTTACTATATGTCAAAGCATTGCCAAATAAAGCTGTTTGTCATACTTGTGTTACCTTGTGATCATATCTTTTTCCTTGATCCCCAAAATTCCTTGAATGCCCCACTATAACCACATTTAGCTTTTCTATTTGACCAGCACAAAAGCCACGTGTTCCTTGAAGAATGGTGATTATATCAACATTAATCAATTGATAACACCAATCACAACTCTCATTCTGGATATAGCATCTTTCCTGGAGCAAATCAATAAAGTCTCTGTACCAGACATCAGAAATTAATCGAGTGCATTATTTTAATAAAATTCTTATCACAAAGAAAATGGGAGCAATTTGCCTTCATGTAGAAGAATGGCCACTTTCATTGCCTTTCATCTTCATCTATCAAATGCCTTGCCTTTGCTATAGTCAATGGTGACATTGATTACCTTGATATCAGACAGAACATCAATGTGGGCCTATTGAGCAAGACATAGAAAGCAGCCTAGATACCTTCTTAATTCATATTCATCGTGGAGAAGAAGAAAGAAAAATCCATGCATATAAAAGAACCTCATACAACAGTGGGCTTTCTAGGTTTCCATGATCTGAGGCTTGAAGAGATACTCCCTTTAAGAAAAAGTAAAGTCGCATACCTTATGCTACCCCAAAGCAAAGAAAGAGTACAATGTATGATAGAATGTTTTTAATTTAGGAGGCAAAGCAGATCATATTTGAATATGCTTCTCTGACCCATCTTCTAGGTAAACTCAAGAGAGTCTTTAGTGACAGACCAGATTACCATACTTTTCATCTAACCAACTGATGATATTGAAAATGTTTATGGTTCTATGTAGAGCCTTGGGCAATAGGAAACTCATAGGTCAGACCCTTAAAGATTTTATGTAGTACAACTGTTTTCCATTTGAAAAGCAGCTTCTGGTTTGCTGCTATGCTTCAACAGAAACTATAAACATGTTCGAGGGACACCAATCATAAAGCAACCTAAATTTACCCTCATGAAATAAATTTTATCTAATCTACAGGATAATGAAATTGGTCATGTACTGCAGCAATCTATTGCAAAATTGAAATCGTACATGCAACACCAGGTCTCAAAGGCAAAAGCTTCACAACTGCTGGCCTAGACTTCCACTGTATCTACTCCTGCTGCTTTGCCAACATTCCCTCCAACCCACATACGTAGCAAAATTCACTATGACCAGGTAATTGAGAAGAAAAGCAAAAAGATAAGCCCGGTTTATAGATGAATCTTCACTGTGGGCTGGTGCTAACTGGAATTGTCTGACTGGTACAATACACACACAGTGAGAAGTGAGGAGTGTCCCTAAAAGATAGTGGAGAAAGAAAGGCTTTTCAGTGGACAGAATTTCACGCGGACCCTTTAGTTGCTTACAATATTTGGGATGACAGATGGCTTTAAGAAGGAATCCACATTAATTCATTAGCAGTGGCTAAGTGTTTTTCATCTGAATAGGAACATGGAAGATGGGTGGCAGGGTGTCTTTCTTTGTGAGATGTGGTTGAACCCTTCATGATGGGTCTCCGATGTGAAGATAGGCAAATCTGTGCTGTCAGTTGCCAAGTTTGCATCACTAGCAACCATACCTAAGGACTTCATGGATTGCAAAGGAGAAGCCAGAAACTACTTTGCCAAGAACCCTTTTCCTCTTAAGATTCCATATTAGAGAGGAATGCACATAAGGTTTGGGAGGTGGAAGTGAGGGGAGGACATTATTAAAAGATCCCAGTGGTCAGACAAATGAGCAACCACAAGCTATAGAGAGGCCTCTCCAGTCAACATTTTATAGCGACCTGAGAATTACAGTTTCCCAGCAACGCTTTGCAAACGGCCCTCTTCAGCTCATTATGTTGAGGTTATCAGTGACTCCTTCTAAATTATCAAGTTCCAAGCTTTTCTCATATTTATGCAAGCTCTAATTCCTTTGTTAAATTCCTTTATTCATTCAATACTTAAGAGTGTCTCTGTTTTCCCAATCACACACAAACTGATAGAAATTTGGTACTGGAAGTAGATCCAGGGAAACAGAACTTTGATCATGGGAACTTGAAGTGTGTTCTCTGTTGTGATAGATTTAAAAGCAGTAAGGATTCCATTGACAACAGTAAATGGGACGGTGATGGTCCATGAAATGTCTCAGCAAATTGTGACTTACTACCTCTAGTGAGTATTATGTGGATTTGAAGACCCATGGAAAGCAAGGTTTTGGGAGACAAGGTAGCTGCGACAATAGAATATTGTAGGGAAAATATTGATACAACTAATGTAAAATGACTTTTCTGCTCCTATCCAGGCTTAAAAACTTAGCAAAAGAAAATTACTAGTGTGGGGCTTTAAATTCCCAGCTCAAGGTCTAGGTGAGGAATCAGAAATCTTCTGTGGCTTTCCCAGAAAAATGCTTTTTTTTTCTTGACCCTGCAGGATTGCGATTTCTAAAAACCATATTTGAAGTCTGATCCAATTGGAACTTGAATTACAATTACAATAAAAGATGAAATAAAAGGCTTATACATTCTCTTAGGATAATGCTAGGGCACTGAGGAAGAGAAATGCAGACCTCAAATGGGCATAATTCGTCGGATGCTCATGAAGTTGCATGCCTTAAACCATCCCATTCAGCCAAGCCCATCTTGCCGCAGAAGCAGCAGTATCCAAGGTTAATGTCTTCGTGCTTGAAAACTCTGTGAGGACTACACCTCGGTTATTCCTAATGAGGTAAGGAATGGCTACTCCTCAAGGTGTGCTCTGCCAAACCCCTTTGCTTCTAGTCTAGAACAGGGGTCCCCAACCCCCCCCCCCCAAGCTGGGGACCAGTAGCGGTGGTCAGGGGCCTGTTAGGAACCAGGCGCACAGCAGGAGATGAGCAGAGGGAAGCTTCATCTGCCGCTCCCCCCACCCCCATCGCTGATTTACTGCCTGAACCATCACTTCCCCATCAGTGGAAAAATTGTCTTTCATGAAACCAGACCCTGGTGCCAAAAAGTTTCGGGACTGCGGGTCTAGATGCAAAATTTGTAGCGTGTCTCAAATCTTGACATTCCCTAGTTGAATGAATATCATCTGGTCTAAAAGGAGTCACCAGACATACCAAAAGAATTTCTTCACAAGGTGGCGAACATGTTCCAAAAATAGAAAGTGAGAAATCCTCAATTCGTTAACATCCCACTGGCCTAAGGGAATCATAGACTAGCCCAGTTTTAAGAAAAGGAAAGACTTCATTTGTGAGATCCATCTCCCAAAATCAAAGGAACACTCACATGTAGATGAGAAAAACACCTGGCCAATTTTTTTTTTTTTTTAATTAATCACAAGTCTCAAGCTTTAATTTACCTCAGGGCCCTACCTGACAACATAAGCTTCCAACATAGAAATACTCACTGGAGGAAAAAGTGAGCCACCCTGTGGCAGGTTGACTGCATTGGACCAGTTCTAGTAAGGAGGTAGGCAGCAATTTTGCCTTCCCCAAAACATCACTTACTCTGTAAGTATATATGGATTTGCCTTCTTGCCCACGTGCTTTTGTTCAAACCACATCACTGAACTTTCAAAATGACTTATTTTTATGACCAAGAAACATATTTTACAGAAAATTAGGGACAGCAATAGGCTCATGTCCGTAGAATGTGCTGGTCTTACCATGTATCCCATTACCTTTAAAGTAGCTGAAACCTGGATTGCATTGCAAGTTCAATGGCTTCTTGTCAGCCGCCCCTTGCTGTTGCATTCCAGGCAGTTGGTGGATGTTTCATAAGCCTCCTGCAAATTGCAGAAGACTTTTTGTGAGTTTTTGAGAATTATCCATTATGGTGCTTTAGGTTTTTATTCAGGCTGGATCTAAAATGATATAGTGTCCCAGTTAAATGAACATGGCTGGTTATAAAGTAGACAAGGCTCTCAGTAAGCAGATGGAAAATGTGACTCCTCACTCTTTCCCCAGTCATATGGGTGTTTGTTCAGTTGACATGGAGACAGTGGCCATGATGACAAGGATGGAGGCCATGCATGGACTCAACTACATGATATTTTTGCACCAAGACTGATCTGGCTACTGTCATTGCTGAGTGTCCAATCTGTGAATGACAGGGGCCAATGATGAAATCTACATGGCATATTTTGCAGAGTTCCAGCAAGCATCTCCCGACAGTTTGGTTGGTTTGGGCTCTTCTCATCATGGAGAGAGTAATGGTTTGGAGTATGTATCCACAGAGATAGAGACTTTCCTTACTGCCCACTGTGTTTCTGCAAGTATCTCCATTCATAAACGTATGGAAAGCTGTATCCATTGCCACAGTATCTCACACATCACCTCTACCTATCAAAGAACCTTTTTCATAGTGAAGGGATTAGAGCAACTGGCTCACAGCAACAAATGCACTAGTGCAACTACCTGTTTCATCAACCAGAAGCCAGTTGTTTGAGAAAATTGTGAGAGAGGCTCCTGTAGTCTCAGTTATGGGACCATCTTGAAAAAATAAAGTCTTTAGGATTGTGGTGCAGTCCTGAAGGTGTCATATATGTCTGAAGCTAGTACTCGGTATATGATGGTCTTTCTCCCATAATTGGAATGTATAGATCCAGCAATCAAGGGATTGGGATGTGACTCTCTCACTATAACACCAAATAATCTGCTGAAGTAGTCCCCCCACCCCATTCCTATAATATTGGGCACAGTAAGTTGTATTCCCAGGGGGAAAAGGCTTCCATCAGGACACAAATCATGGTGCCATTAAATTGGATACCAGACTGCCACTGGCCATTTTTGTCTCCTTATGCTGCTAAATCAGCCGGAAGTAAAGGGGATTACAGTAAAAGTTAGGATGATTGATCAATCACTTTCAGAGAGTTCATCGATTCAATCTAGTAGCTGGCCAAATTGCCCTTCAGCTGTGTTGATTCTACTACTCAGCTCATTTATTGAGTTTTCTTTTCCAACAGACAGACAGTCATCTTGGGCCAATGCTGGTCATAAATATTTTATTGCTTTGAACAGATGCTGGTAAGTTTATTCTTCCTTTTTTTAACACGTTTATTGGAGTATAATTGCTTTACAATGCTGTGCTAGTCTCTGCCGAACAACAAAGCGAATCAGCTATACATATACATATATCCCCATATCCCTTCCCTCTTGCATCTCCCTCCCACCCTCCCTATCCCACCCCTCTAGGTGGTCACAAAGAATGGAGCTGCTCTCCCTGTGCTATGTGGCTCCTTCCCACTAGCTATCTATTTTACATTTGGTAGTGCATATATGTCAATGCCACTCTCTCACTCTGTCCCAGCTTACCCTTCCCCCTTCCTGTGTCCTCAAGTCCATTCTCTAGTAGGTCTGCATCTTTATTCCCATCTTGCCCCTAGGTTTTTCATGAGCCTTTTTTTTTTAGATTATATATATATGTGTTAGCATACAGTATTTGTTTTTCTCTTTCTGACTTACTTTACTCTGTATGACAGACTCTAGGTTCATCCACCTCACTACAAATAACTCAATTTCGTTTCTTTTTATGGCTGAGTAATATTCCATGGTTTATATGTGCCACATCTTCTTTATCCATTCATCTGTTGAGGGACACTTAGGTTGCTTCCATGTCCTGACTATTATAAATAGTGCTGCAATAATGGTTTGAATGGTTTGAATAACTCTTTGAATAATGGTTTTCTCCAGGAATATGTCCAGTAGTGGGATTGTTGGGTTGCATGGTTCTCTTTTTACTTTTTTAAGGAACCTCCATACTGTTCTCCATAGTGGCTGTATCAACTTACATTCCCACCAACAGTGCAAGAGGGTTCCCTTTTCTCCACACCCTCTCTAGTATTTATTGTTTGTAGATTTTTTTGATGATGACCATTCTGACCAGTGTGAAGTGATACTTCATTGTAGTTTTGATTTGCATTTCTCTAATGGTTAGTCATGTTGAGCATCCTTTCATGTGTTTGTTGACAAGCTGTATATCTTCTTCGGAGAAATGTCTATTTAGGTCTTCTGCCCATTTTTGGATTGGGTTGTTTGTTTTTTTGTTATTGAGCTGCATGAGCTGCTTGTATATTTTGGAGATTAATCCTTTGTCAGTTGCTTTGTTTGCAAATATTTTCTCCCATTCTGAGGGTTGTCTTTTCATCTTGTTTATGGTTCCCTTTGCTGTGCAAAAGCTTTTAAGTTTCATTAGGTCCCATTTGTTTATTTTTGTTTTTATTTCCATTTCCCTAGTAGGTGGGTCTGAAACATGTTTTCCTCTAAGAGTTTTATGGTGTCTGGCCTTACATTTAGGTCTCTAATCCATTTTTAGCTTAGTTTTGATATGGTGTTAAGGAGTGTTCTCAGTTCATTCTTTTACATGTAGCTGTTCAGTTTTCCCAGTACCACTTATTGAAGAGGGTATCTTTTCTCCATTGTATATTCTTGGCTCTGTTATCAAAGATAAGGTGACCATAGGTGCATGGGTTTATCTCTGGACTTCCTATCCTCTTCTATTGATCTTACTGTTTATGTGCCAGTACCATACTGTCTTGATTACTGTATCTTTGTAGTATAGTCTGAAGTCAGGGAGCCTGATTCCTCCACTTCTGCTTTTCTTTTTCAAGCTTGCTTTCGTTATTCGGGGTCTTTTGTGTTTCCATACAATTTGTGGATTTTTTTGTTCTAGTTCTGTGAAAAATGCCATTGGTAGATTGATAGGGATTGCATTGACTCTGTAGACTGCTTTGGGTAGTATAGTCATTTTCACATTGTTGATTCTTCCAATCCAAGATCATGTTATATCTCTCCAACTGTTTGCATCATCTTTAATTTCTTTCATCAATGTCTTATAGTTTTCTGCATACAGGTCTTTTGCCTCCTTAAGTAGGTTTAATCCTAGGTATTTTATTCTTTTTATTGCAACAGTAAATGGGAATGTTTCCTTAATTTCACTTTCAGATTTTTCATCATTAGCATGTAGGAATGCAAGAGATTTCTGTGCACTAATTTTGTATCCTGCTACTTTACCAACTCCATTGATTAGCTCTAGTAGTTTTCTAGTAACATCTTTAGGATTCTCTATATATAGCATCATGTCATCTGCAAACAATGACAGCTTTAATTCTTCTTTTCTGATTTGGATTCCTTTTATTTTTTTTTCTACTCTGATTGCTGTGGCTAAAACTTCCAAAACTCTGTTGAATAATAGAGTTTAGAGTGGGCAATCTTGTTTTCTTCCTTATCGTAGTGGAAATGGTTTCAGTGTTTCACCATTGAGAATGACGTTGGCTGTGGGTTTGTCATATATGGCCTTTATTATGTTGAGGTAAGTTCCCACTATGCCTACTTTCTGGAGAGTTTTTATCATAAATGGTGTTGAATTTTGTCAAAAGTTTTTTCTGCATCTATTGAGATTATGATATGTTTTCTTCTCCTTCAGTTTGTTAATATGGTGTATCATATTGATTGATTTGCGTATATTGAAGAATCCTTGCATTCCTGGGATAAATCCAACTTGATCATGGTGTATGATCCTTTTAATGTGCTGTTGGATTCTGTTTACTAGTATTTGTTGCAGAGTTTTGCATCTATGTTCCTCAGTGATATTAGCCTGTAGTTGTCTTTTTCTGTGACATCTTTGTCTGGTTTTGGTATCAGGGCGATGGTGGCCCTGTAGAATGAGTTTGGGAGTGTTCCTCCCTCTGCTATATTTTGGAAAGGTTTGAGAAACGTAGGTGTTAGCTCTTCTCTAAAAGTTTGATAGAATTCACCTGTGAAGCAATCTGGTCCTGCATTTTTGTTTGTTGGAAGATTTTAATCACAGTTTCAATTTCAGTGCTTGTGATCGGTCTGTTCATATTTTCTTTTTCTTCCTGGTTCAGTCTTGTAAAGTTGTAGTTTCCTAAGAATTTGTCCATTTCTTCCAGGTTGTCCATATTATTGGCATATAGTTGCTTGTAGTAATATCTCATGACCCTTTGTATATCTGCCGTGTCAGTTGTCACTTCTCCTTTTTAATTTCTAATTCTGTTGATTTGAGTCTTCTCCCTTTTTTCTTCATGAGTCTGGCTAATGTTTTATCAATTTTGTTTATCTTCTCAAAAAACCAGCCTTTAGTGTTATTGATCTGTGCTACTGTTTCCTTCATTTCTTTTTCATTTATTCCTGATTTGATTTTTAAGATTTCTTCTGCCAACTTTGGGGGTTTTTTTGTTCTTCTTTCTCTAATTGCTTTAGGTGTAAGGTTAGGTTGATTATTTGAGACTTTTCTTGTTTCCTGAGGTAGGATTGTATTGCTATAAACTTCCCTCTTAAAACTGCTTTTGCTGCATCCCATAGTTTTGGGTTATCATGTTTTCATTGTCATCTGTTTCTATGTATTTTTTGATTTCCTCTTTGATTTATTCAGTGATCTCTTGGTTATTTAGTAGTGTATTGTTTAGCCTCCATCTGTTTGTATTTATTACAGTTTTTTTTCCTGTAATTATTATCTAGTTTCAGAGCATTGTCATCGGAAAAGTTACTTGATACAATTTCAGTTTTCTTAACTTTACCAAGGCTCGATTTGTGACCCAAGTTATGATCTATCCTGGGGAATGTTCCAGGAGCACTTGAGAAGAAAGTTTATTCTGTTGTTTTTGGATGGAATGTCCTATAAATATCAATTAAGACCATCTTGTATAATGTGTCATTTAAAGCTTGTGTTTCTTTATTTATTTTCATTTTGGATGATGTGTCCATTGGTGAATGTGGGGTGTTAAAGTCCCCTAGTATTATTGTGTTACTGTCAATTTCCCCTTTTATGGCTGTTAGCATTTGCCTTATGTATTGAGGTGCTCCTATGTTGGGTGCATAAATATTTACCATTGTTATATCTTCTTCTTGGATTGATCCCTTGATCATTATGAAGTGTCCTTCTTTGTCTCTTGTAATAGCCTTTATTTTAAAGTCTATTTTGTCTGATATGAGAATTGCTACTTCAGCTTTCTTTTGATTTCCATTTGCACAGAATATCTTTTTCCATCCCCTCACTTTCAGTCTGTATGTGTTCCTAGGTCTAAAGTGGGTCTCCTCTAGACAGCATATATATGGGTCTTGGTTTTGTATCCATTCAGCCAGTCTATGTCTTTTGGTTTGAGCATTTAATCCATTTACATTTAAGGTAATTATCAATATGTATGTTCCTATTACCATTTTTTTAATTGTCTTGGGTTTGTGTTTGTAGGTCTTTTCCTTCTCTTGTGTCTCCTGCCTAGAGAAGTTCCTTTAGCATTTGTTGTAAATCTTGCCTGGTGGTGCTGTATTCTCTTAGCTTTTGCTTATCTGCAAAGCTTTTAATTTCTCTGTCGAATCTGAATGAGATCCTTGCTGGGTAGAGTAATCTTAGTTGTTTTTCCCTATCATCACTTTAAATTTGTCCTGCCACTCCCTTCTGGCTTGCAGAGTTTCTGCTGAAAGATCAGTTGTTAAGCTTATGGGGATTTCCTTGTATGTTATTTGTTGCTTTTCCCTTGCTGCTTTCAATATTTTTTCTTTGAATTTAATTTTTGTTAGTTTGATTAATATGTACCTTGGTGTTCTTCTCCTTGCATTTATCCTGTATGGGACTCTCTGTGCTTCCTGGACTTGACTGACTCTTTCCTTTCCCATATTAGGGAAGTTTCAACTATAATCTCTTCAGATACTTTCTCATTCCCTTTCTTTGTCTCTTCTTCTTCTGGGATCCCTATAATTTGAATTTCAGTGCATTTTATGTTGTCCCAGAAGTCTCTGAGACTGTCCTCAATTCTTTTCATTCTTTTATCTTTATTCTGCTCTGTGGTAGTTATTTCCACTATTTTATCTTGCATGTCACTTACCCATTCTTCTGCCTCAGTTATTCAGTTCTTGATTCCTTCTAGAGTATTTTTAATTTCATTTATTGTGTTGTTCATCATTTGTTTGCTCTTTAGTTCTTCTAGGTCCTTGTTAAACATTTCTTGTATTTTCTCTGTTCTATTTCCAAGGTTTTGGATCATCTTTACTATCATTACTCTGAATTCTGTTTCAGGTAGACTGCCTATTTCCTCTTCATTTGTTTGGTCTGGTGGGTTTTTACTTTGCTCCTTTATCTGCTGTGTATTTCTCTGTGTTCTCATTTTGCTTAACTTACTGTGTTTGGAGTCTCCTTTTTGTAGGCTGCATGTTTGTAGTTCCCATTATTTTTGGTGTCTGCCTCCAGTGGGTAAGGTTTGTTTAGTGGGTTGTGTAGACTTCCTGCCAGAGGGGCTGGTGCCTGTGTTCTGGTGGATGAGGCTGGATCTTGTCTCTCTGGTGAGCAGGACCACATCTGGTGGAGTGTTTTGGGGTGTCTGTGACCTTATTATAATTTTAGGCAGCCTCTCTGCTAATGGGTGGGGTTGTGTTCCTGTCTTGCTAGTTGTTTGTCATGGGTGTCCAGCACTGGAGCTTGCTGGTCGTTGAGTGGAGCTGGGTCTTAGCATTGAGATGGAGACCTCTGGGAGAACTCTTGCTGATTGATATTATGTGGGGCCGGGAAGTCTCTTGTGGTCCAAGGTCCTGAACTCAGCCCTCCCACTTGACATCTGGCTGGAGCACCAGGACCCTGTCAGCCACACAGCTTTTGGGAAGTCTGAGGTCTTCTGCTAGCATTCAGTAGATGTTCTATAGGAGTTGTTCCACATGTAGATGTACTTTTGATGTATTTGTGGGGAGGAAGGTGATCTCCACGTCTTACTCCTCCACCATCTTGAAGGTCCTCTGGCAAGTTTATCCTTGCTTGCTAGATAGCAGTTCAGACACACTGAGAAGCACAGATCTTCCATTTGTAGTTAGAATGGCATGCACAATAAGAATGAATTTTAGTTAAAAAAATCAAACTATAGTTTATGACCTAGTATATCTAAGTAAAATAGAAGATTCAGTTTTAAAATAGGAACAGAATCAGCTTCCCTCTAATGAAGAAAGTATTCCTCATCATCTTTTTGTATTTAGAAACATTCTGGAAGGATAAGTTCAAGCATGTATTTTAATTTCAGAGACTTCCTTCATTGGAATACTATTTAAATTATTTGAGGAGATGACTATTTTTCTTTTCCAACCACTAAAGTATTACAAAAAAATCTAGAACTTCAAGAGTTTCCACTGCCAATTTAAACTTGAATGTTAACAATATTACTTCTTAGACACTAAGATAACATTACTTCTAAGACTTCATAGCTAGTACACCTTCTTCATCCTTTTGTAGTTATAAAATGTGAATTTCTCACAATGCAAATTTAAATGCTGTTATTGTGGTTGAATCTACCAAAGTAGTATATATGGCCATTTATTATTCAATATTTTTTATTGCCTACTATATATCAGGCACTCTTCTAGTAAATACAACTATAGCATACATGGAACCTGTAGTCTACTGGGGAGTGAACAGACAATAAATATAGATATAAAAAAAATGTTAAGTAACTGAAGTACATAGTATGTTATAAAGTGTTACATGCAATGGGTGAAAAGAAATAATAGAATAGTTTAAGGGAGAATCAGGAATTTTCTCCTCTCTTAATAAGAGCAAGAGAATTGGACCAACATCAGACTGCTGAATTTTTTATTTACTTAAGAATAAAATGCTACTGAAAAATATTCTATCCATCATATGGTCTTTCAGGTACTGAGGCCATAGAGAAATGCTTTGATGTGCCAGAACTAAGGGAATGCTATTCACTTGTGTCTTTCCCAAGGAATCAAAAAGAAGATGGCATTTATCCCAACAAAAAGTGGGAAAACAGGGCTTCCTTGGTGGCGCAGTGATTGAGAGTCTGCCTGCTAATGCAGGGGACATGGGTTCGTGCCCCGGTCCAGGAAGATCCCACATGCCACGGAGCGGCTGGGCCCGTGAGCCATGGCTGCTGAGCCTGTGCGTCTGGAGAGACCACAGCAGTAAGAGGCCCGCGTACCGCAAAAAAAAAAAAAAAAAAAAAAAAAAAAGTGGGAAAACAGATGTTGAACATTTCATATGTTTAAATTGTAGAGCTAAGACATAGTGGGGTCATCAGTTGAAAATGTATTGAGCATTATATGCCTGACAGAGTAAAACAATGTAAATAAAACTGGATAAAGGGAGAGAGTTAAAGGGGAAAGTAAATAATATTATTGACCTTTCTTTAGATTATGTAGGAGTCAAATGATTACTTTAAAAACTAACCAATAGTGAAAGATTAAGTTAGAAAAGCAGATTAGGGTAATTATAAAAAAGCCTTACAAAAAGACAGAAAACTAGTAGAAAGAAAAACAAAACTTCCAAAATAACAAATAAAATTCTTTGAAGATTGGAAAAAATTTTAAAGTTCTGTTACCTCTTACTTAACAAATTGTTTCATACTTAATATGATCAAGAAATGTTTGTTGACATGTGGAAGGAAGGAAGATGTTAGAATGGATTACAAAAGAAAAGAAGAAATTTTAATATTACACAATAGATACATTTCTGTAGATGCCTAGGAGAGACTGCTGAACAGCACATAAAAAAAAAAAACTTGCCCTCATGTAAAACTCACTCTGACTGTTCTAATATGGATACAAAAGAGAAACAAGTAAAAAACATAATTTTTCTTGAGATTTCTTGCTATTTCAAACTATATTCTCCATATGTGGTTCTATTAATAGTGTCGATAAGGCAGTCATTTTTTGTTGAATCATGAGTTGCTCAGTTAGGGTAATTCATATTAGTTTTTTGGTAGATATTTTTGGTGGCAAGGAACAAGTATACACTCTTATTGCCTTAAAAACATTAGGATTCTTGCTACATTTGCATTTTATCAATAACTGTTAAGAATTAATGCCACCTATCAGCAACTCTGTTATTAATGCTTGAATGTTTTAATCTCAATCTCTCTCTCTCTCTCTCTACACTTTATTTGACCTGCTCATCATTTTCTGCCAGGCCACATCACAGGTCACAGGAAATTCTGCTTAGGTTAAGTGTCCACTAGTGGTCCAATCAGACCAGGGATTATGTGGGCTTTGTATTACTGTGGCATCACTAATGTCTAAATCTTCAAGGTATTTTTTTATGCAACAAAAAATTGGGACTAAGACCTAAATACTTATTAGACAACAGTTCTTTCAAGTGTAAAAAGTATAGAGAAAAAAATCAATTAATAATACAATATGATAAAAATTTAAACAGTTCTTAGGAATTAAAATGCAAATGTAGAAAGAATCCTAAGGATGTTTTTCATGTTTGAACTTATATAATAGAAAGGCCAATAAAATATTAGCATAATTCTTAGAGAAAGCAAGTTGCTTTAGATAGCTTAGTATAGTTGGAAAAGGTTAGAGGGATCTTTCCAAATGCACTGATTAGTAAAATTAAGATTGAAATGTTCTACACCACATAGATAATAAGCTTAAGGGTAAAGTTGTTCCTAATTGAATAACTTACCCTTAAGAGAAATGTAACACCAAATTAAGGAGAACAAAAACAATACAAAATCCTTAAGCTTTTCAGAAACCTATGAAGAAAACTTAATATGCTTTAAAATGAAGCCAGAGGAAAAAATCTTAACCATAGGTACCACTGGGCTCATATTCCTCTATTTTCAAAATGTGATCAAAACAGCGTATATGTTTAGAGTGAGTGACCTATAAACTAATGTATTTCAAAATACTTTTTTGGCTGGTTTCTTTGTTTATGTTGTTGCTCCCAAAGGATCGTTAAGCATACAGGCCATCTGATTTTGCTATGCCATTTATTTCTAACAGTTTTATATATATATATATATATATATATATATATATATATATATATATATATATATATACACACATCACCCAAAGTGTTGAAAAGAAGTAAGGATGGTAGAAAAGTGATCATGGATCTTTATTAGATCAAAAAAAAAAGTGAGAAAATAATGACAAAACATAGAGATGATCGAATAAATATAACTTAGATACTCCATTTTTGAAAGATTCTATATACATTTGTATTCCTTATAAATAAGAGCCTTTAAATTTGAAACCTATACACATCAGTAGCTGGAAATCACTTCTTAATATTGCATAAGTTTCTAAAAATCAAGGACAGGAAAAACATTTCACCATGCACAAGTCCCCCTAGCACACAGCATGCAAAAATAACTATTATTCAAAATTCTTAATTCTTTTTAATTTGGAAGTTTCTTAGTGTTTAAATAGATAAATGTGCTAACATGTTGCTACAAATTAATGCTAATACTACCTTGGATGAAAATTCATCATAATTTATAAAAGCTGTTCTTTCAAAACAGTAAATATTATAGCCTCTGATAATTATTCTCAGGTACTAGAATGCAGAAAAAATACTATCAATGTTATGAACAGAGGCATTTAACACATTAAAAGTTTGAGAGAATACACTTTAATGCTTTACTTTTAATTTCTTTTTATTTGTTCTGTGTCCAATTGTGTTCATATTCCTTTTGAAGTTTATAATATGCATCAGGTTCTTCTGGATTCTTTAAGAAACTTGTAAGAGCTTCCATGAGGTGCCACAGTCTTAGAAGAAAGATAAAATTAATTTTAAAAAATTTACAGCATAAAAATTTAAGTAGTGTATTCTTCAGGTCTAGGGAACACAAGTGATAGAACCAAAGCAGCTTTTATTTTACTGGCAAAATTCCTTATTTGTTTAAAATTTAATATATGTTATTTTATGCAGTCTTTCAAAAATAGATCAGAAACTGGCTCCTCAAAGGAGAACATGAAACTTCTGAACTGTTAACAAAACTGTGATCATAAAATTCAAGGTTCTGTGTGCTTTTTTGCTTAAGAATCTATAATTATTTATGAGCTATTGGACATATACCTATTCAACAAGAATATTCACTTTTGAATAGGCTAAGTAAATGCTTGTTTCTTTGTATTCAAAACATGAATAATATTTACAGTGAATTATTTTAATGTAAATAATGTAAGATAAAAATGCCAATATCTCCAGGATGAATTGTATTCTTTATTACAATTAAATTTTCTATTGAAGTATAGCTAATTTACAATGCTGTGTTAATTTCAAGTGTACAGCAAAGTGATTCAGTTATACACATATATATTCTTTCTCAGATTCTTTTCCATTATAGGTTCTTACAAGATATTGAGTAGAGTTCCCTGTGCTATACAGTAGGTCCTTCTTGTTACCTATTTTATATAATAGTAGTGTGTATATGTTAATCCCAAATTCATCCTAATGTGTCTCTCCCTCCCTGCTATCCCCTTTGGTAACCATAAGTTTGTTTTCTATATATACTCACGGATAATTAAATTTTAAATTTGAATAAAATAAGTCAAAAAGGAAAGGCTGTTAAATTCTGAGAAAATATTTCATACATTTGTGTATTTAACAAATTATTCTTACTTGGAGCATACTACAGAGTTAATTGTCTTTTTTGTGAAAGAAGAAATAAGCATTAAAAAGAAAATGCCTTTATGCACTATAAATAGCTGTCATACAAATATGAATTTTCACCTGTCCTCTTTATTAAAAATATTGTTTGGGGTATAATATGCAGGATTTAAAATATGAACAACTAAAAACAAATTATAAAATTGTAAGTTTTATTTTAATTCACAGAGTAAAATGTCTTTTGGAATGTTCTAATGTTAAATAAATCCATGTCACCATGGCCAGAATACACTAGATTGAAAGTTGTAGCACATAAAAAGCTACACAGATAGAGATAGATTTAAAGTGTGATATCATATAATCCAATATATTTAAGTATAAAAATGAATGTTTTAACTTGTATTTATTAAAGTCTGAGAGTAATATTTTTCTTAATAGAATAACTTATAACCTGCTCAAAAAGAGTTAAGGGTCAATGAAATTATGGTACAAATTCTGGAATTCAGACACTGGCAGAAAAGTTATTTCTCATTTTTAAAAAAATCTATGACTTAACGTGCATATTTACAATTTCACACAAATGGTATGACATTATCTCTCCTTCCCATTGGTACAATTATATGTGTGCCACCATTCCCAAGATACAAGTCAATACACATCATAAATAGTGGACTGTCAGATGGATAGATAGACCCAGATTGATTTATTAGGATGGATTTGGGTATAGTAAGTTAAAGTTAACAATGTTTAAGTTAAACAAGAATTGTTATTAGAGAACAAATGGTTATAGTTACCTTTTATCATTAAGACACTGTATTTTTTAAACTTATTGTTCTGTAGAAATATTCATGTTTTACTTTTGTAATTTATATTTTTACTTTTATTCTCATGAGCCTTTCCAGTATCCTCTATCAGAATCTTAGCTTTAAGAACTGCCCAGTTGGGTAAAAAAGCCTGAAATTACAGATTTGTTAAAACAACGTTTTTCATGATATGTTTATCAGGCGTTGAACATACAGAATATAATTGCAACCTTTAGCAGCATAGGTTCTGGCATTTTGGCAGTAGCTGAAAATAATTCTGAAAACATTCCAACTTCATGGACAGTGATTGCATAGACATTTGATCGCCAGCCTTGATTTGGGACTCCCACCTCTGGCAAGGTCACTAACGCCCCTGACATGGACAGAAGGAACCTGGTTAGAAATTCTAGCAAAATATAAAGTCAGAGAATGCCGCCTCAAAGCTAAGTCTATGACACCTTCAAGTAACTAACAGAAATAGATGGGGGAGTTTTTAAAGAAGGTCTTTCTCTCTCCAACTGTGCAATTAGACTTTCTGCACTTGAATGGTGACCTCAGTATTTACTAGTTGCTATTTAGATGTAATTTAGTTCACAGGTGACTTGTTACATATGTCATGTAGCAGCTCTCACTTACTGCTGTTATGCTATACTCGAGTTTGTTTTCTACTTCTCCAACTAGAATATACAAGTCCTAGATGCTACGATTTTTACATCCTGTTCACTGCTGTAGCCTCAATTAATAAAATATTGTCTGGCACATATTAGGTTCTTGTATATGTCAGTCAGATAAACAAGTACATGCGTGAATGAAGTAATGCTTAACACAAGCATTTTTTGCTTAGTTTTGTTTTGCATTCTCCATCAGGTCACAGGATTTATTAACATTTTGAGAAGGAAAGTGGCACAAAGTGATGGCCTGGGATAGGAGTATGTCCCTTAAAGTGGTGACCTTTGCCAAACTGAACACTCTGGCAGGGCTGTAAACACAAATGAGATTTCCTGTTTTTAGCTAACAGAATAGTGCTGTGTAGCCTGAGGCATCCTTGGGTACAGTAGTCTAAGTAAGAGGAAAATAGCTTTGAATTATGAGGGGGTTTATGTAATAGAATGGATATGAGACATATCATGGTGTTTAATACTAAGTAAGATAATTGAGGTAAGAGGATAGTGGTGAGAGAATTATGAGACAGATTCTAAAAGAAAAGTGATATGTCTCTAATGTAAATACAAAGGTGGGAGTATAAGAAATTAGCAGGGAGCGAGGCAGTAATTTGGCTAAAGGTTTTGAGTTCCATCTGACTAGCAAATACTTATTTTGAAGGGAGGGTGAAGAAAATAAATATTTATGGTGGGAATTAATGTTCATTAGGAAAAAGTAAGGCAATTTTACATGATTATTATAACATAATGGATCATCCAACACATTTTAATTTAATAAAATAAATTTTTCTTTGGAATTAATGTGTATCATGTAGTGTATCATGTAGGAATTAAGAAAATGTTGATCTTTTCTACTGAATAAAATGTAAATCATTAAATCTTATTTAGATTTCTTCTCACTAAAAAGTAGCCTCATTTTTTTTCCTATTAATCTTTAGAATGCTTGGCATTATAATATTAATGTCTTACAGTTCATCAAAGTAAAACTAATATTCTCATCACAAAATACAGTATTTTACTAAAGAATGGATTAAATTACTTTTATCATTCCTCTTAAATTCTGTACTTCAACAATATTCTCTGTAAAGATATTTAATATCTTTCAACATATTACATAGTTAAACTCTTCAAATATAAGTACCTTCATTACATTAACCATTATTTACTTATATAAATTTTTTAATAATTAAATCCCTTAATAAACCAGGAATTTGGGATTATCAGATACAAATTACTATATATAAAAGAGATAAACAACAAGGTCCTACTGTATAGCACAAGAAACTATATTCAATATCCCATAATAAACCATAATGGAAAAGAATCTGAAAAAGAATATATATATATATATATATATATATATATATATATATATATATATATATATATATATAGGGCTTCCCTGGTGGTGCAGTGGTTGAGAGTCCGCCTGCCAATGCAGGGGATGCGGGTTCGTGCCCCGGTCTGGCGGGATCCCACATGCCGCGGAGCGGCTGGGCCCGTGAGCCATGGCCGCTGAGCCTGCGCGTCCGGAGCCTGTGCTCCCGTGCTCCGCAACGGGAGAGGCCACACAGTGAGAGGGCCGCGTACGGCAAAAAAAAAAAAAAAAGAATATATATATATGTATAACTGAATCACTTTGCTATACACCAGAAACTAGCCCAACATTGCAAATCAACAAACTTCAGTGAAAATTTTTAAAAATTAAATCCTTTAAAGCTCCTAAATCATCTGTCCTTTACTCTTGCTCCTCTAATTAAAGCATGAACAAGAAAAATGATGAGAGTGTGAGAGAGAGTTTCAACTTGATTCTCCAAGATGACTTAAATACTGTTTTCTCAAGTTTTATTGAGAATTACACAGAAATGTGTCTGGCTCCAATTATAGAACATGTAATGATTGATTTTGCTAAAAATCAGTTATAATTGTGCACTAATTCCACAGTATCCATGCATATGGAAAAAGACAAATTTTTTTCAGAAAACCAACACATGGTTATTTTTAAAAGACCAAATCATCAATTTATAGACCAAATTGTCTCCATTATACATTATTATTATTTTATTAAAAGATGGTTCATCATATTTATTATAATCAGAAGCTTTATAATGTCTTCTATAAGCAGTATAACTGTCAAAAATGACAAGAAGAAATCAGCTAGACACTCAAATCTCATAAATGGATTTTGCAGGAAAACGTCCGCACTCTCCAATTTATGTATATATATTTTTTCATTGTTCCATGGAAATTTATAAAAAATTAATTATGTCCTAAGGCAAAAAAATCTTCGGTAAAAGAGAAAGTCTAAAGATCTTAATAAGCATATTGGAATGAAGCAAGATACGGAGAGCAAAATGATAACAATAACCACACAGAAAACAAAAATTCATCCATGTGAAAATTTTAATAAATATTTTTCTAAAGAACTCAGACCAAAGAGTAATCACATCTAAAATAATAAATTCATATTTGTTAAATATTTGTAATGAATGAGATTATCCCTAACCCCTAATTTGAAGATGTAGATTAATATTATATATATAGCCATATATACACATATGAGAATATATATTATATATATATATTTATAAATATATATATATTGCTGGTGAAACATTAAATGTTATAACCAGTTTGGAAAACAGGCAGTTTCCTAAAAATTATGTATATCATATAACTCAGCCATTCTATTCTGAGGTATTTATTCTACAGAAGTGAAAGTGAGTAGCTATACAAATACTTATACATAAAAGGTCCGAAGCAGCTTTATTTGTAATAGTCAAAAACTGGAAACAACCCAACTGACCATCAGTAGGTGAGTGGATAATCAAATTGTGGTATGTGTATAGCATTAATTACTATTGAACAATAAAAACATTGAACTATTGATGCATACAATAACATGAATGAATCTCAAAATGTACTTAGAAAAAGAAGTCAGACAAAAGGTAGTGCTTTCTATACATGCAACATACATACCCTACATACATACATACAGTACATACAAAATTCTACAAAAAATACAAACTAATTTATAGTGAAAATGCAGTTTAACATGCCTGAGACTGTAGTGGCTAAGTGGGAGAGCAAAAGGCACTAGAAATTTTTTGGAGATGATAGATAAGTTCTTTATCTTGACTTGGTGATTTTTCAGGGGTTTACACATATTTCACAACTTACCAAATGATACATTCTAAATATATACAGATTTTATATGCCAAATATATAGCAATAAAGCAGTTTTTTTAAAGTGGTATATATTTGTAAGAAGATACAAATATAGACAGCGTAATTTTATGCATAAATGACACTTTTGGACACCAGTATTGAATAGTCCATTCTAGTTTGTAATAATTAGTGGTGTTGTATGTACATAATTAAGTATAGAATATGACGCGGAAGTAGATATCTTTGTTGTGACTTTTGGTTCATTTTTTGCTGTACACTACATCTCTCACATGAGTTAGGCACCAATTAAAAAATTCAACTTCAATATATTTAGGTACTTATTTTAATAGTGTAGCAGTTTAAAAATAGATCACCATTTTTTTACACTCTTTCCTTCAAGAGGTGGAGTCGACATACCCTACTCTTCGGTCTGAGTGGGCTTGTATATATATTTAACCATTAGTTTATGATGAAGTGATGTTGAGCGACTTCTGAGTTTGGGTCATGAAAGGTGAGTCAGCCTCTGCATAATTCACGGAAATGTTTGAACTTGAAGCCCTGAGCCACCATGTATGAAATTCATCCACCCTGATTCTGCCATGCTGTGAGGAAGTCAAGCTGCATAGAAAACAGTCACTCTTGCTATATCCTGTCTGATTTCCTGATCCACAAAACCAGTGGGCCTAATAAAATGTTGTTTCAAGCCTGAGTTGTCAGGTAGTTTGTATTCAGAAACAGTAACTGGGTTCTAATATAATTGCCATTTTAATACCAGTATTTTTAATGGATTCTATTTTCAAGACCTACAGTCTTAAAAAACTTAGTCAAGATTTAGATTTAAATATAGGCAGAAACCTTTGGATTCCCAGATGTTTGCAACTCTCTACACATGTGGATAAGCCTGAATTAGAAATGGTAGGAATTATTTTCGTTAAGTCTGGCAGCAGTTATGCTATGTGAGAACAGCTGCTGGCTTTAAAAGTAAGAGTTGCACATATTTAATAGCAAAGCTAATATTGGCATATTAAAAATGCATCATTGCATTGTTTATTCTGTCAAATGACAGGTGCAAACATATATCTTTATTTAAAATACAGAAATTAAAAAGAATATCGAATATGCTGTTTTGAACTGTTTTAGACAAATGTGCTGCTCCTTCATGCACAACAGATAAAATAAAAACAGAGACTTCACATATGTATATAGGGCAAAATTCAATTTCCAAAAAATATTTTTATTTTTACCTTCCTGTAGTCAAGAATGTCCTTAGTGACATTTATTTCCAGAAAAAACTGAAACAAAGAACAGCCTTGATAGGCTATGCTGCTGATTCTCTCCATCAGTTATGGTGGCATGCTGGTGGCTTAGTTATAGATTGATTATATTACAAAACTGAATACATTTGAGTAGCATCTGCCATACACTTTTATCAATAATTGTACAGGACATGGGTAAGTCAGACAGTTCTTGAAACTAACAGAAACATAGCTCATAATGAACACCTTTAATTCAGTAGAGACCAAAATATGGAATTGCCTTCAGCTTCTGTTTACACAGCCACCAGAGAGCATCTTCCTCTTTCTGTGCTATCATATTTCATTTCTACTGAGGCTTGATTACTTATTTTATTCACCAGAATGGCCCCAAATATTTTTGCCTCTTTATCAGAATTCAATTTCAACAGATAAGACTTTGAAAACATTGGAAATGACTGAAAATAATTTGAAAACCATTTCTTTTTAAATTTCAAACTTATCTCTTAAACATTAATAGTAACATTTACATGGATCTTCTCAAAGAGACAATTTTGAAGAGGAAGAATTAGTGCCCTTTTAAACAAAAGTTAAAATAAGTTATCTTATTGTACATAGAAACATTGCTCATGGTATTAGTGTTCCAGTTTACATTTCTATGTGGTAAACCTTGAAAACATTAATATGGTGATCAAATGACTGTGATCTTTGAAATTTTCTTTGCTTTACTTTGATCTCAATAAAAATGTCTAACAAAGATCAACAAGCTAAATCACATCAAACATGACACATGGCTCAGCCTTTTAGGAAGAGAATTAGGATTAGTATAGTAGTATTAACGTTGACAGTGGGCATGGCCTCAGCACCAATGCTGTATCTGTAACAATCTCATCAATATCATTGGGTCAACATGGCAGTTATCTTACCCAGAGCTTTATACCCTATTAAGTTATATATAATCTGCAATGCTGTTATATGTCTAGGGAAGCTCACAAAGTCATTTTTAAGATTTATGAAATAATGATATTAGGTTTTGGGGGGAAGGGCTACCTCTTGACTATATTGATGATATGATGCTTTATTTTTCTTTCCAGTCAAAATCACAAAAAGAATTTCTAAAAGGATTTTTTTCTTACTACCACTTTGCAGAGAGAAATACAAACAGAGAAGCCAAACAACACCCTTCAAACTGAGGTTTATTTGATGTTTCAAACCCAGGAACACCTTTAGAATTATACCTATAATAGTGGCTTTGTATTTAATATTATGTTACTTTTCCTTTCTTTCTTATCTGTTTTTAAGTAGGTTTACAGACTAACATTCAAAGCCAATTGAACAGGAAGATGAAAATTTATAGAGGTATAGAGAGAAGGAAAGGAAGGCTTTGTTGATAGCAGTTGTAGAGGGAATAGATTGAAACTAGTCAAACAGGACTAAAGGAGAGAGAGACAATCAACCAATAGTTGAAGGAAAAGACAGTAATCTTGAGAAAATACTAGTACCACTGTAACAGCTCAAATTTTTACTAGAAATTGTTTAAAATGAATTTAATATTGGCATGTTAAGAAGTTTTAAGACAGGAAAAAGAGTTTTTTTGTTTTTGTTTTTGATATTATAGTATAATCTCAAATCTTCAGAGGGAGAGGGCTCTCCTCCTTTCTCCTCCTGCTGTTTGCCTTCAGGCTATTTCGCTGCTCATTAGCACCTTCACCAGAGAGTGGGCAGGAGGAAAAAAAGAGCTGAAACATGAGTCAGTCAATTACAGTTCTCATTAGGGGCTCTGGCAAAAAATGTACAGGTGGGCGGAGTCTGAAACTAACAACCAAAGAGAGATATGTGTATTATCCAGGGTATTCTCTTGTCCAAATCACTCTGCTCCCTGAATATCAGAGATAATTGCATGTTGACTATATTATAATACGTTTCCATAGCAATTACTGACATGTTTGCAGAAGGAAAACAAAGCCAAAGGGTGAAGTAATTATCTAGGTCAGTGGTTCTCAAATTTGAGCTTGCATTGGAATCACCTGCAGAGCTTTATATAAAAAGGCAGATTGTCAGACTCCACCTATAGAGTTTCTGATGGAATAGGAGGGGGTTGGTGCCCAAGAGTATGATATTCTAGCAAGTTCTCAAGTGCTGCTGCTCCTGCTACTGCTGCTGGTCCATGCAGATCGTATTCCAAAGATCGTTGTTCTAGATAATTCAGAAAATATTACACAGTTGCTGACAAGGAACATAGTTGACTGATTTAAAATTTTCTTTCTTGTAGGGCTTATGAATCCTTATATGATTTCTTACAAGAATTCTGGCACCCTTTTGGACTTATCCTAGCTTGATATGCAAAAAACAGAACATTGAGTTGCTATCCGACATCTACAATAATGTCTTAAAATATAACAGTAAAAACAGATGTGACATTTAGATATTTGCTTTCAGGTTTATTTGTATTTCATTAAGATATATTGTTTATCAATTCAAACTGTTAATTTACCAATTAAGTCTCTTGAAGCTACATTTTTCTTTTTCTTTGTTTTAAGTTATCAAAGTAGCATATAATCTTTGAAAAATAAATGTATAGAAGTCTAAAGGAAAAAATGTAAAAATCTTCACTTTCTGCTTCCACTTAACCCATAATCTAACTCTGGAGACATGCTGATATATACAGCTACCCAAATAGAAACATACACACTTGCAAATATAATAGCAAATATCAATATTATTTTATGTGACTATTATGTATATTAGATATGACCATTATATATTCTTCTGGATGCTGCTTTGTTTTTTGACTGACAATCTATTGTGGATATAGCAGAAACTGTTCATTGTTCTCTTTAGTCATTCTTTTTACAATACAGCTGTAAGATTTTAGATTTTCTTATGGCCACCTAGATTACAATTTATTTTTCCCATCCTGTTTTCCAATTTGTTCTGGCCATGTGACAAACTGAATAATTGTAATGTGTCACAATGAAACTGGGAAGGACTGGGTACAAATCTTTTCCATGTCCTGCATTTGTTGTTTGCAGGAAATAGGCTCCATTCAGCCTCCTAGACCTTCCCTGAGCTCCAAAGGGCAGATTCAAATACTTGGTAGTCAGGGAAGGGAGAGAATGCAGAAACAAAGGAGGAGCAGTCAAGAAACAATGGTGCAGTGATGAAAGAGGGTCCTGGTTCCTCCTCAAGAAACATACATAACAATATCTTTTTGGGGGGCCTCTCAGTGTTGTGTCCTCTCCTGTTGCGGAGCACAGGCTCCGGACGTGCAGGCTCAGTGGCCATGGCTCATGGGCCCAGCCGCTCTGCGGCATGTGGGATCTTCCCAGCCTGGGGCACAAACCCATGTCCCCTGCATTGGCAGGCGGACTCTCAACCACTGCACCACCAGGGAAGCCCCATAACAATATCTTTGAATTCTTCTGCAGAAACTAAGGCCCCCACCCAGATAGAGGGTGGTACTTCAGCCTGAGCACAAGGTTCCTGGATCACTGCCCTGTTACCTCACCATCAACCAATCAGAAGAAAGTCACAAGTCCTGCAACACTCACCCAAAAGGTTGTTTTTAAAAACTTCTTACCCAAACCATCAGACAGTCTGAGGTTTTTGAACATGAGCCACCTGTTTTCCTTGTTTGGCTCTGCAATAAACCTTTCTCTGCTCCAAACTCTGGCATTTCAGTTTGTTTTGCCTCACTGTCAGTTGGGCACACAAACTTGCACTGGGTAAAAATTTTGGTGAGCCAGCTAGGAGTCCATGTGCATGGCAGGTCAACCCTGGCAGGGGGTAGCCCCTTCCCTGGGTCCCAGCAGCTGCCTGAGCTCATTTCACTACAGGAAACTCAGAGGGACTCTCCCTGATAGGTGCTGGCCACCCTGGCATGAAGCTGTTTGGAGCTGAGAAACATCCTGAGCTACAGTCCACACTCAACATTGCTTAGGGGTGAGTCACTCCAGCTTGCACAGGATGGGAAAATTCTACCCGCTGCATCAGGGCTCACTGCCCTTCAGGGAGCAAGCCTCTCTGGGCCCATTATCTTTCAAGAAATGGGCCAATCTGTTTGGAGGCACCTGTATGGGAGTGGAAGTGGAATTTTGCAGCTACACCTCATCTGATCTCTTGTTTGTGGGACCACATTTGTTGTTTGAATGTATGTGTGTATTAGTACTTGCATTGGCTGGTTGAGAGGTCTCTGGTCTCTGAGCTCTGACAACACCAGAGTATTCTATTCTATTGCATTGGCATCACCTATGGTGTAGCATTGGTTGGGAATTTCCCTTTCAGTGTCGGGGAAACTGCGACCCTGAGAGACCACACAGCATTGCATTGGTTTGCTGTGAATAACTAAGTATGGGTGATCAGAGCTCTGTTCCAACTTATAGTGCCCTAAGGAGTATATTTTGCAAAACTGGGAGATCTTCAACTATGCTCCCATACATGAAAGAAAATATTTTTATTGTAACACTGTTTGGTCTCAAGACTCCTTGAAATCTGGAGGACAATGGCCCCTGATGACTCTGCTATTGTAGCAAAGTGAGCCTTTTGGAATTGGTTTGGCTTTTATCTCGGGTGTGTATATGAATGTCTTAGTACATGAGTCCAAATCCCATTCTCTCTTTCTGGTTTTGACTTTTGTTTAGGGTTCCTGGTGACTTCAATGCTTATTCAAGTTCATCTGGAAATGAGGCCTCTGAATGTGAGTGAGTCATATGTATTTTGTCTATTACTGCTATTGATTATAACTGAATTGGCAATTTAGCACCTGAAAAAAATCCATTGAAATGGCCAAGATGGGACTGTTTTGACATTTTAAAACTGTTTTTTCCATATGCAGTTAGAGGAATTTAACTTTCTAGAGAGAATTGGTATTTCTCTTCCTGTGGCTTTGAGATTTAAATTATCTACCTGGGAACTTAGTCTAATCATCTGTGATCCCTGAGAGTGAAAAAAAATTTTTATAGGCCTTTGTTATTATTTGGTATGTTAAATTACATGGGAAGCATTGTCAAATGAGTGATAAGCTTTTTCAGGTTATACTGTATGGGTAAATGTTATTAATACAGATATTCTAGAAATTATATGGAATTCCTAAAAATCTGGTATAATCCTGATAAAATGTTAACAGTCCTAGCATATGATAAATAGCCAATGAATATATATTAAGTTATTATATATGTAATTTTCATAAACCAACTGTTACCTAGGAAATGTTGATTTCTTTTCTGTAAACACTATACTTCCTAGGATATCTTATAACTTCTTAAAAATTTTATATATTAGTAGTATTGCACTATTTAATATATTCAATATTTGCTAACAGGAATTATAATTTTGCTGTCTCAAATTCTATGGCTTTATTACCCTATTGAATAATTTTTATGCCTACTTTGTGCATTATTAGATCCCACAATTTTTTAAACTTTCTTTAGATTGCCTTTTTTAAATGAACTCTAGCTTTATGCCAGTGTTCTTGAGAGAATTTCTCCTTCAAAGGAATTAAAATTATTTTTTAATAGTTTTAAATGAAAGTATAATAAATGATAACTGAACAATCAGAATAATAACCTCCTACAAGACATGAGTGGATAATTGCAAAACAGCATGTGGTAATTTTAAAATATTAGGTTGAACCATATGAAATCAACTGTTTTTGACCTACAGAAATGGAAATTTTATATACTTAATCATTTTATTTTTCATAGAACTTTAGGTCTAAATATTGTTTCTATTAGTTTATTTCTTTCATTAATATTTCTTGACTTTATTACTGTGGTAACTATTTTTAATTTGTTGGGAGAGTTATTTTATATATACTTCTCTGAAAAAATATATAATAAAATAATTATCTTAAAAGTTTTTCCTGAGTAGTATATTAATAGATATATAGCTTGAATATAGCAATAGATTGGCCTATTTTATACTCTATTTTTAGAAATTTTAGTAAAAATTTAAATATATATAAACAAATGTTTTCAAAATCCAATCATAACATTTTCCTCAATTCATATTTTCTTTACACTATTCACATATTTTGGGTTGGCCAAAAAATGTCTTTGGTTTGTAAGTAAAAATAAACAACACATTTTTCATTTTCACCAAGAACTTTATTGAACAACGTATTCACCCTTTTGTTCCACTACCTTCTGCCATTTTTCAGGCAACTTCGTAATTCCATCTTCTCAAAACTTTTTATCTTTTTGAGCAAAGAACTCTTCCAGGTGCCTTTTATAGTCCTCCAGGAAATTGACATTTTTTCCATTAAGAGAATTATGTAAAGACCGAAATAAATGGAAATCTGAAGGTGCACTGTCTGGTGAATACAGTGGATGAATCAGAACTTCCCAGCCAAGCTGTAACAGTTTTTGCCTCGTCGTCAAAGAAACATGCAGTCTTGCATTGTCCTGATGGAAGATTACGCATTTTCTGTTGACTAATTCTGGACACTTTTTGTTGAGTGCTGCTTTCAGTTGGTCTAATTGGGAGCAGTACTTGTTGGAATTAATCCTTTGGTTTTCCAGAAGGAGCTCATAATAGAGGACTCCCTTCCAATCCCACCATATATACAACATCACCTTCTTCGGATGAAGACCAGCCTTTGGTGTGTCAGTGGTGGTTCATTTTGCTTGGCTCATGATCTCTTCCATTTCACATTATTGTACAGTATTCACTTTTCATCGCCCGTCACAATTTGTTTTAAAAACAGAACATTCTCATTACATTTAAGTAGAGAATCACATACAGAAATATGGTCAAGGATTTTTCACTTATGTGGAACCCAAACATCAAAGCGATTAACATAACCAAGCTGATGCAAATGACTTTCAACACTTGATTTGGATATTTTGATATCCAAATTTGGATATATTTGGATATATCTCCCGCATGGTGTAACGTTGATTATTCTCAATTAAGGCCTCAATTTGATCTCTATCAACTTGACCTGGTCTACCCGACCGTGGAGTATCATCCAGGGAGAAATCTCCAGCCTGAAACTTCGCAAACCACTTTTGACACGTTTGATCAGTCGCAGCACCTTCTCCACACACTGCACAAATCTCTTTTTGCGTTTCAATTGAGTTTTTACCTTTTTTGAAATAATAAAGCATAATAGGCAGAAATTTTTGCTTTTTTCTTCCATCTTCAAAATGGCTACACAAAAATTCACCAATTTTGATGTCTTTTTTTTAAATACACACTGATATGACAGCTGTCACATATAATCTAACAAAATTGTTTCTAATGAAGTTAAAGACAACTAAGTGCTACTAGAGTCATCTTATGGGAAAAACTGAACAAACTTTTTAGCCAACTCAATACATTCCTCATCTGTGATATTTTTAAACTTTGTCTAGGACATCTTCAATTATTTTATTTGCAGGTCTCACAATTATTATAAATTGAAAATATTCTAATGTGTTCTTTATTTATACACACCCACTAGATGCCAGCAATCAGGTTTAATTAGAAATTAGACAAACTTGAATTTACATCTTGGCCTTGTCATTGACTCTCTGTGATTAACATTGTACAAGTAAACCCACAAGCATGAATTTCTTTATCTGTAAAATGAGGTCCTAACTTACAGAGTTGTTGAAAACTTAAATTTTCCAGTTGTTTAGCCTGTAAAGTTTCAGCCATTAAGCCTTCTAGAAATAATAGTGTTTCAAATGTATACCATTTGGGGTTCATGATTTTATTAATATACATTGTTCCTCTGAACTTTCTCAAAAGTGTAAAGGGCTTTATACAGAATGTAATATTTTAATTTAATAAACAATATGACAATATATTCATTTTGTAAAAATTCTAATATACTCACTAATTCTAAGAATTTTCACAAACAATTGATGTCATTTTGTTGTATATCTTCCAGGTTATTTTCTGTACATTACATATTCAATACAGAATTTCTTTCAATGTTTATTTGCTTTTTATAAACTAAATGGTATTAAGTTCAATCTAATGTTCTGCAACTTTTTTCATTTAATATGCAATTGAGTCTAGAACAACGTAGGGGTTAGTGGTGCCAAACCCCCAACCAAAAATCTCCAAATAACTTTGTAGTAGGCATTCCTTATGCACTGTTCCCTGGCATCCTAGGAGTCAACCAACTGGGTTATGTAGCACTCTAATATTTATTGAAAAAAATCTGCATATAAGTGGACCCATGCAGTTCAAAATCCATCTATGTCTAGTAATATGAAGCTACCTCTATTTTCTAACTGCAGCATAGACTGAAGCATAGTTTATGCTATATGACTTCAATTTATGGACATTTAGGTTGATTTCAGGTTGGTCATTAGAAAATATACTGCAATGAGCATCTTTATAAAAATATCAAGCAAGTATGCAAGGTTTCTCTAGTGTAGATCTCACTAACAGAATTTCTAAGCCAAAGTATATGTATTCTTCTTAATTTTATAACCATCACAAAACTGGCCTCCAAAATATCTATAACAATATATAAAGCCATTATCTAATTGTAAGGTTTTCTCTTTTCCCACGTACATATCAATAGAAAATATTTAACTCCTAATTTTGAGAATTTGATGGGTAAAAATAATGCTCTTTCACAGTTGTTTTAATTTGATTTCCCTAATAATTAATAGACTCAATTATTTTTTTATTCTTAATATTCATTTATATTTATGCTTCTATGAAATACCTGATTTAAATCTTTGCTTATTTTTCTTTTGAGAATAATCATATTGTCATTATATTCTGGATATCACTTGGCTATTATAATATTGCAAATATTTTCTCCTTGAGGGTCAATAGTCTTTAAAATTTGTTTGTGGTCATTTTTTCCGATGAGGAGGTATACAATTTTTATTTATTCAGATTTATTATATTTCCCTTTATGGCTTTAGTTTTTCACATGTTCTTGAAAGATTCCTATCTTGGCCAAGGGCATATATTTTGTCTTCCATATTTTCCTTTTTTTAAAATAAAATATTTATGATCTTTAATACATCAGGAATTATGTTTGGAAGTGTGAGGTAGAGACTTAATGGATATACTTTCCTAAACATTTCCCAGAATCATTTATTGAACATCTTTTCTGATTTGAAATGTGACCTTTATATCATAATAAGTTCTCATATCTGCATGGGCCTATAAGGAAGTTTTTCTTTTTATCCTCAGGTCCTTGCTTTTTTTACAGACCAGGTATAAATTTTAAGGTTCATGAAATTCCATATAATTTTACATAAAGCTTTGTTAGTTCAAATGTGCATTTCTCTCCAGTGAGTAAACTTAACTTTAATTAGATCCTTAAATAATTACACACACACACACACACACACACACACAACATGTTAAAAGACATTGCATTAAATGAAGGAACAAGTACGTGAAACTTTCCACTAAAATCGTTGCTGTAGAATCATGTTGATTCTACTAAGTAGGCAGAAATCAAAATGCATTAGAAATGATGTTGAAAGTTATTGTTTGCTGGGTAGGTAGTAAAGTGTTGTTTTATCATATGTAAAGAAAGGCTTTTTAATGAGTACACTTAAACTTTCCTTGAAAGTTTTATAGTTTGCCCTATAGCAATCTGGATTCAAGGTTTTATTTCTTTTGAATCACTGATCACTGCTTCTAGTTCTAGTACCACAGGGGCAAGTAGATTTTCTGCTTGAGCTCTCGAGACCTGAGGAAAATCTGAATTAATCAAAAATTGGCATGTACTCTCTGCTAAATTTTCAAGGGAGTTTCTTCTATGCAGAGTGTTTGATAATATTGAAAGCAGCATCTGTTACAGTTTTTGCTTTGTTTGCTGTTTTGTTGAGATTGGATTGTCAGTTCATTGTCACTATGTTGAGACATTGTTTTCTTAATTGAAAGGCCAACAGCTGGCTCTTTTTGTTACACTCTTTTCCCTCCATACTGTTAAAACATTCCTTGGTTTAAAATGCAGAAGTGCAATTATAAATACCTAAAAATTCTCTCTCACATATATGTAACAGAAGGTTCTGATGCAAAACAGGAAAAATAAGATGTTAAAATTTCAAGAACACCTATGTTTTAAGCACAGATGCTATTTGTTTAAAATTTCTCAATAAATGAACATTCTTTCCAATTAAAATATTATATATCATATAAAATACTTTAACTTGCAATATTTATTAACTTTGTACCTTTTGTGATATACATGTGTTTATCCCTGAAGGAACTGTACTATGTCATTGCAAGTTGTCAGAAATTCAGAAATTGTCTATGAGGAGGAGGGGCAGAAAAAAAAACTACACTTTGGACTTAATTGTTGGTTTTGCATGATACTTAAATTATCAAATTAAACAAAATAGGCTCATGAAAAAGGTTCAATGGGGAAAGAGGAAACAATGGGGCTTTTGGCAGCCCTGTGGATACAAAGTACAATACGGAAAATTTGAGAGGCCTCAAACATACAGCTGTTCTTTTCTATAAGGTATTTGCTGAGTTTCAAGGCTTTACAAGAATTTATGGAGCGAGGTCAATAGCTTCTAGAACACAGAGTGAAAACTCCCCCTGTATTGTGGTGGTTAGAAAAGAAAATACCTGCTAGAGGGAGTGGGCCTGCCCCAAACCCTCTGCTGTTTTGCTGTTCAAGGCATTTGCCAAATTTTGAGGCTGAAGAGGGAGGTGGTTGGAGAACGAGATCTGGGAACCTGTAAAGGGCAAAGCTGGACCTCCCTCTGTCTTTCAGTGCTATTGACATGGAGATGTGCCCAGCACGCACTAAGAAATCAGAGGCCACACCCAGGTGCAACCCAACTTTCACAAAATGTAAATGAGCCCCAGGCCAGCCCAATGCCTGACTACACTGAGGTGAATGGACCACATCCTGTCTGCCTAACAGAGGAAAGAGGGGACACCAAGGAAACAAAACCTTCTCAGAGCCTCTGTGTTTCCTTCATCAGGATGTCCAGTATATCATAAAAGTGTGCAAAGCAGGTAAAAAGTCAACAATATACAGCCAGCAATGAAGAGAAAAAGAAAACAGAAATAGACACATTACACAAAATTCAGTTTATATTATTAAACTGCATGATATATTTGTACTTTTCCTCTTTTGATTTTTCAGTCTTTGAATATATCATACATGAATAGGGCACATAGGAATTATAATCTCATCTATAGGGCATTTACTATGTACTTATTACCTAAATCCTGAATAGCTTCATATTTATTACTTTCAATTCATAATGACAAACTCAAGTGTTGTTAAGGTTAATAATTTGGAATTATTAATAATAATATGGAATATAAGACAAATAATAACTTGGAATATAAGACAGAAAAAATGAAATAGACAAATTTACAGCTATACAATTCTTTTAATTGGCTAAATGTATAGTTGCTTTCCTTTTTCAAATACAAAATTTGTGCAGGACTTTCAGTGGATACAAAAACATCCCTTTTTAAAACTGAGAGTTTCTTTTAAGGAGAAGAAATTTAATCTATGATTATCATGAATTAAGGGTGGTTTAATGCCATTGATAAGCTGCTACTGTTGACCTCCCAAAATGAAATATGATTGAGTGGAATCAGAAAGATAATAATTAACAGAACTCAGAGAGGTCCTTTTAAATATTATATGTTAATATTAATTGGAGCATTCCACAAGCCCCTTAAGCAGCTCATTTTTCATAGAGAGAAATTATAGAGAAATTGTAGCGAAATTATATTCAGGGCAGCTGTCATGAAAAAAGGTGATTTTTGTAATTCTCTGCTCTTTGTTGTTAGCAAGGTGTTAAGTTTGGAATATAACATGGATTTAATTTTTCAAATTAAAATTTAAGAGAATTTTAACTTATTTGCTTAAGTTATTTTATATATATATAAATATATATATAAATAAATAAATATATAAATATATATATTTATATATAAATGTCAATTAACATATATTGAGCATCTGAAGTATTCATAATATGAATTTCAGCACTGGGCAAAAGAGTTAACAAAATATAACCCCAGTGTATTTTGGGTGCTAAACCTTTATTTCCAGAGATATTGTATGGATGTAAATTTCTTTTTGTAATAAGAAAAATATTAAGTTCTTCCATCAATGGTCATCAGCTTTTTGTATCTCAGCTTATTCTCTCTAATAACTTAAATGCAACAGTCTTTTGACCCAAATGTAACAAGTGAGCCCATATTCCACCACAATGCTTATAAAATCCAATTCTCTGTTTATAATACAATTGTACAGAATTGTTGAACATAGTTGAAGTAAAACTTAAAACCATGTTGACTGTTTTCACATTAGTTTATTACTGTGACACTCAAATTTATTTTAATGCTTCCTGGAAATCATATCATAATTTCCTCTTCTGTTTAAACTTTCACTATTATAGACAACTATTTTACATTTTCTCTTCTTTCCTCAAATAGCCAACAATTTCTCTGCCATCCTCACTTTTAACTTAATATTTCTCCTCATTGATAGACTGTTTTCACTTAGCTCCTCCATTGAATCTGCTCTTTACAATACTATCAATAACTTTAATATGAGTAAAATAAATGGCCAGTTCACAGCTTTCATCTTATTTGATGAAAGGTATCAGAGCTATTTATGTTATGCGGTGGCAAAAATGTAGTAAACCACTTGCCTATAATAAGTATATAGCTCTAGATCAGAGGTTGGCAAACTTTTCTGTAAAGGACTAGATGTGTGTCAGGTTTTGTGGGCCATATGGTCTCTGTTACAACTACTCAGCTCTGCCATCATAGCAAGAAACTGATAAATGATATGTAAACAAATAGGTGTGTCTGTATTCTAATAAAATGTTATTTACCAATACAGGTGACCTGCTGAATGCAGAGGCTGACAAAGAGAATTTAAGAGCATAGGCTTGTAACTATTGGCTACATTAAACAAGGTACTGCAAAGAAATAAATTAGCTCTGAAAAGAGTCAGCCAGTATGAAAGCGGAAATTCAGAGACTTACAGGCTGGAGAGACAACTTCTTAAACTTAAATAGTCAAAAATCCAATTAAGAAATGCTTTTAGCTACAAAGAGGTATCATATCTCAGCCTCCTATTTAGGATAAAATAAATGGTGTAGCTGCCACACCCATGTTTAAAAACTGTGACTGGATTAAGATGGTACCGAGAAAATCTTTTCAGTAAAACAATTGTCTAAGGGAAAAGAAAAGAAGGGAGACCCAATATGTTCAAGTCACACACAATTTGGTTATTTAATTATGTCTCCAAAGAACAGGGGTTATGGTTTTCAGCACATGCAAGTGACGGAAATCAAAAATAATTAATACACCTAGCAAGTTTCTGAGACAGTTGCACTGATGAATAAAGAACCACAATCTTGGATTAAGAGAAACTATAACTAGTCAGTACTTAAAACTCTTCCCTGAGCCTCTTATCTTCTTTGTTCAAAAGCAGGTTGAGGAAGAGGCTCAGCCCAAAAACATAGAACTGAGAAGATAATTAAAAAGGAAAAAAAAAGCTCTGCGTGATGACAGGCTGAGGTAAAGAATGAACTAGGAAGATATTTGCTGGAAGTAGAATCTGAGTCTAATCTAAGAAAAATTTTCATTTCTAGGATATGAGAATAAGTGCTCTGCCCAATATTTGTCAGCTGGAATTTCACTATTGTTATGAAGAGGGACTGCTGTATGGCTCCAATGATTTCTTCTAAAAAGGTGTGTGTTTACTGTGGTTATCCTGTCCCAAATCTACCACATTTTACTGAGTTTGTGGAGAGTATATTATTGATACTTGCCTTCTTAGTTCATACATTTCCAGACTTAGACCAGATATGAGATTTTCCCAATAGCTTGAACATGGAGTATGATAAATTACCATGATGGATTTTTGGGTTGTCTTCCTTGAGTAGGGGTCAGTATATTAGGTATGAGTGAAGGATAGAATATTCTATCCACTAGGATTAGTTACAAGCGTGTAGTGCTGTCACTTCAGAAACATGGAACTTCTCTTTTCATTTCTTATTTTATTTGGGCCCTGATCTGTCTCCTAAGTCAAAAGAAATAAAAGCAACAATAAACAAATGGGACCTAATTAAACTTAAAAACTTTTGCACAGCAAAGAAAATCATCAACAAAACAAAAACAAAAATCATCAACAAAACTTTTGCACAGCAAAGAAAATCATCAGTATATTAGGTATGAGTGAAGGATAGAATATTCTATCCACTAGGATTAGTTACAAGCGTGTAGTGCTGTCACTTCAGAAACATGGAACTTCTCTTTTCATTTCTTATTTTATTTGGGCCCTGATCTGTCTCCTAAGTCAAAAGAAATAAAAGCAACAATAAACAAATGGGACCTAATTAAACTTAAAAACTTTTGCACAGCAAAGAAAATCATCAACAAAACAAAAAGACAACCTACTGGGCTTCCCTGGTGGTGCAGTGGTTGAGAGTCCACCTGCCGATGCAGGGGACACGGGCTCTTGCCCCGGTCCGGGAAGATCCCACGTGCCGCGGAGCAGTTGGGCCCGTGAGCCATGGCCTCTGAGCCTGCGCGTCCGGAGCCTGTGCTCCGCAACGGAAGAGGCCACAACAGTGAGAGGCCTGCGTACCGCAAAAAGAAAAAAAAAAAAGACAACCTACTGAATGGGAGAAAATATTTGCAAATGATATGACCAACAGGGGGTTAATATCTAAAATGTATAACATGCTCATACAACTCAATATCAAAAAAAAAAAAAAAAAAAACCAACCCAATCAAAAACTGGGCAGAAGACCTAAATAAACATCTCTCCAAAGAAAACATACAGATGGCCAAAAGGCACATGAGAAGTGCTCAACTTTGCTAATCATCAGAGAAATATAAATTAGAATCACAATGAAATATCACCTCACACCTGTCAAAATGGCTATCATCAAAAAGTCTACAAACAACAAATTCTGGAGAGGGTGTGGAGAAAAGGGAACCCTCTTGCACTGTTGGTGGGAATGTAAATCTGTGCAGCCACCATGGAGAACCATATGGAGGTTCCTTAAAAAAAACTACAAATAGAACTACCATATGATCCAGCAATTCCATTACTGGGTATATATCCAGGAAAAATGAAAACACTAATTCGAAAAAATACATTCACCCCAAGATTCATGGCAGCACTATCTACAGTAACTAAGATATGGAAGCAACCCAACTTCCCATTAACAAATGAATGGATGAAGAAGATCTGGTATATATACACAATGGAATATTACTCTACCATAAAAAATAATGGATTCTGCCATTTGCAGCAACATGAATGGACCTAGAGAATATTATGCTTAGTGAAATAAATCAGACAGAGAAAGACAAATACTATATGATATCACTGATATGTGAAACCTAAAAAATAATAATAGTACAAATGAGTGTATATACAAAGCAGAAACAGAGTCAGACATAGAACAAACTAGTAGTTACCGAAGGGGAGAGGGAAGGGGGAAGGGACAAATTAAGGGTATAGAATTAAGAGATACAAATTACTATGTATAAAATAGATAAGCAACAAGGAGACATTGTATAGCACAGGGAGTTATAGCCATTATCTTGTAATAATGTTTAATGGAGGATAATCTGTAAAAATATTGAATCATTATGCTGTACACCTGAAAGTAATATAGCATTATAAATCAACTATATTTCAATTAAAAAAAGAAACATGGAAAATCTCTACCCACTTTCCATGTGATTTTATTTTGCCAATAAAACACAAACTGAAATGATATGTATCATATCTAGACAAAAACTTTAAGTGTCATCATGGGGCCAGCCATTTTTTTTTCCTCTCTCCCTCCAAAATCGTATTAGCATTTATTAAAAAGGAGCTTCTTTCAGTTGACATATATGAGTAACCACTAAGGCCCAAACCCTCTGACAGCCATCAGTGGCCATATAGCATCAGTGAAAGATACATTTTCTTAGTTTAAGCTTATAATAGAAAATTAATAACAACTTGCTAAAATTGTACACTTTCCAAATTATACTGGCAGGTATACTTACAATGCTTCTCCTTCAATCCCCTTCAATTAGCACTTTGTCAGCCTTTAAAAAATACATTTAGCTTTCTTAAAATTAAGGACTGTCTTCAAATAAATAAAAGTTATTTGGGTGGGAAACATCCTAGGCCATGAAGCAGGACAACTAGGAGATAACGCAGCCAAGAAAGAAGCCGGGGTACTTTGCCTGGGTTGGTAACCCAGGTCTGAGTAATAAGGATGCAGAGAGCCGTGTCGAGCTTTGCAGGACTCACAAGAAGTCAGGAATGACAAGGTTGCCCCAGGAAGAATTCCTAATAACTGGTTTGAGGCCACTAAACCTCGGAACAGCAACAAGGTGGGAAGACTGAGCCTGAGACATAACCAATTGAGTCAGCAGTAAAAACAAATCTTCTCTGTCAGAAAGCTTCAATACAGGATCCAGAACCCATACAGAATTAGTCAAAGAAGTACACTCACAGTCAAAGATCACCAAGTACTCAAGAATCCCAGCAACTATGAGTGAAGTTCTAAAAGAAACAATAAACAAATGGTTTTAACTCCAGGGATTATTTGTGTCTAGAAGCTCATTCACAAAATATAAAATATCTATATATAAAGTATTAGGCAGTTTCTTAAATCAACAGAGAAAATGTGAGAAATAGATTTGGAAATAGACTGAACAAAAAACTTGTAGAAATGAAAAAAAACTTATACTCAAAAATCAACAGGTGGTTAAGAAAATTACTAAATTATAGGAAAAGGACCTATGATCATCTCACTAAAAAAAGTTTAAAAAGTAAAAATAAAAGGTAAAATTTGACAACTAATCTTTTTTTAAAAAAATGCTTAAATAGAAAATTTTAGAATATTTGGGATACAGAGAAAATTATTTAACCTGATAACGATAAGGTGAAAACTGTTTTCAATAAATATAACTCTAAATGAGTATAGTAAGAGGTATTTCTTTTATAAACAGGGACAGGTTCATTATCATTACTTATATTCAACATTGTAGGAGGTGATAGAGGTGATAGAGCAAAGGGTAAGAGAAACATAAAAGCATGAGAACTAGAAAGAGGGCAATTAATTATCATTTGCAGTTGATGTGATGGCTCACATGAGGAGAAGAAGATACAGACATATTATCAGTACTAAAGAAAACAGGATAAAATAGTAAGTAAACATGCAAAAAAATCAGTTTTAGGGAACTCTGCTCAATACTCTGTAATAACCTAAATGGGAAAATAATTTGAAAAAGAATAGATATATGTATAACTGAATCACTTTTCTGTACACCTGAAACTAACACAACATTGTTAATCAACTATACTCCAATATAAAATTAAAATTTTTTAAATTTTAAAAAATAAAAAAAATCAGTCTACCAATAACACTTAGAAGTTTATAAACATCAAGAAAAATTAAATACCTAGAAGTTAGTGTAACAAAAGTTGTGCAAGACCTGTGTGCAGAAAATTGTAAATCTCCTGAAAAATCATAGAAACTCTAAAGCCATGAGATATACCCCATATTGAGAGATAGAATGAATGAATATCATAAAAATGTCATGTCTTCTCTACAGATTCAAACTGATCTACACACTCATTGATTCTAAAATTTATATAGAATAGCAAAGAACTGTAAATAGTTTAAATCTTTCTGAAGAAGAAAAACGTGGAAGAAGAAAAGCCTTTACTAAATCCAGAGGCTTAAGTTATAGTAATTCAGACAGTGTAAAAAGTATACAAGGAGAGGCAAATTGACATATAGAACAAAATAGTGAATCCAGAAATAGATCCACCAAACACGCCACTCTGATTTAGGGCTGAGGTGGCAAAATGAGCAGCAAATATTTGGTATCCATATGAAAAGAAAAGTGAAATTGAATTCCTCCATCACAACATATCCAAAATTCACCCCAGATGGCTTAAAATTTGAAATTCCATAGACAACGCTTTATAGTGTTTGGAGGAAAATATAGATGAGTACATTTTTGATACTGGAAGTTAAAAGTTTTCTTAAACAGGACATGAAAGTTTTCATTATTAAAGAAAAGAAACATTTAAAATGTGGCAATATTAAGTTTAAAAACTTCTGTTCATCCAAAAATATCTTAAAGTGAAAAATCAAGCTATAAATTTGGGAAAATATTGGCAACACATGTAACATAAAATATTAGTATATATATAAATAACATATTCTAATATATAATATATGTAATATATAATGATATATATATAAAGAATATATAATAGGAAGCTAATGTTTTAATAATCTGTATAACAAACCACTCTAGAATGCTGAGGATCAAAACAGGAACCACAGCCATCTGCACTTGGGTGGCTCAGTGGTTGACTGGCTGGGACTGTCTCACTTTAATCTCACACCTAGATCCTCTCTCCATGTGGCTTCTCCATCCACCTTGTTAGTCAGGCTTCTTTACATGATGGCTTAGGGCTTCAAGAGAGTGGAAAGGGGAATTCTAAGGGCTTTTTAAGCCTAGGCACAGAAGAAATACACTGTCTCTTCTGTCTCATTCTATGTGTCAAAGTAAGTCACAGATTGGAGGGGAGGAAACACAGACACTAAATTTTGTTGGGAGAGGTGGCTTTAAAAAGCCATTAGGAGGGCTTCCCTTGTGGTGCAGTGGTTAAGAATCTGCCTGCCAATGCAGGGGACACAGGTTCAAGCCCTGGCCGGGGAAGATCCCACATGCAGCAGAGCAACTAAGCCCATGAGCCACAACTACTGAGTCTGCGCTCTAGAGCCCGTGAGCCACAACTACTGAAGCCCGCGTGCCTAGAGCCGGTGCTGCACAACAAGAGAAGCCACCACAATGAGAAGCCCACACACCGCAACAAAGAGTAGCCCCTGCTCGCCGCAATTAGAGAAGGCCCACGCACAGCAGCAAAGACCCAACACAGCCAAAAATAAATTAATTAATCAATTAATTTTTAAAAAGCCACTAGGATAAGACAAGCTGTGAGGGTCATTTTTAAAACAATCTTAAAACATTTTAAAAACATGTAAACCCATTAAAAAAAAAATGAGCAAATGTCATAAGCAGGCCTTCCCCAGCAGAAAAAATAATCAGAAAAAGAATCATTCAGCCTCATCAGCCTCATGTTTAATCAGGGCAAAATAAAACCACAATGAGCTTCCATTTCACAATATTTAACCAGAGAAAGAAATAAAATAAAATCTGACAATATCAAATATTAGAGAGCTTCACATTACTGAGATTCCTTATTCTTAAGTAATGAGCGTGTTAAATGATACCACTTTTTGGTAAACAATTCAGCATTATCTTGTAAAGTTGAGCATCCTCATATGCTGTGACCCAAAAATTGCACTTATATGCATGACACAATCTTGCTGCAATGGACCAGAAGACGTGTGTAAGAATGCTCCTGATGACATTACTTGTAACAACAAAACCTAGAAACAAACTCAACGTCCATGAATGAAAAACTGGATAAATAAAATTTTGATATCTTCACCATATGGAATATTATTCCACAGGGAAAATGAATATTATGATATAATGACATGGATGAATCATGGAAACATAATGTTGAGTGAAAAGAACAAATCCAAATAGACTACATAGAATACAATACTTTTTTAATATAATTCCAACGCAAACAAAAATAAACAATATAGCAATAAGAATTTGTACATGCTTGCATACATGTTCATCACTATAGTGATAAAATTATGCATAAGTATAAAACACAATATGCAGCTATAGACAAGACATGTGGGCAGAATTTTTTTCTATATCTTTAATTTTGTACCTATATGAGATGATGGATGTTCACTAAACTTATCAAAAAATTGATAATCAAATTTTTAAAAGACATGTAGAGAAAATTTGGGAGGATTACACAGGTAGGTATGTGTCATTCACAAATATTTCAGGACTTGGGTAATAGATTTATGATTATTTTTTTATAAATTATACTATTTTCTCCTCTAAATCATGCCACATTATTTAGAAAAATTGGAATGTAGATGGGCATTCACACGCAACAAGAATTTATGTGACTAGGCATTTCCCTTATTTTTACCATTAACCCTATTCTTCCTCACCTGATTGAAATTACTTTTCTCTTTGTATTATTTATTGCTGCATAACAAATTAATCCAAAACTTAGCAGCTTGAAACAATAAGCATTTATTTTATCACGCTGTGTCAGAGGGTGAGGAATCTGGTGGGAGCTTAGATATATAATTCTGACTCAGGGTCTCATAAAGTCACTCAAGATGTAGGCCGAGGCTGCAATCATCTGAAGACTTGACTTGGCTCTGTAATCTATTTCCACATTCACTCACGTGGCTGTTGGCAGGAGACCTCAACCCCTTGCTGGTTGTTGCTCGGGAACCTCAGTTCACCATGTTGGCTTTTCCGTAAGACTGCTCACGCTATCTCAGCTGGCTTCCCCTAGAGCAAGTGATCCAAAAGAGACAGCAATCAAGACGATAAAGCAACCTCAGGAGTGACACACTACCATTCTTGCCATCTTCTACTTGTCACATAGGCCAACCCTGATGTAATAGGGTAAGGGACTCTAGGCTGTGAAACCAGGAGGAAGGGATCATGGGGTACCATCTTGGATACTGGGTATCACATTCAGAAGCTAAAGGTAAAAATACATTGACAGTACCTCTCCATGAAGAAAAATGTGAATAATATATTTCTCAATTTAATTTAGCATAGTGAAACACTGGCATCATCAAATATATAAACTCATGTAATCCTCATAAATCTCTTCAAAATCTCTAAGGTAGTTTCTCTACAACTTTTAATTTCTTCCTAATTAAGTCCACTTTTCACTCACCAGCTTTTAATAAAAACACATTCACTATTTTAATTTATATTTATTGTTTTATAAATAAATTACAACCATATTTGTAATTGATTGGTATTATTTTCAGAGAAAAGGTGCAATCTTTCATATATCTTTTAAGTTAGTTTATATAAACCTAGTGTAATAGTATATAAACCCCAATCATTTTTTTATGTCCTTTCTATAGTTACATCAATTTATACCTTCACATGTGAGTATTTAAAGAACAATGTTGGAGATTGTGTTGATATTTACTGACTAATTTACTGACTAGAATAAAATTTCAAGTAATCTTCCAATTTCTTACTGCTGTGAAAATATGTGCTGTGTTCTCTCCATAAATTTACAAGTTTTTTTTTTTTTTCATGTCCCCCCCTCTAACCTGCTGTTGGGATACCGGGAGTTGAAGGTGCCCAATGCATTGTCATTCCATGTTTTTGCAGCAGTAGGAGGTGTTCCTTTAGTACAGAGTCTGTGCTCCTTGCCATTAGTCATCTGAAACAATTTCCTCCTTGGTACTTGATCAAGGTGCTTATTCATATATTTAGTGCTTTATGGACAATGAATGATCACAGTTACGATTATACAGTTAAATAATACTAAAACATTTCATACTTAAGCACAGTAATTGTAATGTGTGAATCAGGATAAATGATAGATGAAACTACTTCTAATATGTTTTAATTCCTATGTTTTCAAAATATTTCGTGTATTAGAGAAGTGGTTTTCCATTTTAACTGCATCATGTTGTTTGTGTGTGTGTGTGTGTGTGTGTGTGTGTGTGTGTTATAGATCTTTCTCCATTTAAAAAGATTGTATTATTTTTTTAAAAAATAATTGATACTGTTGTTGATTCATTTCATATAATAGTGCTATTTTTGATGCATTTGTGTTTTACAAACACTCTAAATTAACATTAGGAGTTCTATTTTGTGATACTAAATGCTTTATTAGGGAAATTATTACTTGTCTAGTACCTTCTGATCCTGTAAAGACATGCTGTGTCTATATAAGCTAAGAAAGCTAGTTTTGATAGTTTCTATTCTGAATATAAAGATCTATATTGCAGTCAGCATTTTTGAAAACACCATAGAGTAATCATATTACTTACTGAATCTATACAGACATGCCACAGAAATAGTCCTGGCTGACAATATTGATGTGATATTTTGTTTCTGAGAATATTTTGGCCAGTTTTAGGAGTTTTTTCCCAAAAGTTGTATATGCCTGGCAGGCTTCTCTAACCATAAATATATGAAAACCTGCTTGACAGTTACTAGTTAATTTTATGTGGTTTCATAGGTTTTTTAAAGCTGAAAGTTTGGATCTTTTCTCAGTTCTTCATATTTAATTTTATTATTCCATCTTTACTTTTAGCAAATTTACAGCAAAATGTAGTGCGTTGAGTAAAATGCTGAAAACATTTGGATGGTTAGACATTTTAATTATGAAGCTTCTCATTTCATGTCTTTTTTTGTCAGAAAAGCAGATAATTATTGAGGCAGTTATAGCTACCTGAACATAAAGAACCTGGACTATTTCAAATGCTCATGCCAACATCATGCATATATTTAAAATTTAGATTGGGTATTCCATCTGCAATTATGTTTGATTGGTTTTATTTGTCATTTCCAGGCAGTCCCAAATGAATCACTAAAAAATAGTCCATCAATTCCTCAATATAAAATGATTCATTATTGTGGAATATGATAGTCTCAGAACATAGTTTCAAAAAATGATTACCCTGCGAAAAGTAAAAGTGTCCCATCTCCTCTGAGAGCACAATAATTCAAGGCTGGAAATGTAGTTTTATTCCATGGCTGGTTGAGCACATTTCAGCATACTGTCTAAACACATGAATAAAAGGACAGGAAAAAAATGCAAATGAAATTTATGAAGTACAGTATGTTCTTCTCTTGTTAACCTAACTTTCCAGTTGTAAAGGAATGTGACTATCTTAAAAGAGTTATTTCTCCCTATAAGCTCTACCATTTAATTGACTGTATAACTGATACTGCTAAAGAGAATATAGTAGTCAGTAATCTTTTTAATAATGGAATGAAACAAAGATGTAATCTAAGGGCATAACAGTAATGGACAAATTGACACAGATTTTAATGAGAATTCCTTGTAAAAACCTTTAGTGATTATCCTTTTGGAAGTGAAGGGACTTTTTTTTTTTTTTTGTCTTAACAAGGCTCATTGTTAAAGCAGAAAGATGATGCAAGATACAGAACTAGAATACTGGAGTGTATAGAAAATCCTACAAGTTGAGATTATGGAGTCAGTACTATTTTATTGACTCAAACTTATGCTTTATTATTTCTGAAAGCTCTTTGAAAGAGTATTTTATACAGAAAGATATGCTTGATGTACATTTAAACTCTCTTTCAATTAAGATCATGTATAAATAACTCTTTTATCCCAGAGCTGCCACTTACTACCTGTGTAATTTTAGACTAATTACATGACAACTCTGGGCCTCTGTTTCCTTATCTATAAACTGGAATAATAAAAATGACAAACTATAGTACTATTATAAGAATTACATAAAGGTAGAAATGTGAAGTGGTTTAGAAAAATATAGAATAATAATGTACACTTAATCAATATTAGCCAATATTAGAATTATAGTATTATACATTCTCAAAAAAGTCTTTATATACTGATGTAAGAAACTTTTTTTTTTTAGATAGTGTTCATCATAGAGAGTTCTTGCTTAGGAAGTGTAAAGAGTCATATTGATTTCGCATCAATCTTCTTTTTCCAAATGCATGATACCGTCATCACATTCAAGGAGAACTAAAATACCATGAGAATGGTCAGGGTTAGAGTCAGGTTTAAGCATAAGTGGCTTTCGTCCCCTTCCTACTACTCCATCTCTCTGAGGCCTCCAGGAAGAACAGGACTGGTCCAGGGTCACACAACTCAGAGAGTTGGACTGAACCATTGTTTTTCTGCCCCCTGATTCTGGGCATAGTTTTGTATGCTATCTTTGTACCTTCTTTGACAGATGTCCATTTAGATCTTTCCCTATTTTTAATGGGTTTGTCTGTGTTAGAGTTTTTTGTATATTTTAAGATAAATCTTTTATTAGATATGTGTTGGCTTTCCTACCAGTTCATGATTTGTCTTCGGTTTTCTGAATAAGGTCTTCCACAGAGTAGAAATCTTGAAGTTTCCAAAGTCCACGGTATTCCTTGTCTTTCTTTCTGAATTGCCTTTTTGTGTTGTGTGTTAAAACTCAAAGCTTATGATCTACATGACCAAACCCAAGGCTCATGTCGATTTTCTTCAATGTTTCCTTCTCTAATTTTTAATAGTTTTGCATTTAAAATTTGTCTACAAATAATTGTGAGTGAATTTGGTGTTTTATTTTGCATCTACATTCATTTCATGCCAAATAGTTTTCAATTATTTGTTCCTTAAGTATTTGTAGAAAAGTGATGGGCTCGAGTCCCCATTTCGGGGCCAAGGTCCAGCGTTGGATGGATTTGGCAGTTCTGCCAGCAGGGGGAGCTGTGTCCAGTGCCCTGTGAGGTAGGCGTGCCTGCACTTCCCACACCGCCTACAAGAGGGCCCAGCCCGCCTCGCTGACCCACAGAGCATGCGCATTCCACCCTTGGCCTTGGCTACTAAGGCAGCTGAAAGCAGTTCTGTCTCCTCAGGCAATGCCGAGGCTTGGGCATCGGAGGCCGCGGCTCAGTCTCTTTAGGACTTGCTGGGGTTTCGGCTTCAGGAACACAAAGGACTGCATCCAGACTGACAGGAGCTAGGTTTCCCGAGGACCCAGGCGACCCCAGGAGGAAAAGATGAGGAAACAGTGAGGAGAAGAGAGGAAAAGCTTCCTGTAAGTGACTGATGGCTGGGGGAGGCGGGGCGTCCGTTTTCAGGTGACCCAGGATGAGTTTGATGTGGAAAACTGGGGTTTTCGTCAGTTTTGTGGGCGGTGTCGATGGCACGTGGTATGTGGCGTACAGGTTTCCCAGCACAGGCTCTCGTGGGAACCGTCCTTTCCCCTTGGTGTGTGCTTGACCCCCGGCCACCTCCGTGTGGGGTGAATTCTGGGCTCTGCTCGGTTCCTCTGGACTGTGTGCCTGTGTTTGTGCCGATTCCACCCTGTCGTGGTGACCTGAGCTTCGCGATATAATTTGAAGTCAGGGCAAGAGACGCCTGCAGCCTGTTCTCCTTTATGAGGGTCGCTGTACTCTTTGGGGTCCCTTGTGGTTCCACACAAGTATTGGGAGGATTTGCTCTATTTCTGTGAAAAATACCATTGGGATTTAGGCCGGGATTGCATTCTATTACAGAATTATCAAGAAACACATGTGCTATAATGTAGGTCTTGTGGAGACCCAGTCAGAACTTGAGTTGGTATAAAGATTATTTTAAGCTGAAAGCATATGAGATTTAAGAGATGCAGGAAAAACAGACTTCTTGGAGTTTTCCCTATTCGCCTAAAAGCAGGGCTTAAATTCTGCTTATGAAGGCCACCCCTCTCCCTTACCAGGAATGAGAGAAGAATCCTTATCACCAGAGATGGGGAAGGCACTAACGTGAGTCTGGATAAACAAGGCTTGCTAAAGGAACCCTTATCTACCATTAGTTTAACCCATATATTTACTGCCCCCAGTGTATCATCCCCAGAAACCCAAACCCCTTTTTCTTTGTCTAGTCACTTCTTTTTCTGCACTTTTAAAAAATGGTATACAGTAAGTCCCGTACATACGAACAAGTTCAGTTCTGAGAGTACATTTGTAAGTCCAATTTGTTCGTTAAGTCCAACGAAGTTAGCCTAGGTACCCAACTAACACAATAGGCTATATAGTACTGTACTGTATTAGGTTTATAATACTTTTCATACAAATAATACATTTAAAAAACACAAAAAATAAAACATTTTTAATCTTACAGTACAGTACCTTGAAAAGTACAGTAGTACAGTACAAAAGCTGGCATACAGAGGCTGCATCTAGTGAACACACAAGAAGAGTTACTGACTGGAGGAGGGATTGGAGGTGGGAGATGGTAGAGCTGAAGGATCATCAGTAATAGGAGACAGAGGGCAAGCTGCAATTTCACTGATGCCTGAAGTTGATGGCACAGGTTCTGGTTCTTTGCTGGATTCAATTCTATCTACACTCTTGAAAAAATGATCCAGTGATGTCTGGGTAGTAGCTCTTTTCTTCTTGTCACAGATGACACGATAGCACTGGATTGCATTCTGAACGGTGGCTGCGACCTTTGTGTACTGTTCTATGTTCAGGTCCTGTGCCTCAAAAACTAACAGTGCCTCCTCAGATAAAGAAAATCCCCTTGCCATTTCCTGCATCGTCAATCTCTTTGGTTCTTCAGTTACTTCTTCCTCTTGTCTCTCTTCATTCTTGTCTCTGGGCCTCCAATTGCATCAGGTCTTCATTAGTAAGCTTCATTTTCACATCTTTGAAAGTTTGCAACTTGAAGGTTCGTATGTACAGGACTTACTGTATAACCCCCTGAGTCTAATTGCTTCTTTCGGTTCTCACTTCTTTTCTGGGAAGCCTCAGAATATAAAAATATTAAATCAATAAAACTTATATGCCTTTTCTCTTGTTAATCTGTCATTTATTAGTTTAATTTGCAGGCCCCACCTACATATATTAAGAAGGTAGAGGAAAAGTTTTTCCTCCCCTACAGTGTACACAGGATGCTCTAGGGAAGTTGTTAAGTGTGAAGAGTGGCTTTGGGAACGGTTTCATATTTCATAGGAAATTGTATTTGGAATATTAGGGCTGCATGATGTTAGAAAAGAAATGGTTAAAAAGGAAAACCTGAACTGCTCGGGTGGGGTAGAAGGTGACACAGATAGAGGTATTTTAATAGTTTCAGCCTCTGCATATCTATGTTTCTGACTAATGAGGGAGGCTCCTCCCAAAAAACTAGACAGAATATAACTCTCCCTAACCACACCATTACAGGCAGAAGGCAGAAAGTTACAAATCAGAGAAAGAACAAAAGGTAAATCCAGGTCAGTCATTTCCAGGTTAAAAACAAAGAGCTTATTGGAAGAAAGAACTCTCATTAACAGCAAAGTGGTGACACTATATTTAAAGTTAACTTTAAACAACTGTATACAGATTATGAATACCTTGCAAATAGCACTAAAAACGGACATAAATCAAACCAACCTAAACGTCCATCGACAGATGAATGGATAAAGAAGATGTGGCACATATATACAATGGAATATTACTCAGCCATAAAAAGGAACGAAATTGAGTTATTTGTAGTGAGGTGGATGGACCTAGAGTCTGTCATACAGAGTGAAGTAAGTCAGAAAGAGAAAGACAAATACCGTATGCTAACACATATATATGGAATCTAAAAAAAAAAAAAAAAAAATGGTACTGATGAACCTAGTTTCAGGGCAGGAATAAAGATGTAGACATAGAGAATGGACTTGAGGACATGGGGTGGGAGGGGGAAGCTGGGGCAAAGTGAGAGTAATGTCGACATATATACACTACCGTATGTAAAATAGCTAGTGGGAAGCAGCCACATAGCACAGGGAGATCAGCTCAGTGTTTTGCGATGACCTAGAGGGGTGGGATAGGGAGGGTGGGAGGCAGGCTCAAGAGGGAGGGGATATGGAGACATGTGTACGCATATGGCTGATTCGCTTTGTTGTGCAACAGAAACTGACGGTATTGTGAAGCAATTATACTCCAATAAAGATCTATTAAAAAAAATACAAAACAGGGTTTCCCTGGTGGCACAGTGGTTGAGAGTCTGCCTGCCGATGTAGGGGACACGGGTTCGTGCCCCGGTCTGGGAGGATCCCACATGCCGCGGAGCGGCTGGGCCCGTGAGCCATGGCCGCTGAGCCTGCGCGTCCGGAGCCTGTGCTCCGCAACGGGAGAGGCCACAACAGTGAGAGGTCCGCGTACCGCAAAAAACAAAACAAAACAAAACAAAAAAAATACAAAACAGAGTAACGCAAATTTTCCCTTAAATCTCTCTCCCACTAGATTATAACTTCCAGAACAGAAATTGTATTACTATTTATTTTATTATTCCTGTGGAACATTTAAGGATTTAGTTATTATTTTTTGAATAATTTATTGATTGAAAGACAGTAAAGGAGGGAGAAAAGATGATATAAAATATTTCATTAAAACATGGAAGTGAAGGATTTCAGACCATACCAGAAAAGAAACTATTCTCACAGTTAAAATTAGCTAATGAGTTTCTCTAGTTCTTTGTGAAGAGAAACTAGAGATTTATATTTAAACCCAACTGTAAATCCTTCAGAAATATATATACAGTTAAATGAGTGGTAAGATGTAACCAGGTTTTCTCCTTCAGTTTGTTCTTATTATTCTCTTTCTTATCTCCAAGTCCTGAGCTAAAGAACTCCCAGCAATTTTCTCTGGGTAGCTCTCTCAACTATGTATTATACATAACTATTATTATCAAATACTGACACCAAATAGTAAATGAGGAAAACTCACCATCTTCTGAATGACGCTTTTGTAAGACTTATTTCTCTTTGTCTGTGCTACACGTCACCAGTGCACCACAGTTTTAAAAGTAATAAAAAGAATCACAAAATATTTAAAATGTTTAGTCTGTTGATTCAGTTCACTATTACTTCAAATACTTGATCAAAGCAGTTCTAGTTGCTCATGTCCATTTTAGACTCAATTTGAATACTTGTATTCATTTCCACTGTTCTTGGTGATATGGGGATGAAATAATGCCTTTGATTCTTTTTAATTAGTAACTAATTTTACTTATCAAACTTTGACCAGCTAAGTTTATCATCTATTGATTCTTTTTTGACTCTATAATTATTTCTGTATTTTTTATCTAATTCTATAAGGAAGAGCTTACTTTTTTCTTTCTTTATTCATTCATACATTCATTCATTTGTTCGTGTCGGTAGGAATTTAGACTATTATCTACTAGCCAGTGGTTGCCCCTTCAGACTGGCTTCTTTGTCCTTTACATATGTCCCAGTCATCTTTTGAACTCTTTCTTACTTTGGTATAGCAAAATAATCCAGGATCAATGTGTATTTTCCTTGCCCCAGACCTGAAATCAACTTTTTCACTAAGAAACCTAGATCCATTTAGTAAGAAAATACATTCTCTTGTTTCAATTTTAATTTTTTAAATTTATTTGCTGTCAATCTCTATGTCTCAAAAAAATTGGAAGTAAAAGGAAATATTGACAACAAATCTTTTTCCTATTTTTAAATTTACAATTATGTATAGAGTAAGATCATGAACAATTACAATAACCAAATGTAAGTTTTCTTTCTGTTGGATATGTGTAAAATATTATTTTAATTATCACAAAATTCTGCTGAAAGTAATGTTTTGAAAATATGTTAATTCCTTCAATATAAAGAGCTCAACTATAATAATTGAACACTTTCTTCGTATTAAGCATGTACTATTTTAGACAAGACAGTTAGTATTTCCAGGCACAACTCAGATTTGGTTCTGCAGGTAAGCAAACCTAGAGGAAGCATCTTCAGTTTCCTTTACACGTTTTTCAATTAACACTTACCCTTTGGTTCAGCTTGCTTCTCCCCAAGGTAATGCCACAGACAGCTAAATGATGAACTTGTTTTCCCCAACTCCCTCAAAAGCACTGAACTATTTTAATTGTTGATCCACGTGGAGAGATGATTGATGTGAAAAAGAAACTAGGGTTGCTCAGTATCATACTTTATAAAATTCCCTTCCATTTATCATTCACTATACAAAAGCCCTCAAGATTAGTTTTGTTTAAAGATTATTTGCATTTAAATTGTGAGGATATTGTAGAGTATTTGTATTTATGACTGAGGTTAAAAGCTAAAGTCATCAGTGGTTTAATCTTTTTTAAAACAATATTCCCTAAAGCAACCCAATGCATTGAACATGCTACAATATCTTGTGCAAATTTCTTCAGCTGAGGGATACTGTGGAGTCAACAATGTAAAAGAGAAAAAAAGTGTCTTTATTTTCTACTAGGTTGGAGCCAAAAATATATCCCAGTCGAATAATAGTCTTTGATGTGAGCTACTCTATACAAACAAAAACGAAGCTTTTTGTTTTCTGGAATTGTATAAGCCAATTTTTTCTCAAGTATCATGCAGTTAATTGATTTCCAGTAACCTAAATTATGTTGTTACCTTACAGTTCAATTTAAAATTGTTAAGCAGAGAAATTTAGAAATGCTAGAATGAAAACATTAGACATAAAATAGACTAATGTAACATCATAGCAGTTCTACATAGATTGTACACAATTCAGGTTATAGCTGTGAGTGTAAAACACAATTATCTATATTCTTCCATTCATTTCAGAGAGTTCATGGGACCATTCTCATCAAGTAAACAATCACACTTTTGAGTTTTACCAGTAAAGATATCTTACTGGAATAACTCTCAAAAAGTCTTTCATTTTAAAAGGTTTAAGATACTTATTAAATAGCCTATATATAATACTTCAAAAAGGACCATTTTTATGTTAATAGTTTTTTTTTTAAATCTGATAAATGAATCTTGTTTTATATGTTTAAAAGGTTTAGCAAACAAGACTATTTGGTTAAGGCCTAAATACGCCTGAAGACTGTATATATCTAAAGTGAATTTGCTGAAGGAGTAAAATGTTATTTACTCTGCCTAGTTCATGCTGACCTATCCATCTTTATGTAAAACATATCTAAAATCTAATGATTTGATTTTACAATCATGTATTTGGTTTATCATGTTTGGTAGAATCTACTTAAGAATTATGTACTATACTATATATGGTATACTAATTATTAAGGGTGAACCTGAAGGTTCTATTTTCCCTTTTTGTCTTGAAGCAGAAGACCTATGGAAAGGATCCATGTAATTAAAACAAAGCAAAAAGAAACATTTCCTCATTTCTGTATATTTGTTAAATATAGTAACCAAAATATTATGAAAATTAATCAGTTCTCCACATCAGTTTATGTTCGTGGTGTTCATGGTTACACATTCATTAAAACTTTATCAAGTATTTGCTCATAGCTTTAAATATATATATATATATATATAATCTGTCAGAACAATGATACATAAAGGATTTTAAACAAAATTCTAAAACAAATATTTGTAGTTTGTACGCTATACGCACTCTTCCCTGACTTGAGACTGAGGTACAGAGCAAATGAAATAATATAAATAAAAAATATTTTGGAAAATATAAAAGGAAGTCAAAATGGCACATAAGAGGTAATGTTATTCTTTGCTGGCCACAGTTCTCTCAAGAATTCATTACATTCCTGATGTTCCTAGATGTCAGGTAAAACCATTTTTAGGAACACTGTACATTTAAATCTTTCAGCAGCCCCTCTCCTTCATTCGAATATACCCATCATGTATTTAATCCTCTGATATTAATTAGATGTTTATTCATTTCAAGTAGACTTTAATAGACCCAAGATGGTGAATAAAGTGGTGCTGGATCGCGGGTCCTGGAGCTAGAAACAGTGGAACATCGTTTTGGAATAAGGAGGGTTCTAAACACTCTACAAATTAACTCTTTGTGTAATTACATCCTCTCCATTTTCATAGAGTATTGACCCAAATATATCCTTGGAACAAAATTATAGTTATTACCAGAGGTTAGTCTTAAAAGCCAAATATACTAAGAGGAGTGAGATTTTGAATTTCAATATATTATAGCAGATTGTAGTGTTCTAGGAATACTGATCTTGAATGCTGCTTTGTTCCAGAGGTAGAAACTTTTTGTCTTTGTCTCTGTGTTATCTTGGCACTAGTGTATTTTCCTGGTGGTGGTGATTTCCTTGTTCTTGGTATATAAATTATTTCTTTTGTATCCTGGACATTTTGAATATTATGTTATGAGACTCCGTATTTTTTTTAAATCTTCTGTTTTATCAGAACTCCTATGACACCATGTCTGTAGGGGAAGGAGGCAATACCTCATTACTGCCACCTGGGGTTACAGTAGATGTTTGGCTCCTTGACACTCCAAAAGGAGAGGTTGTCTTGTTACAGCTAGGGGATTTGGAATTCAAGCTCCCCATTAGATTCTGCTGACATTGTTATGTAAATCTTTATGACAGACAATAAGGATCTAAATTTGAGGAGTCTCTTTTGAGAATGGAAATCAAGGGATAGTTGTAAGAACACTGAAGTGTTCAAAGAACACTGTCGAGTATAGGTGAAGAGGCATCAAAGATGTATTCAGATTCATGTTTTATGAATCAGAAAATAGTGATACTACATCAAAAAATACAAACTCTATCATGTTTCCTTAATATTTAACACAACTCTTTTCAGCAATAATATTTAACTTTAATAATGTTTACCCAATTTTAAAGCACTTGAAAGTTTTCATTTATTCAAATTATTTATGAGTTTTTCTTTGTTATGACAAATGCAGGTATATCTGCATTGATGTTTCTGATTACATGTTCTATACATGCTCCACAATAATCTATACAAATCTGGAAAAATTATTTACTTAAAACCCAGTTTTGGACGTATCACCCTCAGTTTCAAATACCATCAATACCTCATCACCTTGTATTTGTATGGATTACACAATTTTGTTATTTAATACATCATATGACTACATTTTTTTTTAGTTTAGCCACTTAATAACTTTTAGGTAAATTTCATATTCTCAATCATATTTTTGGTCAGAAAATTTTCTCAGTTCAGTGTCTTTAATTGGATTCTGTTCACCCCTGAAATCTTTTCACCATTACCTATTCCCTTTGAAATTTTACTTGTTGAAACTGGTTTGGGATAGGACATTAAATAAATTTAAATCCTCACTTTCCTCCATGAATCAAAATAAATTTTAGATTTAATAATTTTTTTAAATTAAAATATGGGAAAAATATTCCCAGATATAAAACTGAAATATAGACAAGTAAATTTGAATACATATAATATTAGTTACATCTAAAATAATAAACACAATGAAAGGACAAAATCAAACTTGTAAAAATTTGCTTCAAATATAGCAACAGAGAGTTGATATTTTTAAAAACATTTGCCAATAATAAAATAGAAATAACCTATTTAAAATTGGGAAGAAGATATGGATAGATAATTTTAAAGCATTTCTTTTAGAGATAATACATTTATTTAAAAATCTTTACCATAACTAAAAGTTTATTGAATTCTTTATTTGGAATTGTCTTTAGATTCATCCAAACATTATTTTAAATATCATAATATTAATAATTACCCTTTGGTAGTGGGTTTGATTTTCTGAAACCACCCAAGAAGCATGACCCTGGGAATAGAAAAGAATGTCATATATTTTCAGTAGGATAGGCTGTAAGTGAGATAGTCACATGCAACAGCATGTTAGGTTAGTGAGAGGAAAAATATCTATCAAGGACACTTAGCTCATCCTGTGGAGGGGTGTGGGAGAAGTCATTATCAGGAGGAAGTAAAGTTTGAGCTGAATCTTCAAAAATTAGTTTGAAGTAATTGACTAGACAAAAAGTTGAAACAGAGTTCTTGGCAGAAGGAATAGCATGGGAAAACATAGGAAGACTTCAAAGGTGATACAATTTTGAAAGAGTCATATGTAGTTTATTCTGGCTGTAAAAGGTATGTGGCAGAAACATAAAGAGGCAAGGAAGTCAGATTATAAAGGGCTTAGGCATGCAACTTTACCCTATAACCAATGAGGAGCAGATGACAGATTTTAAGTAGGGGCCTATCTGCATTTTAAGGCAATTTGGAGGATGTATTGGAAAAGTGTATGAAAGTAAGCTTGGTTGTCATTAATCAAGTTTCTTATAGTTGGTGACTATCTCCCCAATATGTTTGTACACAATTTGATGTCAAACACTCTTCCTAGATTCTTTGTTGTAGCTGTATCATCTTAATAAGAACTCCTTTATAAAACCTATGCATATTGGATTATGGTTAGATCACATAGAAAAATCTCCATGAATTTTTTAATTTAAAACAAAAGTTTTATTTAGAAAATGGAGATATCGTATGCTTTCCAAATATATGTGAATATTAAGAAAATTTCCTTTTTAAGTTCACATCAGCCTAGTCACTAATATTTGGAATGAGAAATTTTAAAGACCATTTGAAATTTTTTCCAATAGTTATAGCATAAATATATGTCTATTTCCTTAAGGATATTGCATAATTATCTATTCATTATTACAACAGAAAACTATTACACATAGAAGTAAAAAGTGTATATAAGTCCCTAAAAGTGTTACCATTATTTTTAAAATATTAGACATTAAATATTTTTCTGCATTTTCTTAAAAATATCTAAGAATGAAAAAAGTGATGCTTTGCTAATGTTTCAGTCTCTGAATAGAGTGACAGAAAAACTGAGTGACTCTTTTTTCTTACTTTTAAAATGTTTCAGATGCATTAGAGTTTATCCAAATAGTATATTCCACTTATATCGCTCCAAATATCAGTAAATGTTACACCGTTAAGAACCTTTTAGTGAAATTAAAACTCTCTGATTTCTTCAAGAGACTCTAAAAAAATCACTTCAACAATTATAGTAAACATATGATTGTTGCAAAATCTTTGGGAACATATTTCAACTTTTAACACAAACTTAAGTCACCATATATATATTCAATTTCCTCCTCTTATAATAATAATTCTTAGATTTTAAGAATTGCGAAGAGGATAGATTTGGAACATTAGAGATTTAGTTATTTGGTCATTTATTTAATTCTTTCTTCATTCATATTAAATTTTTTCTGGTATTTCTACACATTACAAATACTCTCTCAAGTAATGATATTTCAAAGTAATAACAAAAATCTTCCTCCAAAAATCATTTCCACCAACTATTTTTCATCAATATTTCCCCTGCAAAGCCTTTCTCTCTATATATAAAAGATGAAGTGTGAAAATGTAGTTAGGGATGAGTAGAGGAATGACCAGTTTCCCTGAGCACATGCTCCAATTATCTTAGATAATATGTTGCTGTAGGTTCATAGCTTAGCACTTGGCAATAAAGAAAGAGAATAATGAGCATAACAGAATAAACAAACTGAAGAAGAAAAACTAGTTACATGTTACCACTCATTTAACTGTATATATTTTTGGAACGATTTACAGTTTGGTTCAAATATAAATCTCTAGTTTCTCATCACAAAGAACTACAGAAACTCAGCTAATTTTAACTGTGAGAATAGTTTATTTTCTGGTATGGTCTGAAATCCTCTACTTCCATGTTTTAATGAAATCTTTATATCATTGTTTTATGTCATCGCTGTCTTTCAATCAGTAAATTATTTAACAAATACTAACTAGATCCTTAAGTGTTCTACATGATGACACTGTGATTGTTAAGACTATATATATAATGTGTGTGTGTGTGTGTGTGTGTGTGTGTGTAAGAGAGAATGAGAAAGACAGAGAGAGAGAGACAGAAAAGAAAAAGAGGAAGAGGAAGGAGAAGAAGCAGAAGGAGGGGAGGAGGAAAGAGGAAGAGAAAGAGAAGGAAGAAGAAACAAGTCAATCAAACACCCAGATAAAAGATACAAATCATCAGCCAATCCCAGACGATGTGGATGTTCATCATCTTGTTTGTATGTTCCCTCATCTATAATCCAACGCCTCAGATTCCATCCTTAACCTCACACCACAGGCAGTTGGAACAGATCCTGGGGAAAAGGAGTTGTGGCAGATCGATTGCATGAATGGCCATTTTTCCACACCATCCTGTATCTATGCCCTTGGGTAATGCCCTCCCATGCTGACTCTACACTTGACTTTGTGTCAGTGCAACAATAGCAAACTTGACTCAAATGGAGGCTTGAAAAGGTGTTTTGCACTTTTACTTTTCCTCTTGGAACACTGAAGACTAACCTGCTGGAAGGATGTGAGAGGTATGTGGGGGGAGCAGAGTCATCTACTGAGACCTTCTGAAACCGGGCAGCACTCAGCCAACCCACCAACTGAGATGCACAAGCAAGCTTAGTCCAGATGAGCAGAGCTGCTCATCCAACACATACACTAGTGAGAAATAATAAACGGTGGTTTAAGCCATATTTTTCAGTGCTTCATTACCAATAATAGCTAACTCAAGTAGGGATGATCGTTGAAGTGTCAAATAAAGTGCTAATTTCCATGGACTCAGCCACTGGATCTCTAGACTCAGAGGTGGTACCCAAGCACTTCCAGTCATTCTGGGTGATGGATATTAATGGCACTGCTCTGCTGGTGCGGTAGCTGTTGACCTTCCAAAGACTCTCTGTAGCAGCAGCATTTGACTTGTCAAAAAAAAAAAAAAAAAAATATATATATATATATATATGTATATATAGGCAAAGGAGGAGACAGCAAGGTAGAAGTGACCAGAAAAAACAATTAGATTCTCTAAATACAGATTATTTTGTAGATTTCATTTTGAAATGTAAAATATTTACACAATTATAAATTAAATTTAAAATGCTCAATTCATAAAAATCAGAGGCAACCTGAAATAAGTGAAACTTCATTAGTTCCCTATTTCAATGAATTTTAAAAACAGAATTTGCACATACTTACAGATGAAAAAATAAATATAAAGATCTTAAAATATGTTCAGCTGTTTGTCATTATATAGTAATAGTGTTGAGGTATGTTTTATTATTATTTTTATTCTAAAACTGTTATGTGTGTAGTTTCTGATAAATCAAATGGGTTATATATTTGTGTCATTTAGAACTGGGATTTTGAGGTTTAAGAAAGAATATGCATGTAAGAATGTAAGATTCATATACAGTCATCCCTGGTATCAGTAGGGGGATTAATTACAGTAAGCCCTGAATATACCAAAATATGCAGACCCTCAAGTCCCATAGTCAGCCCATATTACAGGTTCCATGTCCTGCATACAACCAACCAGGGGTGGAGAGTTCCATCAGTGGCTGGTTGAATCTGTGTATGAAAAACCCAAGAATATGGAGGGTGACTGTATATTTATTGAAAACAACCCATCTATAACTGGACCTCTGCAGTTCAAACCTGTGTTGTTCAAGGGTCCATCACAGTTAAGGAAAAAACTCACATAACTTAAAAGCAGAATTAAATGTGTTAGTATACATTCATGAGGCATTTTTTAAAAATGTTTCTTTGTCTCTATCCTCTGAAAATGTCTAAAACGATGACAAACTCAGAATCCCTGGATACCCATACCATCAAAACTGCGATTTTTAAATGGGCTTCCCTGGTGGTGCGGTGGTTGAGAGTCCGCCTACCGATGCAGGGGACACGGGTTCGTGCCCCAGTCCGGGAGGATCCCACATGCCGCGGAGCGGCTGGGCCCGTGGGCCATGGCTGCTGAGCCGGCGCGTCCGGAGCCTGTGCTCCACAGAGGGAGAGGCCACAACAGTGAGAGGCCCGCGTATCGAAAAAAACGAACAAACAAAAAACTGCGATTTTAAAATACCGTTTCTCATTAAGAGGACCTAGAGCTCTAAGGAAACTGGCTAGTTCCAGGTCTGAAACAAAATGTACGAGACTGACAAATCTTGCCAATGCACAAAACAAGGAAGCTATCAAAGTCTACTGACACGTGAATGAACTCAGAAGCTAAATGGAAGAAATTCCCAAACTTAAAAAAAAAAAAAAAGAATTTGAGCATTAATAAGATTAATAACTGTGATGAATCAAAACATCATACATGATTAAATCCATGAGATTATAACGACACTTAAAAACAACAAACTCTTGGTCAACTTTGTGGTATGGTAGGAAACTAGACTAGTTTTTATTGTTGCATAATGAATTACTACAAACTTAGTGACTTAAAACAGCACATTTATTATCTCATAGTTTCTGTGAATAGGGAGTCTAAGCCGAGCTTAAATGAGTCCTCTGCTCAGGGAATGGTTGTATAAATCTGTAATCAAACTGTCTGCCAGGATTGTTCCCATTTGTCACTTCAGTAGGGAAGAATTTGTTAACGAACTCATTTAGATTGTTTGCAGAATCCAGTGTGTCTCTAGAACTTCATTCCCTGTGGCTAGAGGACTGAGGGTCCTTCTTTTTGGTGGCTGTGAGTTGGAGTCTCCTCTCGGATCTTAGAAGCTGCCAGAAGTCCTTGCCTGTGGGCACCTCCAACATGGCTGCCTAATTTATCTCGCCTGCAAAGAGCATCTCTAACTCTAGTCTGCTAAGGTGACATCTTAAATAACATAACTTAATCTTGGCAGTGACATCCTTTGTCATATCCTTTTGGAAGCAAATCACAGGTCCCATTCCCACTCAAGGTGAAATGATTACACAAGGGAGTGAAAACCAGGAGTGGAGGAATCACTGGGTGGGAACATTTTAGCGTCTGTTTGCCATAGAAAGTACTCAATATTTTACAAATTGATAAAAGGAAAGAAACAATCATTTACCTCACCTTTCTCACGTGAATGATATTCCAGAGTAGAAAAATAGTTGATGAATGAAAAATTGATCTTTATAAAGAACATAATAAAGAAGGATTGCTGGATTTAGAATAGTACCATTTTGCAATTGGTAATAAAATGATAATCCAGGCAATGAACACGAATGCCTGCTAATATGATATTATTTGCCTTTTGATGGAAGTACACAACACCACATAGGAAGTTTTATTTTCCTAAAATGGTGTGTAAATGTAATGAAATTTTTATGTTTAACTACAAATTTATTGAAAATACAAAAGATTGTTTCAGGCAGTCAAATTCTCCAAAGCAAAGCAACGTTTTTAACAAATGAAAAAAAAGAAAGCAAAAGGGAAGTAAGTGTAAAAAGAGACTTAACATATATGTGAACCATTTTTAATGTATGGATTTTATTTGATTCCTCATTCAAACTATAAAAGCAAGGCGGGGGGTGAACCATGGAAATTTTATTACTTATTAAATATGTAATAATACAGAGAATTACTAATTACTTTTAGTTGTAAAATATTACTGCTTTTAATTTTTAAAGAGTTTCTATCTTTCAATTTACATACTAAATATTCATTAATTAAATGGCGTATGCTGAAATGCATCAAAATAATTGGGGAAAATTGGAAATGGGTATAGATAAATAATAATGGGTCATGGGTTAATAAGTAGTAAATAATTAAAGGGAATATGATGATTTATTTTACTACTTTGTATGTGTTAAAATTTTTCCATAATACAATGTTTTTAAATGAATCAAAAGATTAAATATCATACTGGTGTGAAACCCCCAGTTATCCATTTGCAAAACAAACAAAATAAAAATTGACTTGCAAAAATATTTAAGATCCAGACATTGAATTTACTCATTTTCTTTATTTATAAAAAGTTTACTAAATATGTTTTACTCAGATATATTAAATGACTGTTAAATTATACCGCTTATAATTTAATTTTACCATATTTAAAATGATATATTTAAACAGAATAAAATCTTTCCATTTACCACAGCCTGGATGAATCCTGAGGGCATTATGCTATGTGAAATGAATCAGACAGAGAAAGGCAAATACCATATGATCTCACTTATATGTGGAACCTAAAATACAAAAATGAAACTAAACAAAAATAAGCTAATAAATAAAGAGAACAGATTCGTGATGGTAGATCTGAGTGATAAACATGAAACCCCTCATCTTTTCCCTATGTGTTTTAAAATATAATACTTTGCATTGTTTTTTTCATATATTACTTAAATATGCACATATTTACCTCCATTAAAGAGTTAAATGACATATTTAACTTTTTAGAAGTTTGAAGTAACCTGATTTTTTTGATAATACTTACAGGGCTAATTATTTCTGAATGGTTAAGGAGGTAATATGTGACAGTGACTTGATAAGATTTTAATCAATAATATCTCATTGAATCCTTAAAATAAATTTATAAAATATTAAGCATAATCATCACACTTCTAAAATTGAGAAAAATAATCTTTTGAAAAATTTTGAAACACTTAGTACTTTGTACCAGCATCTTAAGTTTAAGCTAAAAATTCAAAAAAATATTTTTTCAGTGAAAATGTATTTCTTACCCTCTATACAATAATTTCTAATTAAAACACACTATGTAATGCAACATTTTTTTTAAAAACCTAGAAGAGCTTCTGCCTTTCTTGATAATACTCCTGACTATTTATAGAGAGCATTGTTTATTATAGTGATGAGAGGGTTCCAGACTAGTGGTTTAGAAGATATATACCAACATGGAAAGATCCACAACCTATATGTTTCTCTATAAAGGAATGCTCTTTGAGGTTTCCTCAAAGTGTTAAGTCTCCTGCCCTTTTGATGACTATGTACATCCAAGAGTCAGGAAATAAAATTTATGAAGCTTCTTTAAATCAGATTGGTCTAACTTTTTTAATATCATCCCTGAAATCCAGAGATTAAACTAGCAAGTAGTTAATAATTGGAAGCCCTAATACAAACTAACTTAATGTGGTTAAAATTTAAACATTAAGAGTAGAAAAAAGTATATGTAAACCTATGGAAAGATGGCAGTTTTACAGATGTTTTCTTAAAAATATATTCTCAGGGGCTTCCCTGGTGGCGCAGTGGCTGAGAGTCCGCCTGCCGATGCAGAGGACACGGGTTCGTGCCCCGGTCCGGGAGGATCCCACATGCCGCGGAGCGGCTGGGCCCGTGAGCCATGGCCGCTGAGCCTGCGCGTCCGGAGCCTGTGCTCCGCAACGGGAGAGGCCACGACAGTGAGAGGCCCATGTACCGCAAAAAATATATATATATATTCTCAATGTCCCTAAATGGAGTAAGCCTTAAATCGAGAATTTCATTAAAAATGAAAAATTACCTAGAGGGCAATATCTAGAGAGTACTATGCTTAGTGAAATAAGTCAGATAGAGAAAGACAAACACTGTATGTTATCACTTGTATGTGGAATCTAAAAATAAAGCAAACAAATGTATATACAAAACAGAAACAGACTCACAGATACAGAGAACAAACTAGTTGCCAGTGGGGAGAGGGAAGGGGGTGGGGCAAAATAGGGGTATGAGATTAAGAGGTACAAACTATCATGTATAAAATAAATAAGCTACAAGGATATATTGTACAGCACAGGGAATATAGGCATTATTTTGTAATAATTTTAAATAGAGTATAATCTATAAAAATATTGAATCACCATGTTGTACACCTGAAACTAATATAGTATTGAAAATCAACTATAGTTTGACAAAAAAAATTTTTTAATGAAAAATACCTAAAATGCTTATCTTTACACTAAGCACAATAGGATATTATTAAAGTGTTCTCAAGAATGACATGGTCAGATTTCTGATCATATTGAATACTTTCTTTCTGTCCAGACTGCTAGAAAACTTCTCCAGATTAAAAATAGACAATGTTAAAGAAATGATCCAGCAAAATACAAATAATTATTATATACATTGTAAATTTATTATAAATAATAATAATAATGTAATTTTATTCATAGGGGGAGCAACATTAGGTATAAGGAGACCAGTTAGAATGCTCTTGCAATAATCCAGGGGAGTAATTACAATAAGTTTTACTACCATGCAAAGAGAAATATGTATGACAGATAGTGGTAGAATCTGTAAGACATAAATGCATAAGATGTGAGTTGAAATAAAAAGAATATCATAGAAAAGTCTCAAGAGTTCTGAGGACTAGGTGAATGGCAGTGGTAGCAGACCCTGTCAGTTCTGACCTAGGCCCTTTTTCAGTGCCCTGGAGGACTACCATATGCCCCTGTCTGATTCGTTCTGTTCAATGGCTTCTCCCTGCACACCCCAAAACTGTGGAAAAACACCTATGTGCCCCAGACAGAAAGCACCAAAGGATTAACATCTTCACCGCATAAAAGCAGCTGCCAACCAAAGACTCTTGTGAACTGATGAGAAAATATCCCAGCTCCCTCAGCCCCTCACCCTTGGAGCTAGATGAAGCATATAATTTGTAGCATTTCCCAGAATTTCCCTATAGAGTAAGCTCCAGAAACCAACAGAGGCCCCTTTCCTTCCTTCTATCATTTCCCCACTCTCATCCTGTGGTTCCCAGCACTTCCCAAAGAAATGACTACTTCGTCTCAAATTCTGGTCTCAGGGAAATCCTTGGAGACTCAGACAACAGTGACCTTTACTAGACTAGAGATAACAGTAAAGCTTATCTATAGAAATAGTTACACTAATTTGAGAAGTAAATTTTTATATGCTTAACATGAGTAAAACAATCCACCAGAAATAAAGTTTGAATTTACAGTCAGTTGATTCAGAAAAAAAAATTATCAAACTGGCTTTGAAAATATAGAACATCTGTGGTTATGTTGAATAAATAATTACAAAAATACATATTTCCATAAAGTATTGTTTTACATATATTTAATTATTAGATTAATAAATTCACCTGTAAGTAAACATACCTGGTTCTAAATAACAGCAATGGTATATTGTTATTTCATATCATAGAGAAATAATGTTACTGATAATTTACCCAATCTGCCAATCTGTTATAGCTCAAAAAATATAAATCATTTCACCAGTTCAGACATCTATATGGTTAAATCAAAAGCTCCATTCCAAAATACATGGGATTATTTTATAGTCAATTGTAAATGAAAAAATTCACTTAAAGTGAAATCCTTTCAAAGAGATAGTTGTTGTTTTGTAGATAATAAGCATATAGAGAAAAATCTCTTGTAAAATTTTCTAAACCAACCCATAGCTTTGGAAATTTTTTTCAGAAATAAAGCAAATATGTTGTTAAATTGCTCCATTAAAAGAATGATAAAGTAAACTGACAGATGCAACATTTTTCCCACCTCAAAATTTCATAATTTCATGTTGCATACATACTATTTTGTATTTTTCTTTTTAATTTAACCCTGTCCTGCATTTGATGGGAACCTTCTGAAATAGTCAAGTATAAAAGGGAAAATACAAATTGCCCCAATTTTGCATTTTTATTCTCCCAGAGAGCTCCAAACAAGGTTATCTTGGAGTCATTCCTGGACATTTTGCTTTGGGGATTTCAGCTATGTCTGACTCTTTTTTTTTTTTTCCTAAATGTCATTCTTAATTTGAATCACAACTTGATTGATACCTAACACACTGGGTCAGACACTGAACTATCTACAATGCGTATTTTTTTAAATTTGCTTTTCATAAGTGGACTTTCAGAAGAAAACTGGAAAGAGGTACTCTTCACCATTTGTGTTTGCTTGGATTCTATCCAGATGCAAAACTCTGAAATAGCCAGCCAAGGTTGGTGGAGCAATGACAATGCAGTTCTGTCCTAGGCCTTTCTATGGTGGCAGCACCTCAGTCAGTAGAACCCATATACAAGTCATGTACAATATTTTCAGAAACGGTCTTACCCTGCCTCGACTTGTAAATTCATGTATCTAAATTTCTTTTCAATTTGCTAAAACACTATATTTTATTTCTACATTTGTAAGCTTGAGGGTTATTCATTTTAGTATAATAAGTAGAAGGAAATAGAATTGAGAGTTTTTTCCTCCCCTCAATTTTTTTTCTAATAGTATAAAAATACTCCTATGTATTAGATCTGTTGCCTTCAAGACTTTAATCATGACATTTTGATATAACAAAATGGTGTGTAAATTATAAGGCAATTTTTTAAAAAAATGAACCATTGTCCGTAAGACTACCCAGATTGTGAAGTGTTTTGTAACTCCTATGCCCCACCATCACTCCCTCTACCCCCAGATACCAAAATCCACTGAATATGCAGAGGGTTAACTATATCTCCATTTTTTCTCCATTCATCTGCCCCTGAATGATCTCTGGTGGCCTCGGCCTGCAGAGGCTTGATGTAGAGTTTCAGTTCCTGGCCAGAGATTGAGGTCAGGATTTGGTGCGGTAAGAGCACCAAATCCTAGCCAATAGACCAGTGGTCAGTGACAAGGCCCTGGCCCTACGGCTTTGCAAAGAAAAGAATTCCCACAAAGACGGAAGGTAGTGAAACAAGTAAAGTATTTATGAGGAAAAAAAAGAAGTACATTACGTGTGGATAGACACATGGGTGGACTCAGAGAGAGTCGTACCCTTGTGGCAGTTTAAATCACTTATATGGGGGCATTTCTTCTGGGTTTCCTTTGGCCAATCATTTTCATTTGCCTGGTTCAAAGTCTGTATCTGGTATATCTTAGGATCCTCCCATGGTTGTGCGCACATCTCTTAGCCAAGATGGATTTTACAGAGGAGGCCTATGGGTAGTGAGCAACAGCTGCCCTCACTCCCCTTTTGACCTCCAAGGAGCCCTTCTGTGCATGTGTAGTCGGGGAGGTCTCCTGACTTCAAGAATGAGGAATATGTGGTCTCTTATCTTCTATCTGGGCAGGGCCCAGCCTCCTCTCTCAATTGTCCTGTTATTCTTGTCCAGGAGAACTCCAGCCATTTGCCCCGGGGGCCCAGCTATCTCCTGCTTCATGAATATTAGGGAATTTTTATTTTTTTCTATCACAAATTTTATTACTATAAACATTCTTGAAAATATCTGCTGGAGTACATGTCTATATAGTAGAATACCATTTTTACAAATTTCAAACCAAACATTAAATATCTTTATAATGCCAAACTAATTTCCAAAATATTTTTTCCAACATAGATTCTGACTTGGTAGTTTCTAATTTATTATTTTTTTATCTGATGTGTGCAAAGCCTATCACCTATTGGTTTAGTTTACATTTCTCTGATTATCTGCTTCTGCGAGTAATAGATATTTTAAAACCCAGCTTATTATTCTTCACTAATCACTTAACTAAACTGTGATTATCACATTCATCATCGTTGAACTTTTTTACCTAGCTAAAGCAAACTGCACCTAACTTACCTGGGTGATTCATAGCTTGGTTGTTTGTCCCCTGCCTTATACTTGCTCCTGGCTTTTCTTTCTGTTTGTGGGTCAGGGAGGCTTAAAGCATCATTTCCCTTTATCTTCCCTGCTTTACCACATGCTTTACCCGTGTGACTGTAATGCAAAAAAACATCCGTCCTACCTAAATTACCATTCAAGCGTCAGACCTTTTTTATTTAACCCTGAGTGCATGACTGCTCCCTTTAATCCTACTCAGTCTACCCTGAACAGGGAAATATCTAAAGGAGAATTTATGGTCCCAAGCTTCAAATGCTATTTCTCTGTGTACTTGGAAATGGTTTCAAAATTGCTGTTCACTGAAGTTTTAGATCAAAAACTGAGCATAGATAAAGCCAAGGTCATGACTAGTCAGCTTACAATTACTTCTGTAAAAGCTTACCTAGGGAGAGTAACCCTGCTGTGCTTTGTATCTCAAATGATGAATTATCACGAGACGCCGAATTCAAGTATTATAGAATATGGGCCCGTGATCTGGCCAAAAAAAGAATTCAGTCATGACCTCACTAATTAAGCCAGTGAAGTGATATGACAGATGGGTCAGACTGGCTTAAAGGGTGTCCAGAACTCAAATAGTAACCGGGTTCAAGTGAGCATGCATAGAACAACACGACAGATTAGAGCAATCGTTTATGCATTTTAAAATAAAAAGTCAAAACTGCTGGCATGGGCTCTCTAGAAAGTTCTCAGCAGTTATGCTGCTGGACACTAGAATATTTTCCTCTTTTTTAGACACTTGATAAGCACTCATTTGCCTCCCAGTCCACGGTTTCCAACACTTGCAAAGCAGATGCAGTAATGTATGAATTTATATTATCTGCGGTTAGAGAGAAAATATTTTTCTCTGACACCTTCTCTAATATGCAAAGGACCAACAAATAATCACCAGAAATTGCTAGTGATTTTCTGTATATAGTGTATTTTACCTTTTCTGTATTATAGTGTATTTCTTGAGTTTTAATTCACTTATATGAATATCTACATAAACATATATGCAAATTCATCACAAATTTATGCCCAAGTTTTAATGAGATGATAAAGGATCATATGTCTCAAGATTTTGAATAAATATAATTTGTGGAGATAGGAAGGGAAATTTGGATAGTAGCATACAATTACTTTTTAGTTATTGCATTATTTTGTATTTCAGCATCCCCATGCAGAGAAAAAAAAATTTTTTATTTTTTTTTGAAAGACCACATTGTATCAGTTTTCATTATTCTTTACCACATTTTTTCCTCAGAGCGTATCTTACAGCTACCTAAGCTGTGTGTTCTTTGACTCATTGTGAAAACTTATGCAGCACATATCTGTCTGACCCATGAACTGTGAAAAATCATTTCTGACTTTTTTAACCCAGGTTTGAGATATGGATCAAGCAGGGACAAGATATAGGCAAGCCCATAAATAGAGCAGTGCAAAACTTAAGGAGCAGAACGAAGATGAAAAAATGATCAAATCAAAGTTGTCTAACTCTCATTTTGTTCCCCTACATCAAATGTCCTCATATTGAAGTAAGAGAAAACATGAGTGTAAAATATGACCAAGACAGGTATAAGAGTGATGTTACTGAAGCAGGTTAATTTACCTAACAGAACGGCCTAACCATGTTCTGGATGTCGAGAAAATAATATAATTTTGTGATTTTCTTTATAAACCCACCCTTTCCCTACTCGGTAGGAGTAAATGAGACATAAGAAAGGCTGGATTCTAGCCCTCACATTATGTGAGTCCAGAAATGAGGTGATAAGGATAGAGCCACTTTGAAAAGTATAAAATGACCACCAAATATTTACCAGTTTTAGGTTGTTTCTTCAGTTTCAGAATAAATATATTAGCCAACATAGCAATGCTTTGATGAGTTAACCACGATTTTTCCTAAAATGTGAATGTAATCAAGGCCTTTACCACATCAGCATGCCTGCCCTCAGAGACCCCATTGCTTCTAGGACGCCTTCCAGACTCACCAGCACGTTGAACAACATCCTTGATGAGTTGACCCCCGTGCCTTTCTCCAGCCTCAGGGCTCGCCATTCTGCAACTGATTTAGAATTTATCTCCTGGCCTTTTGGGTTATTTAATAATGCTAAGAGATGCTAGAATATCTCAGTGCATTTGCCAAATGATTCTAGTCCTATCATGAGTACGTGTGCCCTTTCCATGCTCACCTCATATACTACCTTCTCGATGGAACTTTCCCGACTATGCAGATAGCATTTCCTTTTTCGTCACATGGGTCTTTATTTATCTTGTTTGTATTGTTGCATGAAAAATATGATATTTTAGCCTTGATTTGTTACTGTGTCTGCTTCTTTTCACTAGGGTAAGCCCTTAAGGACAGAGTGTGTTTCAGAAGATTTTCTATTCCTAATCCCCAGGGCAGCCCCTGACATAAAAATGTTTATGAAATGGACTTGAGTATATATCACCATAAGTATTACTCTCTTTTCTTTCATAAGATGACATTATAGCTACTCTTCAATATAATAAATAGAAGAGAAAGTGACTATGTAAATAAAACTTACCTGCAAAATAAATAAAAATGCTCTGTTGGAATGAAATGAAACTTTAGAGTGCCTGACACCTTCAAGAAAGTTTTACTAAGGAATATGAGTGATGTTCACATACACTCCGACTTCAAGGTGCTTAAAATCTAGCAAATTAGATAGCTGTGCAATTCTCTGTAAACCAAAAACAAAACAAAACAGAAATCCATCATGCATGAACCTCTTTGGAAGTTAATGATAATAAGAATATTATCAGTTTAGAGATTTCAAATTAAAAGTACTTTTCTCTGTGACATTCAAGAAGAGATTTAAGGACCAAATTGACTTTTGGTGCACACAATGTATTTCATCGGTACTGGGATACTTGGGGAATGTAGGGTAGGCTATCTCCTAGATTTCAAATGCTACAGTAGTATTTTGTACTTAATTTATTAAATATGTCAAGCTAGTGAAATTTTAGGACTACAAGAATTATAGGAATACACACTTTAGAACAATTAAAACAGGCTGCTACTAACAGAGGATTGTGACAACATGAGAAAAATGTCAGGAGACAAAGTAAGGACAAATACATGACAACCATACGGAACTATGACTGGAAACAAAGTAGTGACTGCCTCAGTAGATGAGAAAGATAGGGGTGTTAACATGGACAGATGTAGATTTGAATGATCTGTCAGCCAAGTCATTCATAAAGAGCAAGGGAGGAATTAAAGATGAATCTGAGAATTTGACCCTGGATAACTGGAAGAATTATGGACAAGTAACAGACAAGAAATTAATGAGAAAGATGTCTTGAAATAAAATGATGTGAATATAGTAAGTATCCAAAGAATTGTTATATAAAGTATACTATAGTAAAAATACAATAGTAGTAGCTTCTCTTTACATTAGTACTGGGGAAAAAAAAGTATTACTCATTTGAGACCCAAAGATCTATGTAATACATTAAAAATTACATTGTTATTACATGGCAGTCAAAATTCAAATTCATGAAACTATAAACTTGCTACAAGCTTTTTTGTTTTTTAACTCACACATGTCTAGTCACTTAGTTTACTCACTTAACTGGCGGCATACTTACAAAAGTATTGGGCAGCTGCCTTCAGAATAGACCAATAATTAAAATATTAATTCTCCTAAAACTGAAAACTTGCTTTTATGTTAGATAATAAACAAGCCCATTATTACAGCATTTGAGTCAGAGGACTAATTGAAACAAACAAGCAAAAAGGATAATGTTTTTCTCTGTTCTCTTTTAAACTCATTAAGTAGGGGAAAGATTTTACTTGATTTGATGGGTAGTATAGAGCCACTTTCAAGAGAAATAAAAGCATTAAAACTAGAAAATTTTGCCATCTCACTCACTATTTTATTTTGTCTATAGAACATCAACCAACCCAGTAGACTTTTTACACTAAATCGACTGAGCAGATTAGTTTTATCCCCGCCTTGACGTCAGACAGGAAAACAGTAAGTAAAAACAAAAAATTGGTCTGCATATGTTTCTTATTTTTTATTTAAGAATAAAAATTGATGATAGTTTAGAGAAGAAACATCTTTTTTGTGGAAAAAAAATAATCACTGTGTCTAACTAAGAGAGTTCCTAAAAGTAATTTTATTTCATGAGAAAAACATTTTTCTTGGTGATTCTTTTAATAACCTAAATAATGATTCCTTCAATCAAGACATTGCTCCTATAGATGTAAATTATATTTCATCTCTGTGTTTAGGTGACTTGGTAAAAAATTCACAGTGTGAGAGAGACTTAATTGAATAACAATAAAGATTTAATTTTTCTTTTTACTTTGCTAGTACATTTCTTTAAATTTTGGAATACACATTTTCACAATTTTCGACTGCAACAGACTAAAGGTAATAGGCCGTATCACATACTGGTTGATGGTCCTCAAGCTAGTCACGATGTTTAAAGGAAAAGCCAGTGAGAGCAGCCCCAGGACAGTTGGCCCCCCTCCAGAGAGAGGCATTGCCAGCCTGCCCTGAGGACCCCCGCCTGGGCCTGCCCCACCCTCCCCACTCCTCTTCCCCCCTCCTGATTTCACTGCCCTTCTTGACTCTGTGATGTGTCTTATTTGGTTTTTTTGGTTGTTATGCGTTTGTTTTTTGTCATCACCAGAATCAGTGATCTCTTTGTATAGCACAAATTATCTGCCTTAAAGGGTTCTGGGTTGGGGAGTCCAGATTGCCTCCTCTTTTTCCTTGAGTCTGCCCTCCCTGTGCAGAAAGGCTGACATTAAACCAAAAATTGGAGGGAGCAGGGCCGGGACAGGGAGACTAGGAGCCTGTGATTCCTGCACTTGAAGCTGGCACTGTTCATCCTTCCAGATCACTGAGCTAAGTCCTGGTACTCTGACCTGGCCCTGGTGAAGACCTCAGCCCCTTTCAGAAGACCCTGGAGTCGGGATAAGGCTGCAGGGCCTCGTTAGGGTATCCTCGGACAGCTCTGTGGTTCCAGTGCTCTTGGGTGGGCCAGGACATGGCCACACAGTGTCCCACCTCCCCAGCTGGTCCCCTCTCAGTCCACACTTCGTCTTATCCTCAGTGGGGTGACAGGAGAGAAGGACAGGGACTTGGCAATTTGAGCCCTTCAAGAAGGTTCAGATGAATCCTCTAGCCTTGCCCCCTGGCCACACCTTTACAGGCAGCTCAGAGGAAGGGTGCAGCTCCCCCTGACCCTTGCTGGGGCTTCAGAGGTAGAGGGGATCCAGGGGGCTTGGGGGAGGGGATTCAGCTCAGTCTAGTCCCACCTTTTAGGGAGGACGTTGAGAGCAACAGGATAGGAATGATGAGGACTTAAATGCTCATAGCAAAGAGAGATAGCACCACTGTTAAGCCAGGAGCTGAAAAATAGGTTGTCTTTCTGATCCCAATCTGCTTGAAACCTAACTTTGCTTCCCCATTTGTCTTCACACCTTCCTCACACCATTCATTCATTCATTCTTCATTCATTCACTCAATCATTCAACAGGTATTTATTGACAACCTATTATAAGCTTAAATTCCCCCCCTCCCACTTTGCCCTGACATGAGCCATGTCCAATGTCTAATTCATCATTCTATTTCCAAATCACTCAAAACCTTGAGCTTGGGAATTAGATTGGGGTTACCTGTGTTTTTTATTATGGACTAGGGTTTTAGAGCCCTGATCCACCCTGTAGGTTAGCTGGGCCAGGTCTCTCAGTTCACAGGTGAGAAAACTGTGGTGACCCACAGGGATTAAGTGCCTTGCCCAAGGGCAGGGGTCAACCTGGAGATGGAAGATCTGGACCAAGGCCCAGGTGTTCAGATGCCCTGCCCATGCCTCATCTCTGCTCTGGGCTGCCTCAGTCAGTGATGAAAACAAGGGAAGGGGCAGAGAGGGACAGTCTCCTAGGTCAACCCTTGGGCAAGGCCCTGGGCCAGGATTCACCCTTCCCAGTGCCTCCAAGGCAGCATCAGCAGGGACCCCAGCATTGACCCCACCTGTATTCTGGAGTCCTTTCCCCGCCCACTCAAGACTTAGATGCAGTCATCCATTGAACATGTTTATTAACCACCTGTTATGGGCCAAGAGCTAAGAACCCGGTAGTGAAATGGACAGACTCATGGAATTTAGATTCTAGTGGGGAAGTCTGACCCAGGTAATGAAAGTTAGGAAAGAGGAGGATATGATGTGACTGCATTGCAATCCTGGGGCCCTAGCTGGGCCCAAGACTGGGCAAGAGTCTTGGAGAAACCTTTGCAAAACCTTAAGTGGAAGGGTGTGCAGGGGTGTTAGAGGTTGAAGCGAGTTTGAGCTCCCTATGGCTCCTCTGACCCATAATCAAGGGCCCAAGGAGCTGAATTTACAGCAGCTGGAGGGAGTGGAGCAGGTAGGGGATGGGGAAATGGCCAGGTTGGATTAATCCACTGGTCTCGACCAGTTCAGAAACAAGATTATTTGGCCATAGGCTGATCTTCAGCCTAAGAAGGTACTTCAAAGGCATAAGCCTAGTTGAAGTTTAAACCCCAGCAAAACATTCTTCCCCATAAATGTAAAAACTCACCCCCACTCCCTCCCCTGCCTTTTTTTTTTTCCCCCCTGAAATCTTTAGATGAGCAACTGCCTGTCTCCACCCCTTCCCACTGCCTCTCCTTTCTGGGACAGGCTGAGACCTTTTGAGCAAGGTAATGCCTTCCTTGACTACTCCTCATAGTATATCTGTACCTCACTCAGACAGGAGGATGGAACCACCCAGGCTTATTTCAGCGGGTTGCACACTTTACAAGACAGCAGGAAACCTGCTTAAGGGAGGAGAGCAAGTGGGTGTGTCCCCAGCTTCTAGAAAGGGCAGAAAAGAGTTCTCTCACTGGATGGGGAGTGTCTTGGGAAACCCCACCAGTTCCTTCATCATTTCTTGGAATTCAACTCCCAGAGGGTCTCAGGAGTGGTCTCTGGAAAGGGGGTGGGGGGTCTGCATGTATTTCAGGTTGTGGCTGTTAGTTCTAGGACTCTTACTTCTCGGGCTAAGGGCTCAGCTTCTTAGAAGTTCAGCTTTCTTCTTTCTGAAAGACCAAATCTAGTTAATGTAACCAGAAACTTGGGGACTGCCAAGTATGGCTCTGTCCCTGCCATTCAAAAGGAAGGAGTGTCAGGCAAGTTCAAGTGGATGCAGTGTGTGTATGCATGTGCATGTGAGTGTGTGTGGTACTGGATATCATCTCTAAAGACTGGAAATAAAACAAACTTAAAAAAAAAAGAAAACAATAAATTTGAACAGTATAACCAAAGAAAGTTATATATGTTTCCTTTGGGTTTTCGTTACTCCTTTCCTAGTGCCTTATCCACAGTATTCATTCTTAATGAAGAGACTAGTTGTTTAAATATTGTATATATCCACTTTCTACCAAAACTTTTGGTTAGATTTTTGATGTTTGAGAGTCTTGTGAGCATGAAGAAGAATTTTTACTATTAATGATACATTCCATGTTTCTTTATAAGTCTTATATGTTAATAAATGGTTCTTTATATATTTAAACACTACTGTGCAGTAATTGGATTAAACTTTGGTAAAATTAAAAAAGATTGTTTGTAAAAATAATTGTTGGCTGAAAATAATTATAAACCATCTGAAGTTTTAGTCTATAATTATAAATTTAACATGGCTGATTTTTAGAACATTTAGAAATTTATTAAATAGCAGATAAAGCATAAAAAATAAGATATCACAGTACTCATATTACACATTTATATGAAAACAACGTCAAGGGTTTATTATCTTCATATGTTCTGTTATCCCCTCAGAATTCATTACCTTTACAGATATTTTTTTCTATATTTAAGACTACTGCTTCATCCAAGAAAAGGTTTTAAGTTATGGGTTACTAAATAATTGATTTGGGGAGAAGATGTGGAACTTGCTAGCAAAGCCAAACCTATACCCTGCTATAGTCAAATTCTGTGTTTGTACCAATGGCTCTTTTTAAGCTCATAGATTTTACAGAAGTGTAATTCTGAAAGTTTTGTTCTTCTTTCTCGTCTCCTTTTAGCTTTGCTTTTCAGACAATACCTGGCCAACTGGCCTGTCATTTTTTCATATTGACCCGGTAGTTAGTTCTGTGGAAAAACTGTGCCTGTTTTCTTAAGTAGCTCGTTCTAATTATCAGCATAATTGTTAAGCTTTAGTTCCCAGATCACAATGTATTATGTCTACAGAGTCAGTTTTCCCATTTAGAACATTTTGTTAATCCATAATCTTTGGAAAACCCAGTTTAAGCCCATTTTTCTTGTCATCTGGTTGATAACACAGGTTTTAAAAACGTGTCCACAAATTATTTGCTTCCTTCATCTTTAACAGATGGACCCTAATTCTCTCTTAAGTATAGGAGGACTTAATGACTTGCTTCTAACAATCAGAATCAAGCAGAAGTGATGGTGCGCACTTTTGGAAACCAGGTTATAAATAAGCACTGTGGCTTCCGTCTTCATTGTTTCATCTTGTGCTCTCTTTTAAAGAAATCTCACTCTGGGGAAAGCCAAGAACCTGGAGCCACTGAGACGGCCTTCAGTCTCACAACTCTCAGAACTGAGGCCTGCCAACAACCCTCAGAGTTGGCTTAGAAGCAGATCTTCAGCTATGGTCAAGTCTTGATGTAACTGCAGCTTGACTAAGAGCCAGAACTACCCTGATAAACCACTCCTCCCTTCCTGCTCCTTTGAAACTGAAATCATGAACGTCCCTTGTTTTAAGCTGTAAGTTTGGGGGTGATTTTTAAACAGCAATGGATAATGTAGAGGAGCAAAACTTGCACCCACAAAATGTCTCTTTGACCTGTGGATTATTTTGAGCTGAAAACAATCAAAACCTAAAAATGTCAGGAAGAAACTCTGACATTTCCTCTAACTTCCTAAAAGTATGTAGACAGAAGACTCGTTCCAGGAAGGCAGCTACTACCATAGATAATTACAGTATGAACTAGGTGTGTAGACAGGGAGGAACCTAGCAAAGTCCATTAAAATTCCTCCCTGGGTCCCACTGTCTCTTTCTGGCCCAGCAAACATTTGTTTACCAAACATTTGCTTTCCCATCTCCATGTGAATTCCCTTCCTCCCCTTTGAAGTCCCAAACCCAGACCCCCAACATCCTCTTTTGTTTTTAGCTGAAGATGGTATTTAAGTTGAGGGTTTGGGCCATTTTGGCAAGTTACACAGTTCTCCTGAGTCTCTCCCATGGATACTTCTTGTTAAATTTTGTTTTATTTTCTCTTGTTAATTTGCCTCATGTCAATTTAATTCTTAGGTCAACCAGAAGAGCCTAGAAGCGTAGAGAAAAATTTCTTCCTCCCAGACAATAATCAATACAATCATATTGATGTTGATGAACACTTGTAGCAATTGTTATGACTACTCATATACTTATTAGCTCTTCCTGTTTGGGGTCTGTTTCCTACTTTTGCCAGAATTCACCTTTAAAAGAAAATAACATCGTATTCTATATCATGTTTTATTTTAGGTAGTATGTGATATTACATAATTATTATATACTTTTAATACATGTTATATTTTACATATTATAAATAATATATTGATTTTTTCATGTATTGGTGCTATGAGGTACTCATCCCTTTTGATGGACTCAACGTATTCTATAACCTAAAGTTACAATTTTCTTTTTGATGCCAAAATTATCACAATGTGGCCGAGAGAGTAGGCACTTTTGGCCTTTTAGCAATAATCCAGATATCTTTGACAGTTTCATTCTTCTGACTTGAAATCACTAAAACTTCCTAGCAAGAGAATGTTTTAAACACATTCTACTTTGAGGTGGAAGGGGGGATACATATGTAGGATGATATGTATGCCTCAAAGTTGTATTGCTTGTTCCTCTAAGTTCATAATCCAGGTACTACCTGCCTCTTACTGTCTCTTCAGTCAAGTCTATATAATTCAGCCTCCATAGAGACACTTCCCTGACTCTCCTATGTAGAAGGGATGCAGCCACCAGCACTCTCTAGTCTCTTTTTTTATGGTGTTTATCCATATGCAAAATCATATTATATAAATTCTTTGTACCCTTTTGTATTTTTAATTATGAGAACATATCTTCTTAAAATTTTGATCTATGGGAATGCATTACCTTATTCTTTTCCTAAGATAAGTAAATACATTTAAACTATGAAACCATTCCCTACTCTGTCTTTAAAGTTGTCCAGCAACAAAGCGGATGGTTATTCCACATTTGAGAATAGATGCAATTTTAACTTTCGTGACTTAAAATCAAGAAAATTCCCTAGATTATTTCCTAGCTCCCTGGCCTAAGCTGAAAATAACAAAAGCTAAAATTTATTGAAGACCCGTGATGTGCCCTGCACAGAGCTATGTTCTTTATGTGTCAACTCATTTAACCCTCAAGATTACCCTATGAGAATTGTGAGCAGACTTACCCTTATTTTAGACTAAAGACATTGTCAGAAGGAGATTTAGCAACTGGTTCAAGGTCACAGAGTCAGGGCAAAGTAGGATTTGAAGTTAAACAGAATTCTCAAGTCCATGCCCTCCAATTCACAATGCTATAATTAGTAGACTACCAGCAGATTTCTGGAAAAATCTGTTTCATGAATGTGATATAAAATTTGCAACACGTTTTAATGGACACATTTTTAATTTATTACTTTTATAGAAATCGAATTCATCTAGGAATAAAGCACTTATAGCAATTTCAAGTAAGGAGAAAGTTTTTGCAATCAACTATGCAGAAGAATATCTTCAAATATTTATAAATACCTAAATGTTTACAAGTGAAAAATTAATATTTGTCCTAGTAGAAGAAAATACTGGGGGGAGAGGTTAAAATCAACTGGATACTTTTTATTACATTTTTCTTGTATTAACAGAAAAAAAAGATTGAAGGATTTTTATTTTTATTCCTATCTACAGCTTCTTAAAGGTAAACTTACATGTTTGCCTTGCTTATTTTTCACATTTTATGAACATCAGCAGCTTCAGGATATAAAGATGTGATACATATAATGTGTTTCAAATTGTAAGCATCAACATTTCAGCCCAGGAAATACAAATTAGCTTAACAGAAAGATCACAGGTGATCTGAGTATAGGCTTTTAAAAAAGCACAATCTTGACTCAAATTTTGGAACTAGCTGTCCCTGGCTGATCCTTGTTTATCCCACATGAAAGACTACATTAACTTTGAAAGTGTAAGATGTTTCATTGTCTTCAAATAATATTCTAAATTTTAGACAGTTTATAAACTATGTTCTCCTCTTCATACTATTAATTTTAAGATACATTAGACTCCCAATTCTACGAAGTTGGATTGTAAAAGTTAAAGTAGATGTTTTTCTCTTTAATTAACGTTTTGGTTTATCTTACCTTTTTACTTTTTCCTGAACCAAAGAGAACGTTTATTGGGAGTTTGATAGGAAGAATATAGGATTCCAATGTTTAAATTTTATCTTCAAAATACAAAAACTAGTGATAAAATAAATAATTCAGTGAATCATCTGCATGCCTTGAAGATACCTAGTTGTTTACATTTCCTTGGCCTTAGTTTAGTCAGCCACTAGCAACTTTCAGAAAAGAAGCAAGAAAGGAGAAAGAACAATTTCTTTCCTCTCTCTGTTCTCTCTCTCTCTTCCCCTCACCATCATTTCCCTTTGGTAAAAATATTATTAATACTTTCCACAAATGTAAGAAGCTAATAATGTATATTTGATTATTTTAACTGATCACAAGGATTTTGTTTTTTTAATTTTTATTGAAGTGCAGTTGATTTACAATGTTGAATTAGTTTCAAGTGTACAGCAAAGTATTGGGTTGGCCAAAAAGTTCCTTTGGGTTTTTCCGTAACATCTTACAGAAAATCCTGAATGAATTTTTGCCCAATGGAAGAATTCAGTTTTATATATCTTTTAAAAATTCTTTTCCCTTATAAGTTACTATAAAATATTGAGTATAGTTTCCTGTGCTATATAGTAGATCCTTGTTGGTTATCTATTTTGTATATAATCCTAAACTCCTAATTTATCTCTCCCCTCACCCCCTTTTCCCTTTGGTTGCCACAAGTTTGTTTTCTATGTCTGTGGGTCTATTTCTGTTTTGTGTATAAGTTCATTTGTATCATTTTTTTTTTAGATTTCACATATAAGTTATATCATATGATATTTGTCTTTCTCTGGCTTACTTCACTTAGTATGATAATCTCTAAGTTTATGTTTCTGCAAAAGGCGTTATTTCATTCTTTTTTATGACTAATATTCCATTGTATAAATATATTACCTCTTCTTTATCCATTCATTTGTTGATGGGCATTTAGGTTGCTTCCATGTCTTAGCTGTTGTAAATAGTGCTGCTATGAACATTGGGGTGCATGTATCTTTTTGAATTATCATTTTCTCTGGATATATGCCCCAGAGTGAGATTGCTGGATCATATGGTAGCTCTATTTTTAGTTTTTTAGGAACCTCCATACTGTTCTCCATAGTGGCTGTACCAATTTACATTCCCACCAACAATGTAGGAGGGCTCCCTTTTCTCCACACCCTCTCCAGCATTTATTATTTGTAGACTTTTTGATGATGGCCATTTTGACTGGTGTGAGGTGATACCTCACTGTAGTTTTGATTTGCATTTCTCTAGTAATTTGCGATATTGAGCATCTTTTAATGTGCCTTTTGGCTATCTGTATATCTTCTTTGGATAAATGTCTCTTTAGATCTTTTACACGTTTTTTGATTGAGTTGTTTGGTTTTTTGATATTGAGTTGTATGAGCTGTTTGTATATTTTGGAAATTACTCCCTTGTCAGTCACATGGTTTGCAAATATCTTCTCCCATTCTGTAGGTTGTCTTCTCGTTTTGTTTATGGTTTCCTTTTCTGTGCAAAAGCTTTTAAGTTTACTTATGTCCCATTTGTTTATTTTTGTTTTTATTGACGTTACTCTAGGAGGCAGACCCAAAAAGATATTACTACGGTTTATGTCAAAGAGTGTTCTGCCTATGTTTTCCTCTAGGAGGTTTATTATAGTATCCATTATATTATATTAAGCATTTAATCCATTTTGAGTTTATTTTTGTGTGTAGTGTTAGAGAATGTTCTAATTTCATTCTTTCATGTGTAGCTGTCTGGTTTTCCCAGAATGACTTATTGAAGAGACTGTCTTTTCTCCATTGCATACTCTTGTCTCCTTTGTAGATTAACTGACAATAGTGTGTGGTTTATTTCTGGGCTTTCTATCCTGTTCCATTAACCTATATTTCTGTCTTTGTGCCAGTACCTACTGTTTTGATTACTGTAGCTTTGTAGTATAGTCTGAAGTCAAGGAGCCTGATTCCTCCAGCTCTGTTTTTCTTTCCCAAGATTTCTTTGGCTCTTCAGGGTTTTTATGTTTCCATACAAATTTAAAACTTTTTGTTCTAGTTCTGTGAAAAAATGCCATTGGTAATTTGATAGGGATTGCATTGAATCTGTAGATTGCCTTGGGTTGTATAGCCATTTTGACAATATTGATTCTTCCAGTCCAAGAACATGGTATATCATTCCATCTGTTTGTGTCATCTTCAATTTCTTTCATTAGCATCTTATTGTTTTTGGAGTACAGGCCTTTGATTCCTTAGGTAGGTTTATTCCTATGCATTTTATTCTTTTTGTTGCAATGGCAGATTTTAACAGAGAAAAATAAAGGAGCTATTGGACAAAGTTCCACTTAATTTGTATATTTTTAAAGTTTTACTATAAATTGTTTTAAATATTGTAGTATATTTTCAAAACCTACAATTCTTCCATATCCAAATGCAAGATAAAGAATCCAAAGGCAGAAGTTCTTGGATATAGACTATTTTCTAAATTTTCTATTTATGGTCATCGTATTAGGCTTTAATAAACTGAAACAAATTTTCCATCACTCTCAAATGCATATTAGAAATGATTAATCAGGTCTTTTTTAGTTTCAATTTATAAAAACTACATTTAAGGCAAAAATAACTCATTATCTACAGACTCAAGCACAGTTTTTAAATGCTTAAGAGAATTTCCTTGTAAACCTGCTGCACCCCACACCATCCACAGATCTCAGCTGACCTGTATTATGATGACTTAATTAATTCTCAGTCAGATGCCACATGGATGAAATATTCTGATAAGCTACCTGTGGTCCGAAAAAGCTCTGTCCTCCTGGTGGATGTCACTAGGTTCTCCCCTCATGCCTACCTACCCACACATTGAGAATTCCTTATAAGGTATCCATTTTACCTTTTTTGTATCATCCATGAATCCTATTATAATGTGCTTTGGGAGTTTCCTCCATTAATATAAGCTAAGACTTTTTAAAACACAAAAAGTGTGTCAGCTGACTTTTTATATAAAAAGGTGACTTATTTTATATATTGTATCCACATCTGTGACACCTTAGTCATTAAAAATAAATATTCTAACAAAGTCAATTACCTCTGAACCTGGCCCCAACTCCACATTTTCAACTCCTAAAAATGGAATGACACACCCCTGTCTATGACTTTTCCCTTGCTAACTATCTAGAATTACTCTCTTCATCTGTGCTCTGATAGCACTTAATTTATACATCCCTAAAGGCTCTAATCATTTTCTACTATCTTTGAGTTATTTGTGTTCATGTTTTACTTCTCCCAATGGACCCGTATTTGAGAGCCAGAATCATTTCTTATTTATGACTGAATCACCCACAGAGCACAGTGCAACATCTTACACAGAGCAGGAACTCCACAATCTTTATTTTGAAGGTGAAATTGAAATTAATAAATTATGCTAAATATATACAGTCCAAACTAAGAGAATTAGATACTCAAGATATTTTGGGAAGCTATAGACTTAGTTGCAAAAGGAAGTGCATGTGTTTCTACATCTAATCTCTTACACAAGCAAAAACGTCTAATTAATAGATCCTTCAATTCCAGAATTTTGAAGTAATTTTGAGCTTTGCAAAACAACCATAGTAAAAAGCTAATGGAATAATTTAATAAGTGTGTATAAGTGTTTAGAGAAAATGCCTTTTTATATATTAATTTCCATTTACCACTATCTGTCCTTATAAAATCAGAACAGAAAGTCAGTAAAATATGCATATTTTTATCTTTTTTGCATGGATTTAATGAAATCATTTTCTCATTCCCCAAATATACTTTTACTGAACAACAGTTATGTACTAGGCAGTATAAATTAATTTTTTCTCTCTAAATATAATTGAATATAGAGAAGATATTCTCAGTTTCAGTCAAGAGGTGTAGGAGACTAAATTTAATGCTGTTTTTCAAAATTGTGTTTTTAAAAAATTGATTGGAAATTGGTAATAAGAATATGGATTAAAGTCCACCCTTAACAACTTTCCCAAATATGCTTCTTGGTATAACACCAGTATCTTGCTAGGAGAGCCACTTTATGTTCTGCTTCAAGTACATCACATTACAGTACTTAGTTAATAATGATGAACTAATAAAAATTATTTTCATTTCTAAGTTTTCAAGATAAAGTGAAGAAGGTCTGGGACAACACATTTCAACTTTTTTTTTTACCTAAATTCAAACAGACTTTTGACCTGAATTTTGCAGTTTACATATCTAGTTTAAATGATAAGGACCAATATAAAACACAACAAAACAAACCTTCCAGTATTTTTTCTTCTTCTTCTAATTAATGGATATATTTAAGAACAAAATTTTTCTGACATTGTTTTAGCTGCTGACGTGTAACAAATCACTCCCAAGCCTAAGCATCTTAAAAAATAATAATAATCATTTATATCTTTCACAATTTTTGTGCATCAAGAATTCTAGAGCAACTTGGCTGTTCAAAACAGATCTCTGCATTTTTCTGCTATCAATATACTAAATAAAGAAAATTAAGGGAAATACAAGATGTCTTAAGAAAATTCTTGGAACTGTATAAAATATTTCTGAAAATATATCTATTATAGGTATCTATCCAAACTTCTCATTCCCAATGGGTTATTGTTACTATGAGTTTTCTCTGTAGGAAGATGTTGATGTGTGTGTGTGTAGCTCTATGATGAATAAATCTCCTGTAAATTACAACGGAAGCTGTCTGCACTGGATATAGGCAATAAGAGGAGTAAGACTTTCCCTGTAGAAAAATTTTAAATAGTTGTAAACCTGGCTAAAACTCAGCCTACCTCTTTCATCATCACTATGCACTGGAAATTCTAAATAATATAATGTCAATGACACAATATTTCTCTGTGAAAATTTTCTTCTTTGGCTTAAAATCAAAATTACTGCAGTTATCATTGAGTTTTAATAATGTGATAAAAATTCAAATTGCAAATCAGCACATTTTTATTACTCCCTTTAATAATCTTTGCATTCTACATGAAAGTTAATTTGAGAACTCTCAGTATACAGTCAAAATCTACTCAAACAGATCAGTTACACAAATTTGTTCCAAGAGTTAAATGTGTAGTGATTCAGAATCAATCAAACTAATTTTGGGGGTCAGTCTTGTCTACAACCACCATGTAATTACAATTTCCTATGTTTAACAGTAGAATTAAACCATGAAAGCACAGTGCTTGTAATCAGCAGAAACAAAATTTGAGTTGCATTTACTGTCACTCTGCAAATTATTCTCTAATCTTGGCAGAAGAATTTCTACTGGGAACCTTTCCTCTGGCGTATTTTCCCTTTCTTCAAAAAATACATTAATGGAAAAGATAAAGGACTGTTATCCAAATGTACAAAAAACTCTTAAAACCCAACAATAAGAAAACAAACTACCCAATTAAAAAATGAGTCAAAGACCTTAACAGACATCTCAGCAAAGAAGATATACAGATGGCAGATAAGATATTAAAAGTTGCTCCACATCATATGTCATCAGGGAAACACAAATTAAAACGACAATAAGATACCACTCAACACCTATTAGAATGACCAAAATCCATAACACTAATAATACCAAATGATGGTGGGAATATAGAGCAAGAGGAACTCTTACTCATTGCTGGTGGGAATGCAAAATGGTTCCACCACTTTGAAAGATTAAACCTACAATGACCGTATGAGCCAGCAATCATGCTCCTTGGTATTTACCTAAAAGAGTTTGGACTTTGGGTGATGATGACCTGTCAGTGTAGACTCATTAGTTGGAACAAATGTATCACTCTGCTGTGGGATATTGATAGTGGGGGACGCTGTGGGTGTTTGAAGCATGGTAGGGGGCATATAAGAACTCTCTGGACTTTCTGCTCAATTTTGCTGTGAACTTTAAACTGCTCTAAAAGATAAAGTCTACTTAAAAGAGAAAAATTTTAATGTAATTTAATATATTAACCTATCACTTTTGTCCTTTGGTATTGTAGTGTATTTTAATGACCTTATAATATAAATTTTAATAAAAGAAAATTCTAGTGTTTGAATATTTTTTGCAGCCTTATCAATATTTTTACTTCATAAATAAGACATTTCAAAATAATCTTGCAGTATAGAGAAGAATATATTAAAAAATGATTTGTTCCAGGTGTTAAATTTTACTTCAGAATATATAACTATTGGTACTTTGCCTCAGGCGTTCACTTTTAAAGTTATCATTCCCCTCAAAAGCTAACTCATTGCTTTAGTCAATGAATGTACTGAAATTTATGTCCATTTAAGATCACTTTTTTTTTTTTTTGCTGATCCTACCAGTCTACCAGAAATTACTACTTTGAAGAAATTTTAGAAGTTGAATCTTGAATTTCTTTTAAGAAATGTTTTAGGAGCAGCGATCTAATGAATTTGCATATAAGTGTATTTTTCTCTTAAATTTTCAGTTTTTCAGGACTAGTTGATGGTGTTAATGAGATTGTATTTATACACGTGCTCCCTAAAGCTATTCCTTGGCATCTTGCTGAAAAAAGAAATGTATGAAAATACTTTAGCTCATTGCACCGGATAATAACACAGTAAGAGCATTTATTTTTCATAAGGAGCTTTTGATCCCAATTATTTGGGTAATCTGATTTTATGGTGTCAAGAAAACTTATTTTCTTCTAAATGCATAATACAAGACTTCAGCCATCTGTCCACTGAGCTGTGTAGAGGCAGAAAACCCAAAGGTGCATAGGCCATTTATTAATAAATTTGAAAAGGGAATAAGAAAAGGAAGAAATTTAAATAATTCTACCTGATTTCATACTCTCTATATTTTATACTTACACTTTTTAAATTCTCATTTTTGTTGGATAATTTGCTGGTGATTTCATGTTTACATATTTCTGCTGGTGAACATCTATGAGAATAAAACGTTTCACTTATTTCCAGAAAGGAATCAGTATCCACATCAAGTGTATGTTGCAGTGTCTACTACAGGGACTCGCTGAGGGTAAAACAGTCTTGGTCCAAGGAACATTCAATCTCTTCTTTCTTAGCAACAATTTATGGATATAATTTGAGCTACTATTTTTTGTAGACATTTAGCCTTCTCCCTAATTTCCATTTTGATGAATAAAACTCTTAAAAATATTTTGATTCTAAGAATAATTGTGTTTAAATATCAATGAAGAGATAGATATCCAAAAATACGGAATATATTTGCAAATGTACTTCTCTAAATATATCATTAAATCCCAGGAAGAAGATAGAAATATGGATTATATTTGCTAATAAAGTCAATATTATTTTTGTTTTTGTTACTGTTAAATTTGGTTAGTTTTTTCTCCTTAAGGTTTATAATGGTCTTCTCACCACTGAGACTGTGAATTTATAGGCTATTCTGCAGGAGATATTAATTATGATGTTTACTAAGCTGAAAAGAGTAGAATTCTTTCTTACTCTTACTCTTTTTTGCAGTTCAACTCAGAATTTAACAACTGTTTTTTGAGTACAGAATTTTCTCTCAGTCTGATTAAAAATACCTGATTGTCATCCACCCAAAATAAAAGTGTAATTTTCTTAGATTTTATTTCTCATTGTGTTTTTTTTTTATGTTCTGCATTATTTATAAATTCATCATTACATAATAGTTGAAATGACAGGGCTTTAAAAAAATTAAAATGGAAATGAAAATTTTAGTAAATTAAGTTATGAAAGAAAGGATTGGGATATTCCGGATATGTACATATTAATTTATCTTTGAAACACTGAATTGATATTTAATTATCTTTTGGAAGGTGAGACAGTTATAACATTACACATTAACACACATATCAGTTAGAATTAGTACAGATTCTGAATTTCATTTAGAGCTGTACTAACTGCTGATTAGCATTGAAAGAGGGAAATCGTACAATAGTATACATACAAACACACGTTTCAAATTGTTCCCACCGAGACAAATTGGACACATTGTGTGTGTGTGTGTGTGTTTTAACTAGCATTTACAATACCTAAATTCTATAAGCAAAACAATTTGGAGCAGATGAACATTCTGTAAATGAATCATACTAATCAATAAACTCATTTGCTATGGTATGATTTAAAAATATGGTATGAGTCTCATTTATTGGATATGATTCTACAACTGAAATTTAACTGAAAAAAAATGAGACCTTTGAAAAATGTTAAACACTTTCTATTTTCAAAAATATGTGATGAATTTTACTAAATAAATCTTTAATTTTTATTACCTACAATATAATCCCAAGACATAAAGCATAAGACATAGAATACACCAAACCAACACACTGAAATTTATTCAAAAGGAGAGAAATTTGTTAGGTTCTTTTTGAATTGGCAAACTTACTCCTAAAACTTTTAAACTCTAAAAGTTTAGACACTAATTCTTACTGCTCAACCAGTCAGTTAGCAGATTTTCTGTTATGTTACCCTGAGATTGTATGAAATTGGAAATAGATTCTAAATATTCTGTGCTTACAGTGATGCAAGTAAATCATTGTGAAAACCATGTTGGATAAATACCCAACGTTAACTAAATTCATCTCACTATAGATAAGGTTGTATTTTGTATAAATGAAGAAATAGAAAAGAAATTGTGATCATATTTTCAAGACACAATCAAAATTTTCTATCCATTCTTCAGTTAATTGGTTTCTTCCATTTAAAGAGAAAATCTAAAAAATTGTTTTATCTTGGTATTATTCTTGGAATAGTTGGCTCTTTGTCATACTTATTTTTGTTTACAACACTTGGAAACGCATGCCTATGTATAATGTTCTCACAAAATAGGAGGAAATACGTTTTTTCCAAATTGCCAATTTTAATTTTTTAATTCTTTTATTAAGAGATGTTTTTAACAGTCAATATGGGGACCTATTTAAGGTTTATGAAATACATATTATTTTGTTTAGATATATTTTATTCTGAGGATAAAACAGAAGTTAACTCCTTTAGAAATAATAGTTCTAATATCTAGCATTTAATAATAAGAAAAAATTACTCTAAAATTACATTCATGTTTGGAATCCAGTGTTAGCATATACTTAACTCACTAACAAGTATAAAAAAATTCTTTCTTTCAAGAGTCAATACTTCATAATTTCATAAGCACCACCACTGCAGTTTATTCACTCTGTCAGCGTTAACCATGTTTTTGACTAACTTTCTGAAAGTTAATTATTCATTTCTGCTTTCAAATGTTTGGAAACTTACCTGGAATTTTTCACACAGTTGGATAATATTTTATGAAGATTTGAGAGTACTGAGAACACATTGGAGTTCTTCCATCTCCTCACTAAATAGCATTAGGAAAAAATCCAAGTATGTGGCTGATAGCATTGTGAAAATTGTGTCCCTACTTCTTAAAATTGCTGAAACCCCACCAAGTTTTCAAGCTGGCCCACATCATAGTCAAATAAACTCTGATTCTCCACATCAATCGAGTTAGTCATATTCATCTCAACATTTTCGAAACTCAAGAATATCTTCTTAAATTAAATGACTTCTAATGTTTTGTGCAAGTTCTTGAAAAATGACATCAAGAAAAGTTCAGTCTATCATGTCAATAAATTATACACGAATTTACACAATTTGTATAAATAAGTATTAAAATCAAAAGCAAACTGTGGTCTCCACAATTTTTTTTAATAGGGGAGATCTAAATTCTAAACCTCTAAAATATTGTCATTAATTTTTTTTTAATAATTGCAGACTGAATAAAGTATTCATTGATTCAACATAGAGTTTTGGAACATCAACTCTGCATGAAGGCAGCTACTAGGGGTATAGCAATAGGAAAAAAAAGGAAAAGAGCAAAACAGAGAAGATCCCTCCCTATCTACAGAAAATAAAGTATAAGGTTAATAAAATAAATTTATTATAATGGTTTTCAAAGTTTGAGCATATATGTTTGCATATTGATCTAAACATTTCATCACATTTGAATAAATAATTGTAAAGGATAGGATATACTTTTGCTTAGTATAAGTATTATAAATGTATTTGTGAAGAAATATAAAGGGTCTAAGATTTTACCCTGCTTGCAAGCTGACAAGTTAGCATGGCACAGTTTTATAGATGCTGGCAAAAAACATGAGACTCCTGAGTCATTGACAAAGATCTTCATTATTCTTGGCTGAGCAGAAAGCCTAAGCTTCCAGTTTGTAAATCTTATGTGGGCCATGCAGTGGCAGGCCCTGGTGGATGCTGCATGCATAGCCGAGAAACAGTGACTATAGAAAACCCCCAGTGTGGGCTAGAAAATCTGTCCAAACTTTGCTGTGGATAGAGATCTTTATTATACTGCTCAGGACAGCAATGTGAACTCTGTCTCAGAGGGAGATACTATCTCTATCTTCCAAGGCTATTTTCTACACAAGGGTCTTGGAAAGACAGTCTGAGACAAAGCCTGTCACAAAAGTCATAGAATTGTTTTATTATAATGGACTGAATCCTTTTACTATGATGGTAGAATAAAACTGTTGCAATACTTTTAAACATATCCAGTGGAATCTGAAAACTGTTATGATTGTATAGCTGTCATTATCACTCCTTTTTTCATTTGACTCTAATTTCTAATTATGCACCATCAGAATACTATTCATCTATTATATTTCATGCAAAAGAGCATGTAAGTTGAAATTTACTTTTTCCATTGGACGTAAGACCCCAATTTTTTCTGCATTCGTTATCTTGTAATTATTATTAATAGTAATTGATTAAAATAATACTTATAAAAACATATAAATGCATTATTTAATAATTAATGTTATAAAATTTAGATAAATTTTGTTTAACGAAACGTATAATTTTATTAAAATGTATCTCTTAATTAGATGGATACCCCTGTCCCCAATATACCCATTAAGGAATATTACATACTGATAGACTGAATCAAGTTTCAGCAGAAATTAACTTTCTGTTTAAAGAAACATTAATTTTTAGTGTTAAAATTTTTGCTCATATAAATAAGTAGATGAAGATATATATTTTGTTATAGAATTGTCACTAAGTTATTTGAATTTTTAAAAATTATATGCAAAAGTTATATAGGAATTAATACATTTATTTTTATAAGATATTAACTAACAAATAAGATTCTCTTTCAATTTGTTGAAAAAAAAGATTTGAAAATCAACTGACTTGCAAAAAACAAAATTGTTAGTGTGCCAACAGAATCATTCATGCCCCAATTTCTGGGAAGTAAACCAAAAATGATTTACCAAGTATTATCAACTGACTATTAATTACATCTGTTATTTTTTCACCTAGAGACCTGTATTTAATCTTATGTGTTCAAAAAGGGAAATAAAAACTGGAATACTTTTCATTCTAATTTACATTTGCCAATGAAATATTTGTTAATAATGATTTGATCCCTTCACATAACCCAATTAAGAAAGCCAGTTTTCACTGTTAAACTAATTAGGCAAATCATAGTTGGTTTCTGTCAGAATAAAGGCCTGCCCTCATTGTATAATTCATATACCTATGTTAATACAAAGTTCAAGATATATTATGAAAACCACTGAGAAAACTAATTGGACATGAGCAAGAAGGTCATTGTACTATTTGTTAATAAGAGATAGAGAATGTTAAGCATTTTATAAAACATTATTTCTCCTTTAGGACTAAGTAATGCTTCCTTTAATGTTTAATATTAATATACTATATGTACTTGAAAAACGGTTTTCTGTGTGTAAGTGAAGTGCTTTTTTTAACCAATGCAGGCTGCCATGACAGAATACTATAGACTGGGTGACTTAACTAAAATTTACTTGTCACGGTCCTGGAGACTAGGAAGTGTAAGATTAAGGCACTTACAGATTTGGTGATGTCTGGTGAGAGCCTTCTTCCTGCTTTCCAGAAGACCTTCTCTCTGTACCCTCAAGTGGCAGAAAGCAAGCAAGAGAGCTCTTTGGGGTGTTTTTTATAAGTATGATAATCCTCTTCACGGAGTCTGAATGATCAAATTACCTCCCAAACACCCCACCTCTTTCTAATTGGAGTTAGAATTTCAGCATACAAATTTGAAGACAACACAAACATTCAGTGCATGACAGTTCCCCTTCCACATTTAGTAACTGAGTGCATTGATTACACTGCTCAGATCTTCAATGGCTCTATTTTATATTTTTTAAAATTTGTAGTCTACCTCATTTATACCTTTCTGTAATAATTATCACATTTTATTAAATTTTCCAGCTAGAATTGATGATTTACCTGTTTCTCCCTTAAGTCCCTCAGTTACTATTTGAGGATCACTTGAGTTTGCATTGTTTGGTGGGTACGAGTTTAAGGTCATTGTATCTTTTTGTTATATTGTGTCACTTGCCAGTATATAATACCCTTCCTGGGCTCTTAATACTTTAACACATAATCATCGAAAGTTCATAGTTTACCTTTGATTCACTCTTGGTGTTTTACATTTTATGGTTAGCACAAACGTGTAATGACATATATTCACAATTATAATATCATAGGAGTATTTTTACTGTGAAGCCTAAAAATCCTCTGTGCTCCACGTATTTATCTTTCTCCTCTCCCAAGTCCCATAGTTGAAATCATGCATTATGCAGGCTTTTCAGATTGGCTTCTTTCACTTACTAATATACATTTAAGTTTCCTCCATGTCTTTTTATGGCTTGAGAGCTCGTGTCTTTTTAGCACTAAGTAATATTCCACTATCTGGTTGTACCACAATTGATTTATTCATTCATCTACTGAAGAACGTTGTGGTTGCTTCCAACTTTGTGCAATTGTGAATAAAGCTGCTATAAACATCTGTATGCAGGTTTTTGTGTTGACTATGTTTTTCAACTCCTTGGGTAAATATCAAGGAGCAGGATCACTGGATCATATGGTAAAAGTATGTTTAGTTTTTAAAGAAACTCCTAAACTGTCTTCCAAAGTGGGTTTACCCATTTTGCATTCCCAACAGCAATGAATAAGAGTTCCTGTTGCTTTATATCCTTGCCTGCATTTGCTGTTGTCAGTGTTCCAGATTTTGGACATTCTAATAGATCTGTAGTGGTATCTCACTGTTGTTTTAATTTACATTTCCTTGATGACATGTGATGTGGAGCATCTTTTAATATTCTTATTTGCCATCTGTATGTCTTCTTTGGTGAGGTCTGTTAAGGTCTTGGCCCATTTTTTAAATTTGGTTGTTTGTTTTCTTATGTTCACTTTTAAGAGTTCTTTATTATTTTGAATAACAGTCCTTTATCAGATATGTCTTTTGCAAATATTTTCTCCCAAACTGTGGCTTGTCTTCTAATTCTTATGATAGTGTCTTTCATAGAGCAGAAGTTTTTAATTTTAATGAAGCTCAGCTTATGAATTATTTCTTCCATGGACTGTGTCTTTGGTGTCTTATCAAAAAGACATCACCATACAGAAGGTTATCAAAATTTTCTTCTACGTTAACTTCTAGGAGTTTTATAATTTTGTATATTATGTTTAGATCTGTGATCAATTTTTTTTTTTTTTTTTTTTTTTTTTTTTTTTTTTTTTATGCGTTACGCGGGCCTCTCACTGTTGTGGCCTCTCCCGTTGCGGAGGACAGGCTCCGGACGCGCAGGCTCAGCGGCCATGGCTCACGGGCCCAGCCGCTCCGCGGCATGTGGGATCTTCCCAGACCGGGGCACGAACCCGTGTCCCCTGCATCGGCAGGCGGACTCTCAACCACTGCGCCACCAGGGAAGCCCTGTGATCAATTTTTAATTAACTTTTGTGAAAGGTATAAGTTTGGTGTTCAGATTAATCTTTTTGCATATGGTTTTCCTGTTGTTTCAGCACCAACTGTTGAAAATACTATCTATGCTGCATTGTATTGCCTTTGCTCTTTTGTCAAAGATCACGTGACCATATTTATGGGGTCTATTTCTGGGTTCCCTATTCTGTTCCACTGATATATTTAACTCTTCTTTAGCCAATACCACACTGTCTTGATTACTGTAGCTTTATAGTACATCTTGAAGTCAGATAGCATCATTCCTCCAACTTTTTAAATCTCTTTCAAAATAGTATTGGCTATTCTGGATCTTTTGCCACTCCATATTAACTTTAGAATCAGTTTGTTAATAGCCATAAAATAACTTTCTGGAATTTTGATTGGGATTGCATTGAGTCAACAGGTCAATTTGGGAAGAACTGAAATCTTGACAATATTGAGTCTACCTATCCATGAACATGGAATATCTCTCATTTGTTTAGTTCTTCTTTGATTTTATTCATTATAATTTTGTAGTTTTCTTCACATATATCTTAAACGTATTTTGTTAAATTTATAGCTAAACATTTTATTTTTCTTTGTGCTAACATAAATAGTGTAATATTTTAAATTCCAAGTTCCACTTCTACATTGCTGGAGTATAGAAAAGCAATTAACCATTGTATATTAACCTTGCAGGCTTCAACTTTGCCCTAATCACTTATTAGTTTTGGAAGTTTGCTTTTTTTTTTTTGTCAATTCTTTGGGATTTGCTACATAGATGATTATGTCATTTATCAACAAAGACAGTTTTATGTCTTAGTTCCCCTGTGTATACATTTTAGTTCCTTTTCTTGCCTTACTGCATTAGCAAGAACTGCCAGTATGATGTTGAAAAGTAGCAGTGAGAGGGGACATCCTTGCCTTGTATCTGCTCTTAATGGAAAAGCTTCAAGTCTCTTATCATTAACTATGATGTTAACTGTAGGTTTTTATGTAAATATTCCTTATTACATTGAGAAAGCTTCTCTCTATTCCTAGTTTACTGAGAATTTTTATAACGAATGGGCATGTATTTTGTCAAATACTTTTCTGAATCTCTTGACATGATTGTATGATTTTTCTTTTTTAATCTCTGATGTGGTGAATGACAGTCCATTAGATGATTTTCAAGTGTTGAATCAGCCTTGTGTACCTGGGATAAATCCTACTTTGTCATGGTATATAATTCTTTTAATTCATTGCTGAATTTTATTTGCTGATATTTTGTTGAGGATTTTCATGAGAGGTGTAGGATTGTAGTGTCTTTACTTGTAATGTCCTTGTCTGTTTTGGTATTAGGGTAATGCTGGCCTCATATAATGAGTTAGGAAGCATAGCCTCTTCTTCTGTCTTCTGAAAGAGATTGTAGAGAATTGATATAATTTCTTCCTTAAATGTTTGCTAGTATTCACCAGTGAATCCACCTGAGCCTGGTGTTTTACATTTTAGAAAGTTATTAATTATTGACTTAATTTTTTATTTGATATGAGTTAATTCAGATAGAATATTTCATCTGTGAGTTTTGGCAGATGGTGTCTTTTAAGAAATTGGTCCATTTTTCTAGGTTATCAATTTTTGGACATAGATTTGTATAAAGTATTCTTTATGATCCTTTACTTTCCATCGTATATGTACTGATGTTCCAGCTTTAATTTTTTATGTTAGTAATTGGTGTTGTCTTTCCTTTTTTTTCTTAGTTGGCCTGGCTAGAGTCTAATCAATTTTACTGATCTTTTCAAAGAACCAACTTTTACTTTTATTGATTTTTTTCTGATTTCCTGTTTTCAATTTCATGGATTTCTGCTCTAAATCTTATGATTTATTTTTCTTCTGGTTCCCTCAACACAGTTTCTGCTAGTGACTCTCAGCTCAACTAAGCTGACTTAATTTGCTTATCTGTCCAATCTTGGTATTTGCTTATCTCTCCAATCTTGGGGTCACTGGTTTCCCCTGCATCCTCCCCTCTCACAGAACCACAAAGAGTTGGTGATTTTTCAGCCTGTCCAGCTTTTTACTTGTCGTTAGAAACAGAGGGGCTACTCTAAGTTCCTTCCATGTGGAAACAGAAACTGGAACCCTTGTGTCTTTTTTCTTATTTTTGTCTTATGTTGCTAGTATTTTACCTTATACCTTTAAGAAATAATCTTACTTTTAATTATTTGTCTTTCTCTTCAAATAGCTTCCTTTCAGTGGCATATGTACTTTATTGTATTTTATATTTTTAAAGGATTTGTGTTCTTTAGGTATTTAGTTTGGGCCTATGAGTTTGTGCTCTCTTGGTAGCATGTTACTTTGATAATAAGATTGGTCCAGCAACAGGTTCTTATCCATGAGTTTCAAGAGGAGTGGAAGGCCCCAGGCACCTCCAATCCAGTGTGATCCCTCCTACTTGTGTCCTCACCTTAGTACTCCTCCTTCCTCACCCCCACATGTCAGGTGAATATCTTTAGTCTTGGTTTCACCTTTAAATTCTTAGGGAGTAGCAGCATTTGTAAAGCAATTTCCTGGGTATAATTTACCCTGAGAGGGGAAGTAAAAGTGAAAACTCAAGAAGCCAAAGCTGTGACCTTTGAACAAATTCTAAAACCAACTCTTTACTCCAGTAAAACCTTTGCATTGCCTTGATATCCTGTGGACACTAGTATCAGCTGTTTTTGCCAATTTCTGCAGCAAAAGGACAGGTAGTCATTGTTCCAAAGCAATGTGGAGAGTAAAAGCAAGAGCCAATCTTTAAAAGAATATCTTCAGGGCTTCCCTGGTGGCGCAGTGGTTGAGAGTCTGCCTGCCGATGCAGGGGACATGGGTTCGTGCCCCGGTCCGGGAAGATCCCACATGCCGCTGAGCAGCTGGGCCCGTGAGCCATGGCCGCTGAGCCTGCGTGTCCGGAGCCTGTGCTCCACAACAGGGAGAGGCCCGCGTAACGCAAAAAAAAAAGAATATCTTCAACCTAATCTCAGCACTTCATCTAGTTGCCCTCTGATCCAGGACAGCAGCCATGCATCTCCCACACTTACTGGTCATCCTGCATTGTCAGTATGTATACTTTGTTGTTTTTATTAGTTTCTTAAATCTGCGTTCTCTTCTTGCTTCTATAAATTCTTCAGGTTTGATTTTCGGTAAGGAAGCCCATATTCTATGCTATATACCCTCCTGACAGTAACTAGTAATCTCACTTTCTGAAATATCTAGTGTTTTTTAACTATAACCCCTACACAATATGTATATACAGCTCCCCACTTTATATAGATATAGATTTTTTAATGAAAATTACTGATAAATAAATCCTAAGATGTGGCAAAATAGCAAATGTATGGAATGCAGTAAGAAATGTGTGTATGAAAGGAGGCAGGGCTAGCCAGGTTTTGAAATGAGCAAAAGATGTTTGCAAGGCAAAATACCAGATTCAGTCAAACAAGACACTGGCAAAGTCAAGAAATCCCAAATGAAGGGTTAAGGCCAAATAAATATCAACAAAAGTGCTGATTAATGTTTATTACATTGTATATATTATAAAAATAACATATAATGTAATAAATTCATATTTAACAAGCTGATTAAAATGTACAACTTTTACAAGTAGCAGACAAAAAGATGAGTTAAGATTTACAAGTTAGAAATTTGATCATCCTGTACTGTTATCAATATTGTTAAGAGAATTTTAAATCCCCTTATCCAGAAAACTATTTTCAAAATACAATTTATCTTTTACCTTGACTGACAGAAAGTTCGGCTTTAAAAGCATTGTGTCGTTTTCCATTTTAATGTTCTATATGCAAGCTGATGCATATATTTTTCAAAGTAGGTACACTTTAATGATAAATGAAACATACATGTGATGCACAGAATTCATTTGTTTTTACTGAGCAATGCATTCAAACAACGTTAAATGTCTTAACATTCTATTTCTACAGTCAGTTGTTGCATTCATATGGCAGATTGCAGAGGCAAAATTATTTCATTTCTTTTTTTTTTTTGACATGCAGGATCTTAGTTCCACATCCAGGGATCAAGCCTGTACCCCCTGCAGTGGAAGCACAGAGTCCTAACCACTGCACCACCAGAGAATTCTATTTCTATTTTATGCTATGGTAAAACTTTGCCTGTCTATAATCTGATTAGTGAATTATTTCAGAGAATGTAAAATATTTGTACGGTTTTCCCAAGAAAAATTCCAAGAATTAAGTTTAAATAATAATGCTAGACTTAAAAATTACAACTTTGAAATAGTTGTAGAAATTGTGTTCTCTTAGCCATCAGTTCTCTTTACAATACCACAGTTGCACATCTTCCCCAGTCTGTATTTCATACTCCACACAGCACTTAGGGCATGCACTCCATCTAAATTGTCACCTAATTAGAAATTTCACCTAAGTTTGCTTAGTATGGATCAATTGCTTCTTCCATTGAAGATGCCACTGCCCCTGGAACTAAAAACATAGACCCGATGGCATATCCTATGTTTTTGGCAATGATTCCAGAGAAGGCTATGTTGTCTTTGAGTTAGTTATTACAGTAGTAGTTCTTTCAGCTTCAAAAGGTGCATCAGGTTAAATTTATGGAAGAGACAGTTTGGAGCATAGAAATTTACATGCAATGTAAAGAATCACACTCTTATTTGAAGAAATCTGTCATACAACAGTAGTCTCTGAGTCACAGATATAGACTTCTGTAATCTTTGTGTATCCAGGGACACCTGTATCTGATGTGGCTTTACAGCTATGTTTTAAATTTTATATTACCATCTCTACAGTTACTTTTGAAAATTAGCTTTCAAAATACTGATTTTTTAAAAATTCTTAGGGAACATTTGGATTATCTTACTTAAAACTTGGAATTCACAGCTGCCTGTAAGAAAACAAACACATACCATGAAACTCCAAAAGAATACTCCAAATATTGACTTCTTCAACTTTAATTTGTCTCATAAAATATAATGTTAACCAATAGTAAAATCTCTCTATGGAAACCCACCTCCTTAAACTATGGTGGTTAGTTGATTTGTCTATGAGTCTGTCTAGGTTAGTTCACTTTAACCTTACCTTTTTGACTTCTGTATGTGGCCAAATGGGAAGAATATTTATGGTTTCTTCCCTTACAAAAGAAGAACTCAGTAAAAGCATCAGGTATAGTGTTGAGCTGAATCCTGCTTACTTTCAAATAGTGGCGAAATTTGAGGGGCTTCTTGAGGCTGACACTTTGTGGAAGACATTGACCAGGAAACTGTGAGAGACCCAATGAGTCTCAGGAACACTGAAAATAGACACAGTTTATCAGTTTAATTAACATTTTAAAATATTTCCATCATTTTCTGGAAATTCTGAAAGTTACTCTGTTATATATAAGAATCCTTGAGCCATTTATGAATCCCACAGAACTTTGGTTTTCTTAGGCAAGTGTTATAAACTTTGCCTGACCTGCTCTGCTGCAGGCATTCTTTCTGAGATCTGATAAGCATTTAAATATAATCACTCATTGTGGTTTCAAAGACAAGTTAACACTGGAGTTTTGGGTTTTTTTGTTTTTGTTTTTGTTTTTTGTGGTACGCGGGCCTCTCACTGTTGTGGGCTCTCCCGTTGCAGAGCACAGGCTCCGGATGCGCAGGCTCAGCGGCCGTGGCTCACGGGCCCAGCCGCTCTACGGCACGTGGGATCTTCCCGGACTGGGGCACGAACCCATGTCCCCTGCATCGGCAGGCGGACTCTCAACCACTGCGCCACCAGAGAAGCCCAACACTGGAGTATTTAACTAGATACTTGGAAATATTTTGTTCAGGGATTTAACAGTGATTGTTGTCTTAGTTACTCTGGGTTGTTATAACAAAATACCAAAATCTTGCTGCCTTATAAACAAAATCAGTGTGCCAGCACAGTTGGGTTCTGGTGAGAGCCCTTTTCTGCTTTTCAGAGGGCGGTCTTCTCATTGTATCCTCACATGGTAGAGAACAGAGCAAGATAAACAAGCTCTATCATGAATCTTATAAAGGCAATAATCCCGTCCTTGAGAGATCCGCTCTTATGTCTTCAACTAATTCTAATTACCCAGCAAAGACCCAACTTCCTAATACCATCACATTACGGGGTAGAATTTCAGCAAGCTATTGAGAGAAAAACAAACATTCATTCCAGAACAATTATATACGTATCAAAGTAATGATCAGTTTACAAAGACTGTGTGTTGTTTTTAATATTTATATTTATTAATATTTTCCTGAATACAAACACATGGTTTCTGGAACAAAGCAGATCTTTATTTACTTACAGGCAATAACCACGCGCATTCTTCAAGGCCCAATTTTCCCTTTCAGGGCAACATAATGTGAGCATGATAAGAGATCATCCCAGAGTTTGTACTGTAGGCAAGACCTTGAAAATACGAATCTAGGGGATTACATAGGAGTGGGTCAGCTGTCCCCTACTCTCTTCCTTAAAGATGGAGAGAAGACTTTTGCTCCTAACATAAACAATTCTCTTGGAAGCTCAAAAGGAAAGGAGCTCAGAATATAAATGTATGTTTCTAGGGGGAATATCAAACTAGTATCTCTACGCTTTAGAACCTCTGGGATATCTCAATGGTCTTGTGCCTTATCTCCCTTGAAATGCAAACAGATACAGCTCTGGAGGTAAATCTCTATCCAGAATTCTCTATTTAGTCAGTCATAAGTTAATTTTCATGAGCTCTTTTAATTCAGGTCCCAAGTTTTAGTAAAATTGCACAGAAAGCCCTATCTGTGCAGAAAGATAAAAATATTTTCTCCATAGTTCCTTATTATAACTTTAGCTAATAAAAATAACACAATAGTGTTGAAGAGACAATGCATGCTTTGTCATTTTGTTCACAAAATTGGCAACATTTGATATAACAAAATGAAAAATCCTTAATAAAATAAAAACATATCAGATAAAACACATCCCTCAATTATTCATAAAATCACTGTAAAATCTATTCCAGACAGTTGAACAAATAAAGAAAATGTGGTCATTTATTTACTTTTGCTTCATTCTTAGAATAAGGAACTCTTCTTCTATAAAAGACAATTCATAAAATTATTTTCATAATTATTTTAAATATTTTATTGTTTGGTGGATAATCTTAAACAGAAATACAATCTCATAATACTTAGGTGTATAGTTTTGTTATTTTAATATATTCATTAATGGATAAAATATCTTGTGGTTCAAGAAGAGAATATCCCTCTTTGGAAAGTCTTAAGTAGGTAAAGGTCACAGCATATATAACTCTGCATTACAAAGAGGTATCCATATGGATATGATACTGACATTGCTCATCAAAAAAGAAGGGGTCTTTAAAAAACAAAATTTTTTAAATTTAAGACTATCCTTTGAAAAACAAACTTCAAAAATGTAAAGAATACACTGAAGCAGAAAGAAAAAAACCCCACTTGGTTTGTATAACATCAATGCATTTTTGCATTTGTATTCAACATTACCCTAATAACTCAAATATATTGTTATTCTCAGGAATTTCATTAGATGATTTTTTTGTGTGTGCGATATCCAACCGCCAGGGAATGGAACCATCACAATGGGAATAAAGAAAACAATAAATTGCCTCTTTATTCTTGCAAGAAGAATATTAGATCAAATCATAAGGAGAGACAATCATTTTAAAATATTTCCTTTGTAAATCTAGTAAAAAAAAAAAAACTTGTATACTAATTACAAGACGGGAAAAATGAACCTTATGCAGTATTTCTTAGGAAAAGTAACCAAACTTCCAATAGCATTAGGTAATTGCATTTGTATTATAGTGGTATTGATTGATAGTTATATTTTGCTAAAATAAAGAATTATACCAGTGGGAACAGATAAACATTATACAGATAAACATTATACCCTGTGAATAATGCAAATGGAATACACTAGAAATGATGATACACATGGCTAAGTAGAACTATCTTTCTTTAAGCTATAATTTAAAAATCTTTAAAGCAATCCTAACTAAGTTCATGCTATGAGTACCCCAGTCTATACACTTTGCTCTTCCTGAATGTACGCTTTTCAGTATCCACATATTCCTTGTCAGAACTGTGCTTTAGCATACTGATAAGTCAACTTCTCAGTCTTCTGAAAAGAATATTGCTGTGTTAGTAAGCTAACTTGATTGCCTTTCTATGTTTCTAATAGGTTAGCTTGAATAGCTTCATAATGTCAATAGTCATTTAGAAAACGGTGTTATTTGGAGAAAATGTGATCTCCTTTTCCCTATTGCCATCACCAGGCCAGACTTCCACAGCCAAAGGGATGAGGAGCCATGAGGCAATTAAACAATAAATGTGAAGTCAGCCTCCTCACTTTTACTCAGAATTGGACTAATTCCATCAAACAGATTGGGACAAACACCCATGGAAGCCAAAACCAGAGGCAATGATTCCAAAGAAGAGACGATGTTGTAAAATTCCAGGCATGTCCTCTAGGCCACAGGCCAAAGGGAGAATTTTCTAATGGTTTATGTGAAGGTACAACCCTCTTTCATTCTTAAAATTAAGAATGATTGCCTCAGTCATACCCTCATTTCATCTGTTCACAGAAAAAAATCGTATATACTTTTCTATTTTTCTCAAACTGACAGTCCAAATCCATGTTAAATATGAAATGTTCCACATGATAAACCAGAACTATATAGACAGGTAATGTAAACACAAAATCATCATTACATTTCCTAACCTTTTTTAAATGATCTATCCTTTCTCTAGTCCTTGATGTAGAAATACTAACATTGTGTCTTCAAAATTTGTAAACTCTGAGCAACCTCTGAGACTCTCAGTTTTACTCTGACTTTAATCTGTCAGAGTTAACTACATCTTCTTATCTATTATTCCTCTTACATTTGTAAGGGGAAAATTATGCTTCAATGGAAATCTATGCATTGTCTATAACACACCCTCCCAGGTTACCTCATTCTGATTTTATGAGAACTATTTTATAACTTTGTAAGTTGTAGGTAACTGATAGCAATGCAAACATCATTCTTTTCTGTAGACATAGAAGTGATTTTTGTCCTGTGGAGGGACACCCTGTGGAGAAAACACTAAATAATAAAAACTTTAAAGTGTGTTCCACTTTACATTTGTTTGAGAGTCACGATTTCATCCTTTAAAAAAACTCTGTTCATGTTGGCTCCATCATGGCTGGGTATACTTTGCCAAGTGGTCCACATTTTATGCAGCTAAATTCACCAGTAGAATGAAAGGACACAAGTAGAATGAAAGGACATTTAGTATCCAGTACAATATTTCATTTCTTTACATGGTCTTCAAACTTCTTATGTAAGAATAAACACCATTATAAAGTTTCATTAATCACCTGTTACAGCAGGTTATTGAGTTAGTCAAGAAAAAGAAAAATAGGCGAATAGCCTAGAACCCTCAATATAATGGAAATGACATTAACAAACTCAAGGAGATCAGAATGCACAGTGTAACAATAAGTACATCAGATTAACTAGAATTCTGACTAAATAACTAGGAGAACTTGCAATGCAAAATGTCAGAAAAATCTCAGGAAAATATTTTAAGGAGGAAGAGTGACTGGTTGTACGCAATACTTTGTCTTAAAAATTCCCTTTATTTTTGTATTTGAATAATAGAAATGGTGGGTGACTTTAGTTTATACTTTTATTTTTTATGTAAAAATACTGTATTTAAATTAATTAACCAAGGAGCTGATGTACTGTGTGAGCTTTTGGCTTCTCAGATTTTCTATTAGCTACAGCATTACAATGAAACATATGCATATTTAACTAATATATGAAATACATTATCCAATGATTTTGACAATAGTTGGTTAGGAGAATCATGCACAAATAATTATTTCAATGTACATTGAATAATGTACATTTTATACATTTTTCCTTATTAAATTTCTTTAGTACTAATTACTGTCCACACTATGGTCCTATATGGTCATATATTTCTCAATTTTCTTAACTCTGTAAGTCTGTAACATATAGTGACTCTACAGTGTCACAGAGTAAGGATGTTTGTGAAATGCTGCTTTCAAAAATGACAAATGAAAATACACACTGACAATGGTATAGACTTTAGTATACTATGGTGGGTGCTCTGTCTCTTTCTCTCTATATTTAATGAACTCTGTATCAGGGTACTGCTCAGAGAAGGAGCAGTCAAAATTGCTTCTTCCTTTGGCTCAAACATCTTAGAAAAATTGTAAACCCCACAGAGCTCAAAGCAAGAACACCCATAGAGTTGTGCAACTTTCTCATTTTTAGTTTTCTTTTCCTTTGTTATGGACCTTTAAAAACTAAGATTTGTTATGGTTTAAAGAGGAAGGATTTCAAAGAAAAGCAAAACATTTGTGAAATGATAAATATTATGTTTATACCTTGTTAGTGAGCTTCTTGAAAGTGCTTACAGCTTTGAGATAGAGTAAAAGTAAAGAATATTGGGTAAATAATATTCCCTGCAGAGTGAAAGTCATGCAGAGAGAGAAATCAAGCAGAGAAACTTAGAAAGCCTACATCACATGAGATGGTTTTCCACAGGAATTTCTCCCTCTGAATTTACACATAGTTTGGAATGACATAAAATGCTTTTTTATTGCTAATGACAGAAGTTTAAATAATTTTCAGGTGATGTCTATACAAAAATTATAAATTGAATCATAATTCAAAGTTTCAGTTCAATCCAGTAATCCTACTTCCAGAACACAGAACACTTCTGATGTGATAATTCAAAGTGGAATACAGAGTTGACACAGTTTTCTTGTGAAATATTGCACTTTTTTCTCAGAGAACTACTGTATATAAAAAGTTAAAAATCAAACTAAATTTGACAAAACTATTCAACAAATATGTGTTACTTACCTACTATGTGTAGGCATGATTCTAGGAGCTGGAAATACAATAAGAACAGATATAATATCTGCTTTCACTGAGTTACATTCTATTGGAGAAGGCAGGCTCTAAACATATAAACAAATGATACATAATATAATTTTAAAGAGTGGCAAGTGTTGTGAAGAGGAGATAGAGTAGTTGTAGGGAAGGAATAACTAGAAAAATTGAAGAGTGGAAGCTACTTTGGCTAGAGTGTCCAGAAAACTCTGACAGAATAGGTGAAATCTGAACAGAGATCTGGATGATGAGAAGGATTTAAGTATATGAAGATCTATGGCAGAAGCATTCAGACAGAGAGAGTAATATACACAAAGATTTTGAGGCTACAATGAGTTTATATATTTTGGAGATGGAAAAAATTCCAGGGTGGCCTGAACAGCACAAATACTGAGGAAGGGAGAAGTAGAAATGAGGACAGAGTTGGCTTTCTCAGGAAAAGGTTGACAAGGTCCAAACAAAATGAAGGACATGGGTCAAAAAAATGGAATTTGGCTAAACAAATCTCCTACCCCCTCCAAAAATCATACCTATTCAAAACTAGGAGACAGGCTTTCTTCAAAACCTGTGTTTACATACATGTGACAGTTAATTTTATGTGTCAGCTTGACTGGGCTAAAGAATACTTAGATAGCTTGTAAAATATTATTTCTGAAGGTGTTTATGAGAATGTTTTCAGAAGAGATTAACATTTGAATCAGTAGACTGACTAAAGAAGATCTGCCCTTACCAATGTGAGGTGAGGCATCATCCAACTGTTAATGGCCTGAATAGAACAGAAAGGCAGAAGAAGGGCCAATTCTCTCTTTCTTTTTGAGCTGGGAAATCTATCTTCTCCTGCCCTCCAACATTGGAGTTTCTGGTCCTCAGGCCTTTGGTCTCTGGGACTTTATTGAGAAATGGTCTAAGAACCATTGAATCAGAGCTGAATACTAAGGAATCTAAAAGCTTAGTGTGGTAAGTGTGTTCACAGGCACAATAGTGTTTAGAAGATACTACTTTTGATGAGGAGGAAAGAAACTTGGAAGAGAAAGGCACCACTTAGAGGCCTAATGGTGGGGAAAAAAAAAAGAAACAACAAATCAGAGGATGAAAAGTAAGGGTCCTATCACAAAATCAGCAGATTCACCAAAACTTCTCAATCAAAAAAAGGTGCCATGTATTTAAGAAACTTCGTTTAACTACCAACAGAAAAGGGTACATAGAATGTTGACTTCTCTTTAAAAATATTTGTAATTGTTAGTGCAGAAAAAAAATTAGCACAAATTAAAATAAATGGGACAGGGCAGGCATCACCCATAAAAAGATACAATTAGAGTAAAACAGGAGACCTTCAAGATGGTGGAGGAATAAAATGTGACGATCACCTACCTACCCACAAATACATCAAGAATACATATACATGTGGAACAACTGCTACAGAACACCTACTGAATGCTGGCAGGGGACCTCAGACTTCCAAAATTTTGCTTTCTGTGTTTGATTTGTTTCTGGTTGCATGTTTTTGTTAGTTTAGTTTTTAGTGTTTGCTTTCATTTTGGGGGTTGTTTATTGGTTTGGTTGCTGTCTTCTTTTGGTTCTCTTTCTTTTTTTCTTTTCTTTTTGTGAGTGTGTCTGTGCATGTTTCTTTGTGTGATTTTGTCTGTTTAGTTTTGCTTTTACCAGTTGCCTTGGGGTTTTGTCTGTTCCTTTGTTTGGGTTTGTTTGTTTGTTTTCTTCCATGCCCTGTGGCTTGCAGGGTCTTGGTGCTCTGGCTGGGGGTCAGGCCTGAATCTGTGAGGTGGGAGAGCCGAGTTCAGGATGTTGGACCATCAGAGAACCCCCAGCCCCACTGAATGTTAATCAGCAAGGGCTCTCCCAGAGTTCTCAGTCTCAACACTAAGACCCAGAGCAACCCAATGGCCAGCAAGCTCCAGTGCTGGATGCCTCACACCAAACAACAAGCAAGACAGGAACACAATCCGACCCATTAACAGAGAGGCTACCTAAAGTCATACTAAGCTCACAGACACCCCAAAACACACCACTTGAAATGGCTCTGCCCATCAGAGGGACAAGATCCAGCTCCACCCACCAAAACACAGGCACCAGTCCCCCACCCCCCTGCCCCCAGGAAGCCTACACAAGCCACTGGACCAACCTCACCCACGGGGGACAGATAGCAGAAATAAGAGGAACTATGACCCCTACAGCCTGTGGAAAGGAGACCCCAAACAAAGTAAGTTAAACAAAATGAGAAGACAGAGAATTATGCAGCAGATGAAGGAGCAAGGTAAAAACCCACAAGACCAAACAAATGAGGAGGAGATAGGCAGTCTACCTGAAAACGAATTCACACTAATGATAGTAATGATGATTCAAAATATCGGAAATAGAATGGAGAAAATATAACATAATAATAGCAGGTGTAACATAATAGTAACATAATAATATGTAACATAGTAACATAATAATAGCAGGTAACTTTAACACCCCCCTTTACGCCGATGGACATATCATCCAAACAGAAAAATATAGAAACACAAGCTTTAAATGACAGAGTAGACCAGATATATTTAATTGGTATTTATAGAGCATTTCATCTGAAAACAGCAGATTACACATTCTTCTCAAGAGCACATGAAACATTTTCCAGGATACATCACATCTTGGGTCACAAATCAAGCCTCAGTAAATTTAAGAAAATTGAAATCATATCAAGCATCTTTTCCAACCACAACGTTATGAGACCAGTTATCAATTACAGGGAAAACAAACTGTAAAAATGCAAACACATGGATGCTAGACAACACACTACTAAATAACCAAGAGATCACTGAAGAAATCACAGAGGAAATCAAACAATACCTAGAAACAAATGACAATGAAACTATGATGACCCAAAAGCTATGGGATGCAGCAAAAAGCAGTTCTAAAAGGGAAGTTTATAGGAATACAGTCCTACCTCAAGTAACAAGAAAAACCTCAAATAAACAACCTAACTTTACACATAAAGCAATTAGAGAAAGAAGAAAAAAAAAAACAACACTAAAGTTAGCAGAAGGAAAGAAATCATAAAGATCAGACCAGAAATAAATGAAAAAGAAATGAAGGAAACAATAGCAAAAATCAATAAAACTAAAAGCTGGTTCTTTGAGGAGATAAACAAAATTGATAAACCTTTAGCCAGACTCATCAGGAAAAAAAGGGAGAAGACTCAAATCAATAGAATCAGAAATGAAAAAGGAGAAGTAACAACTGACAGTGCAGAAATACAGACGATCATGAGAGACTACTGCAAGCCATTGTATGACAATAAAATGGACAACCTGGAAGAAATGGACAAATTCTTAGAAAAGTACAACCTTCCAAGACTGAAACAGGAAAAAATAGAAAATATGAACAGACCAATCACAAGCACTGAAGTTGAAACTGTGATGAAAAATCTTCAATCAAACAAATGCCAAGGACCAGATGGCTTCACAGGCAAATTCTATCAAACATTTAGAGAAAAGCTAACACCTGTTACTCTCAAATTCTTCCAAAATATAGCAGAGGGAGGAACTCCCAAACTCATTCTACAAGGCCACCATCACCCTTATACCAAAACGAGACAAAGATGTCAAAAATAAAAAAGAAAACTACAGGCCAATATTACCGATGAACATAGATGCAAAAATCTTCAACAAAATATGAGCAAACAGAATCCAACAGCACATTAAAAGGATCATACATCATGATCAAGTGGGTTTTATCCCAGGAATGCAAGGATTCTTTGATATATGCAAATCAATCAATGTGATACACCATATTAACAAATTGAATGATAAAAACCATATGATAATCTCAATAGATGCAGAAAAAGATTTCAACAAAATTCAACACCGATTTATGATAAAAACTCTCCAGAAAGTGGGCATAGAGGGAACGTACCTCAACATTATAAAGGCCATATATGACAAACCCACTGCCAAAATCATTCTCAATGGTGAAAAACTGAAACCATTTCCACTAAGATCAGGAAGAAGACAAGGTTGCCCACTCTCACCACTATTATTCAACATAGGTTTGGAAGGTTTAGCCACAGCAATCAGAGAAGAAAAAGAAATAAAGGGAATCCAAATCAGAAAAGAATTAAAGCTCTCACTGTTTGCAGATTACATGATACTATACATAGAGAATCCTAAGGATGCTACCAGAAAACTAGTAGAGCTAATCAATGAATTTGGTAAAGTAGCAGGATACAAAATTAATGTACAGAAGTCTTTTGCATTACTACACACTAATGATGAAAATTCTGAAAATGAAATTAAGAAAATACTCCCATTTATGAGTGCAACAAAAAGAATAAAATATCTAGGAATAAACCTACTGAGGAGACAAAAGACCTGTATGCAGAAAATTATAAGACACTGATGAAAAAAGTAAAGATGATACAAAGAGGTAGAGAGATATACCATGTTCTTCGATTGAAAGAATCAACATTGTGAAAGTGACTATACTACCCAAAGCAATCTACTGATTCATTGCAATCCCTGTCAAACTACCATGGGCATTTCCCACAGAACTAGAACAAAAAAATTCACGATTTGTATGGAAACACTAAAGACCCCAAAGAGCCAAAGCAATCTTGAGAAAGCAAAACGGAGCTGGAGGAATCAGGCTCCCTGACTTCAGACTATACTACAAAGCTACAGTAATCAAGACAGTATGGTACTGGCACAAAAACAGAACTATAGATCAATGGAACAGGATAGAAAACCCAGAGATAAACCCACACACATATGGTCACCTTATCTTTTCTAAAGAAGGCAAGAATACACAGTGGAGAAAAGACAGCCTCTTCAATAAGTGGTGCTGGGAAAACTGGACAGCTACATGTAAAAGAACGAACTTACAACACTCCCTAATACCATACACAAAAATAAACTCAAAATGGATTAAAGACCTAAACGTAAGGCCAGAGACTAAAAAATTCTTAGAGGAAAACATAGGCACAACACTCTATGACATAAATCACAGCAAGATTCTTTTTGACCCACCTCCTAGAGAAATGGAAATAAAAAACAAAAATAAACAAATGAGACCTAATGAAACTTAAAAACACAGCAAAGGAAACCAAAAACAAGATGAAAAGACAACCCTTAGAATGGGAGAAAACAGTTGCAAATGAAGCAACTGACAAAGGATTAATCTCCAAAATACACAAGCAGGTAATTCAAGTCAATATCAGAAAACCAAACAACCCAATCCAAAAATGGGCAGAAGATCTAAACAGACATTTCTCCGAAGAAAATATACAGATTGTCAAACAACACATGAAAGAATGCACAACACCATTAATCACTAGAGAAATGCAAATCAAAACTACAATGAGGTATCACCTCACACCGATAAGAATGGCCATCATCAAAAAATTTACAAACAACAAATGCTGGAGAGGGTGTGGAGAAAAGGGAACCCTCTTGCACTGTTGGTGGGAATGTAAATTGATATAGCCACTATGGAGAACAGTATGGAGTTTCCTTAAAAAATTAAAAATAGAACTGCCATATGACCCAGCAATCCCACTACTGGGCATATACCCTGAGAAAACCATAATTCAAAAAGAGTCATGTACCAAAATATTCTTTTCAGCTCTATTTACAATAGCCAGGACATGGAGGCAACCTTAGTGTCCATCAATAGATGAATGGATAAAAAAGATGGGGCACATATATACAATGGAATATTACTCAGCCATAAAAAGAAATGAAATTGAGTTATTTGTAGTGAGGTGGATGGACCTAGAGTCTGTCATACAGAGTGAAGTAAGTCAGAAAGAGAAAAACAAATACCATATGCTAACACATATATATGGAATCTAAAAAAAAAAAAAAATGGTCATGAAGAACCTAGGGGCAAGACGGGAATAAAGACACAGATCTACTAGAGAATGGACTTGAGGATATGGGGAGGGGGAAGGGTAAGCTGGGACAAAGTGAGAGATTGGCATGGACATATATACACTACCAAATGTAAAATAGCTAGTGGGAAGCGGCCACATAGCACAGGGAGATCAGCTTGGTGCTTTGTGACCACCTAGAAGGGTAGGATAGGGAGGGTGGGAGGGAGGGAGACGTAAGAGGGAAGTGATATGGGGACATATGTATATGTATAACTGATTCACTTTGTTATAAAGCAGAAGCTAACACACCATTGTAAAGCAATTATACTCCAATAAAGATGTTTTTAAAATAAATTAAAAAAATTTTTAAAGAACCCCCCAAAATAATAAATAAATAAAATGACATTTGGCAACATATTATCACCTTAATCTAGTTTCAGATTTTGAGATTTTAAAGGACAATGACTCTAAGCAGGATGGAAATTCTTATCAGGGAAAATTTATGTCTGATTTGGAAAGTCCCTCACATTCATTCCTGCCAAAAGCCCTCTTCTATCTCAGCCACGTCTGAAATTCCCAAATGCTTCCATTTACTGGGTTTATCTCTTGAAAATTCTGTCTTTTTCTCTATTGTGGCTAGTAATTTTTCACTATATTGTTACTTATTTGATACATGAGAGGATATTTAATTAAAAATAAATAGTTAAATTTTAGGTCAAGAAATATACAAATATTATCTTTATTAGACAATGTAAGTTTTATCATCTTTGAAAAGCACTTATTCAAGTTCAGGATTTCGTTCAATGGAGTTTTAGCTGGTTTAAGTCTGCTCTGTTATAAATGAACTCAATTAAAGGAGACTATTATTTGCTGCTTTTGTGCCATTTCATTTACAAGGAACTACCAAAGCCAGTACAACACTGAAGAAATGACTTTTTTTTTTTTCTCAAAGCAGCTGGTCATAGAGAAGGATTGTTCCCTCAAGAACCATAAATTCTTCCATTTGACAGCTAAGCAGAAAGGTGAGAACAAAATAAACAGCACTGCTAACAGGAGCTGTCACCATGATGAATGCTGATGAGCAGTAATTAATGTGGATACTTTTAAGCAAAGCCTAGAGGTCTAAGCTGATGCCCACTCAGAGATGGGGAGGCAGGAAAAAGGATTAAGAGTGAAGAAACCAGAGGAAATAGTGCTTTTTTAAAAAAAATGGAAAGCAAGAATATTGGAGCTGTGTAAATGTCTGATCCTCCTGCATTTCTTTGAGCTCTTGAATATTATTCAGTTCTAGAACCCATGTTCAACAAATATTACCTACAATACATATGATTATGCTGGCTATATTTATTTACTTATTCACTGTTTGTCATACTGATACATTTTCTGACAAATACCTATTAACCATTCAAACTTACATGAAATTATTTCAGTAAAATTCTGAAGGAAAAATGATCACATTAAAAAAAATGGCTAGTATTATTGTTATGTGTGTTAGTATAAATGATATTTCATAAATGTTTGTATAATCACATTAGCAATGCCAGAGCTTAGAAATAAACTCTAGCATGCTTTTTGAGACATTATCAAGGCATTTAATGTCTTCAGCAGGCTAAGATTTAGGTCTTGGATTATTAGCATGATCTCCATTAATCATTACTGTACAGGTATGTGCGATACATTTAACATGTCAGGGTTCACACACAAAGCAGGGTAGCATATTCCAGTATTATTTTTCTAGCCATTTTTCATCAGTTCCTTAATAGCAGTGGGCTGTGTGCCTTTATTGTAATCTCTGAGACACCTGCAAGGAGTTCTCAGAAATCATCTCTTAGGGACTGGAAATGTTACAACAGAAACACACGTTTATGATGAAGAGTTCTTTTCAGCTTTGGGGAAAACTCCAGAAACCACCACCAGGCAGTCCTTCTCTGGAAGCATATATCAATATGTTAATATCCTTTGATTAATTTTTCTTCTTTAGATATTGGTTATTTTTCCTGAATGTTATTCATTAAACAAACATTGCCAAAGGCCTATGATTTGTGAAGCAGTATTTTAGGAACAAAGAACGAAAAGAACACACTTTCTGCTCTCATGGTATTTATTTTTTTTAGGAATGCTACAATTATTTCTTTTCCAGTTTGACATTTAAGTATTGTCAATACTAGTTTTAGAGAGGAAATTTTGAATATTTATATTGTCAAATAAATAAAATATTTAAAATTGTTTTTAGATAAAACTTTTTGTCAAGTTCTTATCATAATAAAAATTAATTTCTTCACCATGAATTATATTTATTTAAGTATATAATTTTAGTTTTTTATATATTTGTGTTTTCTTTTTAAATATTTAATTAATTTAAAATGTACTGGTATAAGACAGACCTAAATTTTTTTAATTGTTAATCAACACATACTTTTTTCTACACTGCATTTATTTCAATTTTTTTTATTTTAGCAATTTTTAATGATGTAATGAATTCCTGTATACATTCTCTTTGTACACATTAAAGGTTCACAAATAAAGCCAAAATCTACAAAATCTATGGTGACTACCATTCCTGGTTCCATCGCTTGTTGTTAGTTCACTTTGTAAATTTTCAGATATTTTCTTCATGTACTTTCTGTATGTATGTATATAATCATACATAGTGTGGCTTTGTATGCATCTATTCGTATATAATTGATATCAGCTGTGCAATTTGTATAACTTTCTCTGAAATAGCTTTCTTTACTCAATAATTTGTTCTATTATTCCATATAAGCATAAAAAGATTTGGATAATCATTTTAACTGTTTCCAAGTATTCCATAGTATAATGTACCTTTTTTTTAGCTTCATTAAGGTATAATTGACAAATAACATTGCAATGTATTTAAAGTGTACAGCATGATGTTTTGATATACATGTACATTGTGAAAGGTTTAATTAACACATTCATTACCTCACATATTTAGATTTAATTTCTGGTGAGAACACAAATTCTACTCTCAACAAATTTCAATTATACAATACTGTATTATCAACTGTAGACACCATATAATAATTAGATCTTCAGACCTTATTCATCTTATAATTGAAGGTTTGTACCCTTTTACCAAAGTCAAACTTTCCCTGTTTCTACGAGTTCAAACTCTTCTTTTTTTTTAGATTCCACTTGCTAGTGAGTCCATGCAGTACTTGTCTTCTCTGGCTTATTTTACTTAGCATATTGCCCTCCAGGTTTATTCATGTTATAGCAAGTGATAGAATTTCCTTTTTTTTAAGGGTTGAATATTATTCCATTTTATATATATATATTTATATATATAAATATATGTATATATGAATGTCAAGAATATCAAGGAATGAAAGCATGAAGTATTTATATATATACATATTTAATTAAACAAATGACATTTAATCAAATAAGGTATTCAAATGGTCAATAGGTACATGAAAAGGTGCTCAGCATCACTAATCATCAGAGAAAGGCAAATCAAAACCATAATGAGATTTCACCCCATATCTGTTAGAATGGCTCTCATCAAAAAGATAAGAGATAACAGATGCTGGTGAGGAGATGGGCAAAAGAGAACCCTGTACACTGTTGGTGGGAATTAAATTTGTATAGCTACTATGAAAAACAGTATGAAATTTCTTCAATAAATTAAAAATAGAACTACTGCATGATCTGACAATTCCACTTGTGGGTATATATCCAAAGAGATATCTGTACCCCCATGTTCACAGCCACATTATTCACAAATAGTGAAGACATTGAAACAACCTAAGTTTCCATCAGTGGATGAATGGATAAAGAAAATATGAGATTCACACACACACACACACACACACACACACACACACAATGGAATAGTATTCAGCTATAAAGACAAAAATATCCTGCCATTTGTGACAACATGGATGGACTTTGAGGGCATTATGCAAAGTGAAATCAGACAAAGAAAGACAAATATTGTATCTCACTTATATGTGGAATAAAAAAAGAAACTCATAGAAACAAGGATCAGATTTGTGATTACCAGAAGCAGGAGGTGTGTGTGCGGGTCAGGGGGGAGAATTGGGTAAAGATGGTCAAAAAATACAAACTTTCTGTTATAAGATAAATAATTTCTGAGGATGTAATGTACAGCAGGATGACTACAGTTAATGACACTATATTGTATATTTGAAAGTTGTTAAGAGAGTAGATCTTAAAAGCTCTCACAACAAGGAAAAAAAATGTATGTGTGTTTTGTAAAAAAGCTTTGGTAAAAGGGTACAAACTATGTAAGGTAACAGGTATTAACTAAATTTATTGTGGTGATCATTTGATAATTTATATATATCAAATCATCATGCTATACACCATAAACTTATACACTTCCGTATGTCAATTACATCTCAATGAACCTGGAAAACATAAAGAAAGAAATATAACTAAAAAAAATATTTTAAGGTAAAGCTAGAGTAAAATCATTTTAGAGTATAAGTAAATTTTCATGATAAAGTCATCAATTTAAGTGATGATAAGCTTTAAAAATAAACACAATTATTATAAAAATAAAATTTTGAAATTACAAGTATCTGGGGCTGAAACATCACCAAAGTGACAGTGAAGTGGCTTCCAAAATGAGAGAAATGAGTGATTTTTTTTTTTTAGATATTATTGTGATTTTTATTTAATTATTTAACTTGATATTCCAATTAGGATAAGAGAGTGTGAATTATGTTTTATAAACATTGTATTATTACTATGTCATTGTGATATGGCTTGACCTTGATTGTATACAGAGATAAAATAGCATTGGAATTAAGGCACTAATTTCATATGCAAACCAAGTACAATACCTTGACCCAGTCCTTAGTAAAAATCTATTTTGGTTAGATGGTGGTTGATATTGTTTCATGTAGGTCAGTCATTGCTTTGAGGACAAGCTTGGAATAGCTTCATTCATTCATTCATGAATCAATGTAATAAATCATATCAGATACAGAAAAATCAACTTATAAGTGATAAATGGCTCTGAGCTTTGAAATATGTCTATAAAAATTTTTCAAATCCAGATAATTGTCATACAGCAGAGGTCTAGGATTGAATATTGTACATGTTAACCCTAGACTTCAGAAATGTCCAGAGAGTACAAGCCCACCATTGCTACATGTAGAACAGAGCAACCTTAGGGGAAAGAGACAGGACAGAAAGATTGACGGTGCACAATTAACTGTTAGAAGTGTGGCAAATTAAAAGCACAGAATAGTGTTCTCCAAATGGTGTTACTTAACCTGTAGAGTGGTGCTTCAGTCATACGTGGAAAAACAGCAAGAAAAATATGTAATCACACACACACACACACACAAGAAAGAGTTAAACGCATTGAACTATGAAACATTAAATATAAAAGTCATCAACTGCAGCTTTTAATATCCTTTGTAGTCAGGCATAACAAACCTGAAGTATATATTGGCAGGAGCATGATCAGTCACATACAGTGGTTTCATGGGCAAGGCTATTGGGAATTGGTGGCTTCGATGTAACGCATCATGACGTTATATAATAGTCATCTCAACCCACAAATCAGAGAACATTACAAACAGTAATATCTTGGTGGGATACTCAGTAAAGCTATTATTTTTTGCATCGGGAGGAATAGAAACACACACACATACATACACAAGAAGCACAGCAAGAAAGGTAGAAAATGATAGGTAGCATAACAGAGCCAAAAGGACCAATTTGAGGAGCACATAGGAACACCCCTAGACACTCAAATATGAACTTGAAGACATTCGAGGAGGATCAGTAAGTAGTGCTGAAGTAACAGTGTTTCACAGCTATGGGAGATTATTTTGTTTTGTTTTTGGTGATATATGTGAGACCTTTGCTTTCTTTTTTTTTTTAAATTGAAGTATAGGTGATATAAAACATTATATGTTACCAGTGTACAATATAGTGATTCACAGTTTTTAAAGGTTACACACCATTTATAGTTATTATAAAATATTGGATATATTCCCCATCTTATACAATATATACTTGTAGCTTATTTTATACATAATAGTTTGTACCTTTTAATCCCTATATTACCCCTCTCCCTGTCCCTTTCCCCACTGGTAACCACTAGTTTGTTCCGTATATCTGTTAAGTCTGCTTTGTTTTGTTATATTCACTAGTCTGTTGTTTTTTTTGTTTTGTTTTGTTTTTGCGGTACGCGGACCTTTCACTGTTGTGGCCTCTCCCATCGCGGAGCACAGGCTCCGGATGCGCAGGCTCAGTGGCCATGGCTTACAGGCCTAGCCACTCCGCGGCATGTGGGATCTTCCCGGACTGGGGCATGAACCTGTGTCCCCTGCATCGGCAGGAAGACTCTCAACCACTGCGCCACCAGGGAAGCCCTGTTGTATTTTTTATCTTCCACATATTAGTGGTATCACACAGCATTTGTTTTTGTCTGACTTATTTCACTTAACATAAAACCCTCCAATTCCATCCATGTTGCTGCAGATGGCAAAATTTCAATCTTTTTTATGGCTGAGTAGTATTCCATTGTGTATATATGTGTGTGCATGTGTGTGTGTATTTAACATTTTCTTTTCAAATGTGTTTTGTGCCTTAAAAAATGAAATATATTGGCAATCAGCATTTTATATTTTGACATGGTACTGGGCAAAATCCTGGCTCAAGGACTTAACTGGTTTTAGAAGCATATCTATGTGGTAGAGACATATTCACTGGGCTCTTACAGCTTATTATTATTAAAGCTTAAATTATGTAACTTATTTGTTCCAATGTTACACTATACTTTTGAAATTCTGCAGTATAGTAGGCAATATCCCTGTTATTTTGAAATGTGTTTGAAAGTAGAGAAGTTGTGTATCTTTTTTTAAACGTATGCCCAGTGCATGTCATATAGTAGGAACCTCATAAATATATGTTGAGAATTTTTTAATGAATACAGTGCTTGCCAAATGACACAAATTACTTGAAAACCTCATTTTTCCTTTTAAATTGGTCTTCTGGTTTATCTATAATTCAGTTTAGCTCTAAGTCAATTTTGCTGAGTCTGATCAGTCCAAAGCTCTAACAAGATCAAGTCTGTGAATGCATGAGGTTGACTACAGACTCCAGACAATTCTCAGAGGAAAGGGTCTTTTCTTCTAATATCCATCTTCTCTTTCCATGGTAACATACTGCTTTCCCTAAAATTTTTCTTTCAAAGAGTTTCCACCTTTTAAAATCCAACTTTAATAAGGGATAATTAGGTGTTTGACAAGTCTTGAAAAGTTTTTTATAAGCTAGTTCTACTAGCAGCTCCTGGATTGATCAGTCACCTTGATTAGTAGCAATTTATTTGATCAGTCTATATAGTAAAAGATTTCATCTATCTTTACAGGAAAAAATAAGAAGATAGAAAATTAAAGTGATACTAGAACTTATCAATGAAGTTGGTCACATACACAAAATGGGTGAAAATTCTATCCTGATTTTGCTTCCCATAAAAGAGATTCAGTGAGCAATTTACGTAACACACATTTAGTAACAGGTTAATAACTAGTAAATTCTACCAGAATAGTTAAACTTATTTGCATATATAGACATCATCAATAGTTGAATGTGTTTAGATTTTTCAAATAAGTTGAACAGGACTCATCTGAATAAACAGAGTTGACATTATATGCATTCAACAGGATTTATACACTTATTAAGAGAAAACTCTCATTAGCAGTTTCATTAAGAAACAAAGAAACTAAAAACAATTTTGAAAAGTTTGGTTCAAAGACCTTAAGAGAGAAAAGGAAAACTTGATTGGGAGGAATAATCATCTCATATCAGGTTCAGGAAATAATACTTCAAAGATTTTTTTCTAGACCAATTTAGAAAATGTGTTATACACATGAATTTATATGGCATAGTAAACAGAATTGGATATATGAGGTATTTGGTACCAATGATGAATATATGGCATGTTAAATTTTTGAAAAAGAGAGCTCCAAATAATATTACACTCTACCAAGTATCAATAATTTTTGATTGATATTATGAACTCCCTAGAAAACCTCTTTATTTTGAATATTTACCTGAATATCTCTGTAAAACATTTTTAGATCCCATACATTCTATTTACAGTTCTCTATGTGTAGCTCCATCCTTTGTTTGCTTCATTTGAAATAATTTTCTGCTTGGAAAAATAGGCTGCAGAAAGTAGAAAGAAAAAAAAGCACTGTATTGTGTGGTACAATGGTTATTTTATAAGAGCTATAACTCAAAAAGGAATAAAAACAATTTTAAAGGGTTGATGTTTCAGGAGTTTTTCTCGGGAAATAATCAGGTAAATACATGAAAGATGTAGATAGATCTGATAAAAATATTATATGTTAGGAGCCAAAACCAAAGGAGCCAAAATACATATATGTTAATGTACTGATACATTAAATAAATGTATCAATAAGTACCTGTTAGATATTTGGTTTTAAATACCATTGAGAAAAATCTGATTCAACCTTTTCACTTATTACTGACAAAGTTGAGTGAAATAAGTATGATAGATATTTATTTGTATATATATTAAACAAACGTTAAGTAATTTAAAAGTTATTGTGTGCCAGTACTGCTCTAAACATTTTACAAATATTAGCTCACTTAACCTTCATAGATGACTTTATAATCTTCATGAGGTAGGTACAATTACTAACCTTATTTAATAGATAAGAATATTGTGGTAGAAAAATGTAAAATAACTTATTCTAGGTCCTACTGCTAGAAAGTGGCAAGGCTCTTCATGCAAACCCCAGGCTACCTATCTCAAAGTCTATATTGTACCAACTTGCCAGGGACCCTGAGGAAAATATTAGAACCAAGAAGGATGAATTGAAATATAATAACTATTTCATTCTATTCACCTAATTCCTTTACATTTCTGTATCTTACAGATATTTGACTTCATTAACCCCCATGCAGCCCTCTCCTTCATCCTGCCCTGGTGTATACTAACAGGTTTTTTTTTTTTAACTTACCATATGATCCAGCTATCCCACTTCTCAGTATTTATTCAAAGAATAGGATAAACACTAATTCTAAAACATATATGTACCCCTATGTTTACTGCAGCATTATTTATAATTAGTTGGGTTTTTTAGGGTAGTCAGGACCATTACATCCTTTCATTCCCCAGTAAGTAACTTCCTGGGAATCAATTTCCAGCTGGCATTTATGTAAGAAGACAAGTTGCTTCCTAATGTGGATTGTCACAGTGAAAAGAGACTGGAACTGAATAAATTTTAGTAACAATATACTCTGGGATTTTTAGTTTTCATTTACTTTTTACAACGAAGAGACATAACCAAAACTGAAAACTGCTTCATATTATTCAGAAATGAAATCCAATCCTGAACATTTCTGGAGAGAAAAGAAATAGATCCTTCTTTAAGGGAGCTGATCCAGATATTAACTACACATCTGCAAAAATACCAGAGAGTTTGCTGTGTACATTTACCAGTCTACAATACATTGTCACTAAGGAGGATTCTGAAAGCAGATTCATGTTTAAAAAGTGAAGATAAGGTAATCCATAGGCCTATTTTGGAAAACAGCAGGCCTGAATAGGTTTTTCATCATTCACAGATGTATAAACAGGAAAAATGTAAAAACAAAATCAGAATGAGCATTACGGTATGAACCTAAAACAAAGCAACGTGTAACTTTCACTCTGTCGATGCACAACTGCTGTATTTTGAAATAGATTTAATATTGAACGCAGAATAAATATTAGAAAGCATCTGCTTTTCACATTAGGAAATTTGAGAAAATGGACTATATGAATCAAGGGAGAAAAAAGGTAATAAGAGAATAGCTGAATTTAAAGGGGAACTGAGATTCAAGAAAAAAAACAAAGTAAGGACACATTATATAAAAGCAAAAAATACATTTAGAGTAAATATTAGTATTATTAGAAGTTTAGATCAGAAACAACACTATAGAAAAAAATTGTGATGTAAAAGACATAATTAACACCCAGAATTTAGAGAGAAAATCAAAAAAAATTTAAAAAGAACAAGTGAGATGACAGAAACATGTAAAAAAGAACCAGTGAGATGACAGAAACATGTGTCAGAAATAGAGATGCATCAAATCATTATTTATATTATTGATTAAAAAGAAAGACCAAGGATTGGTTCAAGATGGCATAGTAGAAGGACGTGCTCTCACTCGCTCTTGCGAGAGCACCAAAATCACAACTAACTGCTGAACAGTCATCAACAGAAGGACACTGGAACTCACCAAAAAAGGTACCCCACATCCAAAGACAAAGGAGAAGCCACAATGAGGCAGTAGGAAGGTGCAATCACAATAAAATCAACTGCTGGGTGGGTGACACACAAACTGGAGAAAACTTATACTACAGAAGTCCACCCACTGGAGTGAAGGTTCTGAGCCCTATGTCAGTCTTCCCAAAGTGGGGGTCTGGCAACAGGAGGAGGAATTCCTAGAGAATCAGACTTTGAAGGCTGGTGAGATTTGATTAAAGGACTACAACAGGACTGGGGGAAATAGAGACTCCGTTCTTAGGGGGCACACACAAAGTAGTGGGTGCACTGGTACCCAGGGGAAGGATCAGTGACCCCATAAGAGACTGAACCAGACCTACCTGCTAGTGTTGGAGGGTTTCCTGCAGAGGTGGGAGGTGGCTGTGGCTCACCATGGGGACAAGGACACTGGCAGGAGAAGTTCTGGGAAGTACTCCTTGGCATGAGCCCTCCAAGAGTCCGCCACTAGCCCCACAAAAGAGCCTGGAAGAAAATATTTGCATATTAATCAACGGACAAAGGATTAATCTCCAAAATGTATAAACAGCTCATGCAGCTCAATATTAAAAAAACAAACAACCCAATCCAAAAATGGGCAGAAGACCTAAATAGACATTTCTCCAAAGAAGACATACAGATGGCCAAGAAGCACATGAAAAGCTGCTCAACATCACTAATTATTAGAGAAATGCAAATCAAAACTACAATGAGGTATCACCTCACACCAGTTAGAATGGGCATCATCAGAAAATCTACAAACAACAAATGCTGGAGAGGGTGTGGAGAAAAGGGAACCCTCTTGCACTGTTGGGGGGAATGTAAATTGATACAGCCACTATGGAGAACAGTAGGGACGTTCCTTAAAAAACAAAAAATAGAATTACCATATAACCCAGCAATCCCACTACTGGGCATCTACCCAGAGAAAACCATAATTCACAAAGCCACATGCACCCCAATGTTCATTGCAGCACTATTTACAATAGACAGGACATGGAAGCAACTATGTGTCCATTGACAGATGAATGGATAAAGAAGATGTGGTGCATATATACAATGCAATATTTCTCAGCCATAAAAAGGAATGAAATTGGGTCATTTTTACAGACGTGGATGGATCTAGAGACTGTCATACATAATGAAGTAAGTCAGAAAGAGAAAAACAATTATCGTATATTAACGCATATATGTGGAACCTAGAAAAATGGTACAGATGAACCAGTTTGCAGGGCAGAAATTGAGAAACAGATGGAGAGAAAAAATGTATGGACACCAAGGGGGGAAAGTGGCAGGGGGGTGAGGTGGGATGAATTGTGAGGTTGGTTGTGACATATATACACTAATATGTATAAAATGGATAACTATCAAGAACCTGCTATATAAAAAAATAAATTAAATAAAATTCAAAAAAATAAAAACAATTTAAAAATAAAGTTGAAACTTTTCCCCACAGCTGTAGTCATACAATAAAATGCGATTCCTCATATATAAAAAAAAAAAAGCAAGACCAATGAACATGCAATTGAAGAAGTTTAAATAAATAGAAAAAGAATCCTAAGCTGAAGAAATGTTATCTTGCGTGAATTGAAATACTCTGCTTTCACAAGAAAAATTAAGAAATAGTCCAACATACACAAAGACATAAAACCATTGTAAGTCCTGACTGTTGTGTGTGTGTGTGTGTGTGTTATTTTGTTTGTTTTGGTAGTGCAAGTGCCTGACTTAAGCTTTGATTGTCAAAGCATTCACTTCAAAGACAACTATCTGGAATAAACACATTGCCAGACACAGGAATAGGTAAAGAGCCTGGTCATTGCCGCCCCCCACCCCCTGCCCCCAACCTGAGGCTTCTTTGTTTTAGGGATCATGGTTGATTTAGACAACTGACCATTTGGGTTGCTTTGTTTTTTCTCTTCCCATGCTTTGAAAACCCACTCTTATGTTTAAATTCCCCAATAAAGAGTGAGCTGGCAAAACTTAAGCCCTCAACTTTGACCTCAATAAAAGCAGAACCCCCAGCTCTTACCATCTACCTCTCTCTCTCTCTTTCTTTCTTATCTTCTATCTCACCCCCATGCCCTTGCCTACAACCTCTACAACCTCACTGTGTAACCCCCAGGTATACCATGTAATTTTCAGGACTTGTAAGTAATAAACCTATCTCTTTCAAAGTTTCCTGATGGTTATTACTGAAGGCAATAATAAGAACCACAAGGGTCAGTCCAGTCACAAACATTGGTTATTGATAGGCTGAGACTGGCATAAAATAGACATTTTTACATTTTGTTGATAGGACTGCCTAGGCCACAAATATCAGATTTACTCTAAAACTAAACAGTTGTTCAGTGTGGAACAGCCCAAGATGGTTAACTTTGAGGATCAAATGTTGGTTAGGAAGGATATTGGTTAGCAAGGAAGGAAAACTCATTTTTTATGCCCTTTTTCACACCCCCAAGTTAATTTAATAAAATGGTTAATGATGCCAGACTCCTATCTAAAAAATAAAATTTTCTCATAGAAGTGGTAGCAAATGTGTTTGTCCCAAATAAATCAGAATAAGGAATCAATTCATAGCTAAGAAAAAAAGGGATACAAAATCATGCCATGATTATGGAGTGCAGTGAACTGGAAAGTAGCAGAGCTTTAGACCCAAGACACAAAGTTGGAAAGAAACAAATTAATCTGAATCAAAAAGCACAGATAAAGCTTTGAAGATAGAGAAAATCCTGTGATTATGTGTTAAGGGTCCATGTGAAAAATCATTAATACAATTATTTTGTTGTTTATTCTAAAGTTATGTATAGAAAGAAAATTATTACATTCACTGGTTTTAATGTTTCATTGGTTTCACTGAAAATTTTCTGGACTTGTCATTAGCAATTAGTGGTGATCAAAATAAATATTCACCAAACTATCAACAGCTCAGGAGGTTAGACTGTCATTAGTAGTATTTGGTCAAATAATGTGAAATACTTCATAATAGAGTCCTCTGTTGAACCTTTTCAACACATCAGCATATTAAAATCTGCTGTAATTATACCTATTTGTCTTAACATTATTTGGACTTTTTTTTTTTTTGCGGTATGCATGCCACTCACTGTCGTGGCCTCTCCCGTTGTGGAGCACAGGCTTTGGACGCACAGGCTCAGCAGCCATGGCTCATGGGCTCAGGTGCTCCATGGCATGTGGGATCTTCCTGGACAGGGGCATGAACCCATGTCCCCTGCATCGGCAGGTGGACTCTCAACCACTGCGCCACCAGGGAAGCCCTATTTGGACATTTTTGGACATTCAGTATTTAGCATTCAGTAGACCAATATTTACTGAATATCAATGATAGTAAAAGATAGATAAGAATAGTTGATAGATCGAAAGGTAAATAAGAATGAAAACTTACAGGAAGAATAAAAGCAGAAAACAAGAAACAAGATGACACACAGCTAAGTGATATATGCTTCAAAGAAGAAATCTCAAAAGAAATTTAAAGATATTTTGAACTAAATGAAAATTAAACACAATTTAATGAAAATTTGTAAGGTACAGCAAAAGTAGGTTTTCTTTTTTAACATCTTTATTGGAGTATAATTGCTTTACAATGCTGTGTTAGTTTCTGCTGTATAACAAAGTGAATCAGCTATATGTATACATGTATCCCCGTTATCTCCTCCCTCTTGCTAAAAGCAGTTTTTAGAGGAAAATTTATAGCATTTGAGTATGTTTTAGAAAAAACAAGAAATATCTAAAATCAAAATCTACATTTTTATCTTAAAAAAATAGAGAAAGAACAACAGATTAAGTCCAAAGTAAGTAGAAAAGAAATAATAAGATTTGGCATTGAAATCAATAAAATTAGAAACAGGCAATCAATAGAGAAAAATCAGTGAAACCAAAGGCTATTTTTGGAAAGATAAATAAAATGACTAAGCCTAAAACCAGACTAAAAGAGAGAGAGAACACACTATTAATACCAGAAATGAAAGAGGAGACATTACTAAAGATACCAAGAACATTAAAAGTATGATAAAATAATATTACGAACAACTCTGTCTACAAATTTGATAACAGATAAAAACAGACCAATTCCTTGAAAGATGCATTTTGCCAAACTCACAGAAGAAGAAATAAACAATCTGTATAGGCTTTTAACTATTAAAGAAATAGAATGAATAGTAAATAACTCAATAATAAATAAATAAATAAATAAATCTCTTTCCAAAATAGAAAGCACCAGGTCCAGATGGATTCACTGGTGAATTCTACCAAACATTTAAGGAAGAAATTATACCAATTCTCTACAATCTCTTTCAGTGGATAGAAGCAGAGGTAATACTTCCTAACTCAATCTATGTGGCCTGCATTACCCTAGTACTAAAACCAGACAAAACTATTACAAGAAAACTATAGTCCAATATCTCTCATGAGCAGATGGGATACAAAAATCCCTAACAAAATGTTAGCCAATCAAATTCAACAACATATAAAAAGAATTATACACCAGGTACACAAGGCTGATTCAATATTTGAAAATTAATTCATGTAATCCATATCAGCAAGCTCAAGAAGAAAAATTACATGATTATATCTATATATTGTATAGAGTCAGTCTCAGCCTATCTATAATGATGATGTAGGCTAGGAAAACCTGAAGCACTCACCTGGGCCCATATTTGCTGTGGTGAGCTTCCACAAACATTTCCCCAATCAGAGCCAATGTAGTGGCTGGACCAACACTTACAGCTCTTATAATTGCAAGATGCACCTCAGGAATAACATCAGAGAACTTCGAAAAAAAATTATTACTTACAAATTCTGTATGGCACAGAGCACATCCAAGGACCACAGAGTGAGGTCATGATTAGAGCAGGGGTGAGGGTCACCATCTGCCTTTATTGGGTTCAGAGAATGGGGAAACTAGGGTTTTGCAAGGTTACTGTTTATTGGGAAATTAAAACATAAGAGCAGGAATTAGAGTGCAGGAAGAGAAAAGTGGAGTCACTCAAGTGGTCAGGAGTCTAAGTCACCCAGGGCTTTTTATGAGGAAACTTCATGGGTGGGACAGCCTGGTTTCTTACCTCATTGTTTTACTACTAGCTGTGTCATACAGCTGGTAATATGTTTGTTCAAGATGGATCTTTGAAATGGATGCCTTGTCAATCAAAAGCTTAATGTCAGGCATAGAAAAAGCATTTGACAAAATCCAACACCCATTCATAATACAAACTCTCAAGAAACTAGAAAAAGTGAAGAACTTCCTCAACTTAATAAAGAATGCTTTTAAAAATCTACAGCCAACATTATTTTTTAATGGTAAGAAACAAGAATCCTTCCTACTAAGATCAGGAACAAGCCAAAAATGTCTTCTCTCACCATTCTTTTTTAATATCATACTGAAAGTTCCAGTTAATTCAATAAGGCAAGAAAAGGAAATAAAAGATAGATAAATTACGAAGAAATAAAACTGTCTTTGTTCACAGATGATATGATAATCTCTGTAGAAAATCTGAAACAATTTACAAAAAAAACACCTGAAACTATTAAATGATATCAGGAGTGTAGGATACAAGGTCAACATACAAAAATAAATTTCTTTCCTCTATACCAGAAATAAACAAGTCAAATTTGAAATTAAAAACACAATACCATTAAACTTAGCACAAACTTAAAATACTTAGATATAAATCTAACAAAATATGCACAAGATCTATATGAGGAAAACTACAAAACTCCAGTGAACAAAATCAAAGAACTAAATAAATGGAGAGATGTTCCATGTTCATAGATAGAAAGATATAATATTATCAAGATGTCAATTCTTCATAACTTGATCTATAGACTTAAGACAATCCCAATCAAAATCTCATCATTTTGTGAAATAAACAAACTGACCCTAAAGTTTATATGGAAAGGCAAAAGACCCAGAATAATGAGCAGAATATTGAATTGAAGGAGAAGAAAAACGTTGGCGGATTGTTACTACCCAACTTCAAGATTTACTGTAAAGCTATAGTAATCAAGGCAGTGTGGTGTTGGCAAAAAACAAAAAAAGAGAGAGAGAAATAGATCATTGGAACAGAATAGAAAGCCCAGAAATAGACCCATATAAGTGTACTCAACTGATCTTTGCCAAAAGAGCAAAGGTGATACAACAGGACAAAGAAAATCCATGAACACAGGATATATTTACATTTATTTTTGTTTTCCAATTTTTTTCATCAATGTCTTATAATTTTCAGTGTAGATTTGTTTCACCTCCTTGCTTAAATTTATTCTTTTTAATTGTTTTTGATGCTACTGTAAATGAAATTGTGCTCTTTATTTAATTTTCAGCAAATTAATTGTTAGTGTATAAAAATGCTACTAATTTTTGTACGTTGGTTTTTTATCCTGAAAATTAACTGAATTTATTGATTAGATCTAACAGTTTTTGGTGGAGTCTTTAGGATTTTTTTTTTATGTAAAATCCTGTCAACTGCAAATAGAGACAGTTTTACTTCTCTGGTCCAATTCTGATGCATTTTATTTCTTTTTCTTACCTGATTTGCTTGGTTACAACTTCCATACTATGTTGAATAGGAGTAGTGAGAGTGGGCACTTTTGTCTTGTTCCTGGTCTTAGAAAAAAAAAAACATTTAATCTTTTATCATTAAGTATGATGTTAGCTGTGTGCTTGTCATATACGGTCTTTATTATGTTGACGCATATTATTTCTATGTCTAATTTGTTGAGAGTTTTTATGATAAACGGATGTTGAAAAAGTCAAACACTTTTTCTGCATTTATTAAGGTGATCATATGATTTTTTTATTTCATTCTATCAATATGATGTATCACATTTATTGATATATATATGTTGAACAAATTGGCTTCTTTACCTGGGTTTGGGCACAAAACAGATCCCTAGGCTGAAAAGGTTCATTCTTTGAGGACCAAATGAAGCAGAACTGTTCTCTAAGTTCCCTGGCCAAGCGGGGCCACTGGTTTAGTTCTGCATATGGGCAGAGCTACTGGCTGGGCTTTCTGCTGGAGTGCTGTTGGGTCACACAGCTCCCCTGGTGTCACAGCTCTAGCCATGTTTTCTGTTTACACAGGGCTGAGGGCTGAATTCAGCAGTGGGTGAGGATATTAATTAACTTCCTTTCCTGGGTGAAGAGGCAGAAGAGGCTCCAAGGCCAGCAAGCCTTGTTGTTTGGGGTCCCAAAGAACTGTGCATCAAGTTCCCGGGCTAGATGGGAACACCATCTTAGCTCTGCAGATGTGTAAAGTAACTGGCTGGGATTTCTACTTGAGTGCTGCTGTAGGTAGAAACTCAGTCTGACAAGATCTGAATGCCAGTTCTTGTATGTCCCACCCTCTTTCTCCATCACAATCTGATCTCCAGTATTCAACCCCCACAAAATTCCCCCCACGATCCCTGTGAGGCAAGACCTGAGTGGGCCCCCTGGGAAGTGCACCACAATGTTGGGGGAGCTGGATGTCTACCTGGAGCTCTTTTCTTCCCACTAGAGAAAAAATAGGCCCAGATGGACCCTCTTGGTGTGGCTGTGTGCCAGCCTGGGGGTGAGGCAGTATGGCTAGAGGGTGGCCACTCCTCTTACCCTGCTAATACAGTCCTTCTCAGTCTCTTTGGTCAAGGACTTGCTTCAACCTCACCTCCATATTCTAGAATTTTCACATGGTGTCTCTTCTATGGACAGTTGCTAATTGGTCTTCTTGTGAGGGAGACTGAAGTCAGGATCGACCTATGTTGCCATCTTGATGATATCACCCTTTAAAAGATAATGTACTCTAAAATTTTAATTTATTTTTACTCTATAGGTATTTTAGTCCAGGCAATAAATAACTGTCCACAGCGGAATAAGTGGAAATAATACTGGTTCTTAAATAATAAGATGAGTCTTCCAGTTCTTAGTCTACCATTTATGAACTGGGACCCCTTGGGAAAGCCATTTAATTCTCCAGTTGTTATCATGTGTAAGGGAGGGGTGATATTTGCTGGCCCTTCCACAGCCTACTATTGTTCTGCTGACGATGACAATAATGGACACCAAAGGAGTCCAAGAGAATATAAAGACTATTCAGTTTTCTAATGGCTATATTTACCAATAAAAACATCTGCTGAACCTTACTTTCACACGTTTCATATAATGCTAAAATAATATATTGAATAATTGGGGATAGTAGGACAGGAGAATAGAAGAATGTAATCTATTTTATTAACATGGAACAGATACATCTTTATGGCCATGTAAAGAATAAGAATAAATAGGTCACTGGGGGTCTATCTTTTCATGTATAAATTTTACCTCTTTTACCAAGAGTCTCTTTGCTCTAGCCTTTGCTGACTTCTGAATAAATATGCAAATGAAGAATAGACAATGAATAGTTAACAAGCATTTATAAATAAGCATATATCCATTACTATATTCATGAACGAATAAGCATTTTTGTCTATGTAGAAAACACATAAGACAATGCTCTGTTTACTCTAAAGCAGCATTCTAAACCTAGCAATTTTTAAAATCTATACTTTTTTCCATTTGTCCTTTAATATATTTATTCAATAAATATTGAGTGACTATAAATTATCAGGCTGTGAGATATGAAAGATACTGCCAACATTTTCTTCACTTTCTAACTGGGCAAATTTAGCATATGAGACTATCAGAACCAATCCCCATAGAAAACACTAATTACATATAACTCAATAGAACTGTTTTCATTATCTATCTAGATGGAAGTTTAAAGAAAAGTACTTATAGAACCTAACAAATACATAAATTTTTATGAATGAATTTATTAATATATATATAAGTGAATGAATACATGAAGGAAGAAAAATGAAAAGGCTCTGTGTAATATTCTTTCTTCTTGGGATAAGAATTTTTTTTAATTTAAGGCAGTAAATGATATACTTAATCTTAAGCACTAAAGTATTTTATATGCACATTTCTCTTAACAAAACGTGTGCCTAACTTCTGGTTAGTAACTGGTGAATTGACTCAGGGATTTAGACATAGTGATGATGAAATAGTCAAATCAATACATCTATCTTGGTATAGCCATAATCAGTGAGGGCATTTAGTTATTTTTATAAGCAATATATCAAAAACAGTATTATACTTATTATTTCCAAAATGTGGGTCTTTGAACATATACACAACATCCATGTATTTTGCTTGATGGCATTAGCTGTAATAGTCATCTATCATGCAGAGAAATAGCATTGGTGTTGTGTGTAAAACAAAATATGGAGCAGCTGCTTCAACAGATCTCTTGTTAAATATGGCAGTCCATGTATAGAAGAGCTAAATTCCAACAGAAAGCACAGGCCAAAAATATAAGCTTAAAATATAGAATTACATTAGATACAAGAGGGAATCTTTAGCTGGGAATGCCAACTCTACAACTCCACAACTTCTGTTAGTAAATATACACGGACACAATATTTTTACTTGTTTCCTTTGAGAATATTACTTATTTGAAATCTTGGAGGCTGTTTTATATATATATATATATATATAAAACACTGTACAACATAATTTGTAAATTGCTATTTGAACTGGTCTTCTATATTTAAATATTCTCTTTCTCATTCCCAAATCTCAGCAAATATATACAATTGGCAAATTCATTGTATCTGAGTTTGAAACTGCAGTAAATCCTTACTCTTGTACAATTTACTAATATGTAATGTTAGGTGATTAAGCAAGTGTACTTTGGGATTCTCCTTAAACAATAAGTACTTGAAAAGAAAATTATCAGAGTTAGTTCCAAACTGCTACTGGAAGGAGCTCTTTTAATATATATATATATATATAAAATCATATAGTATATATATGATTATATATATTGGAAGGGTGTATATATGCAAGGCACTCTTTTACATTATATATTAGGTTATTATATAATTAGATATTACAATTCAATTATATATAACATATTATATTATATATGTATATTACATTATATATATAATATAATCCCCACTTACGGTTCAGATTTAATTTCTTGTATTTGTCTTTTAATTATTATTGATACCTTGATTAGTTGCATAGACCTATGACAATTATGTTTTGCTTTTTTTTTAACAATTTGTAGGTTTATAAGATTTATAAGATCTAGTGTGTAGAACAGACCTTTTTCTCTAACTGTTGGATCTTGGTCATGTTGTCAAGACTAAGAAGGATCTAAGATTTTGTTCTCCTTGCAAACTAACAAGTTAGTCTAGCTATCTTCCATGGCTGTTTGCTATATAAACATATCTGGAAATCTAGTTTGGAAAAAAAGCTATGGAGGCTTCTCCTCACATGACGTACAAAAATATTAGGCCCATGAAGAATTATCTTCCAACCCACAGCCTTAGCCTTCTATATGCTAGAGTTTAATCCACTTATTTATTTAGGACATTTGGACTAGTTATTTGTATCAATCAGCTAAGGCTGCAGTGATATGTAGCAACAATTATTTGAAACTCAGTGTCTTAAAATATCAATGTCTTAAAATAGCAAGAAGATGTACTTCTTGGTCCTGTGTCTACTGCTGCACTTTGGCTGATCTAAGCTGCTTCAGGCTGTTGAGTCAGCTGAGCTTGCCCAGGTTTTTGTTAAATTCTGTGTATGGATCTGAGTCCCAGGCTGAAGTAGCAGCAATCACCAGGAGGTTGTTTGTCTCATAACTGATGGCCAGAACCCAAACAGTAGCCCAATCCCTTGAGTGCACTTTGATGCTTTGCTTACATAATGTTCTCTCTCATTCTGTTATCCAAAGCAAATCACATGGCCAAGCCCAGAGTCTGTTGGGCATGAAAATATACTTTTCTCTGAAAGGGAGGAGAAGGTGAGAAGTTATTTGTTGAACAATACTCCCATCAATCCCAATGTTTTTAAAAGTGTTTTCTAAACATCAATGACCATAATATGACTTTTCATTTGCTGAATATCCATGGCAAAAATAGAAATACTCAGACAAAGTTTGATCACACTCGCTGACAGCCTGATTTAAGGGCCAGTCATGCTCAGAGTAATATATTAAAAGACAATGCAGTAATATTTCAGTCTCTCTCTGTTCATAAAGAGATAATATGTTCACAAAGCCAGTACATAAAACATGTTTATAATTGCTCCACAACATCTTGAAAAGCATCACATACATTTTGTTACAATACAGAACTGGAGAAAAATAATAACAAGAATAGCAACTAAATTATGCATGATTTTCTAGTTTTAAAATATTTTATGTCTAGTTTTTCACAGGATGCCCCAAGCAACAATGTAGATGGGAAAATTTACAATAGCCCACATATTCCAGTGAGGATACTAAGGTTTCAGAGGTTAAGTTGCTTACCACGACCAAACTGTGCAAACCTGGGGCTCAACTGTTTATCTTCAGAACCGTGCTGAGTAATTAACATTAAAATTTAACACCATGTCACTAATTAAAACGTTTGTCTTATATTAAAACAATATATTTAACTTTAAGACACTTTGTTGATCCGGTTCCTTGGGTTTAGAATTAGTATTCTTTTTTAAAAATCTGTAATTCAGAATGCATCATCATTTTTTACTGACCTTAAGCTGATTTATTAGTGTTTTATATAAGTCAAATTACTTTCATATACATTTTATCTTAATTTACTTTTCATTGTCACTGTTCACTATATTTATTTATTTTAATGTGACATTAAATCTCTTTGTAAATTAAATCTAACAGAGATGTGTTCACACAGAGAGATTGTATAACAATCTGAACTTCAGAAAAGTCCTTGCAATTGGATTTTAAACTCTGTGATAACGTCCATTGCTTTTAGCTTAGCTTTGCCTTCAATCTTCCGGAATCCATAACATCCTACCACGCATGAGCATCTTAAACTTCAGCCCTGTTTTTGGTCATAGCACATCACAAAACAGTAATTTATTCAGTGAAGCCTTGTACAGCAGAGCTTTTAAATGTGTGCAGGATTTGTGAAATACAGCATAAATGCATATACATTTATCTGTGTATGTATAATTCAAATTATATTACAGAATAGTTTTCTCTCAATGAAAGGTGGAAAACACTACATATTTCTTCAAGTGAACTTCAGTTTTCTTCTAAATGTTCATTGTGATAAATTTATGCTTTAACCTGCCTCTTTTTTTTTTTTTTTTTTTTTTTTTGATGTGTGTGGCAAGGGAGTCTACAGCTGTGGTCCAACCTTTAGTTTTCTATGCTTTACATTTAAAGTGCTTCATTAGGTTTGAAGATTGTCCACTATTTTGTTAAACTCATTAAGCTGAGAGACTAACTGCCACTTTACACGCAAAGAACAAGAGACTCAGAGAAACTTCACTGCGAGACCAAAAAGCCTTATTATCATTACTGTCTGTGTAATAGCTTCAGATTTTTTTGATAGTGAAACAAATTAAAATCACAAATGCAGAGTCTACTAAATAATTTGTCAAAAAATTTTTTTATCTATTTGGCCAAGTACTTTTATATTTGGACTGTTTCCACAGGTGAACAAGTTGGAGCCTTTCTGCACATGCTTTTATACATATTTTTAAGGCATTTCATTGAGATATATAAAAATAATTTTCAACCTTGTGTCTTTGTACATAATAGTTTTCCCAAGCATCAAAAATTTTAGATACTGTAAGTACAATTTTGTAATCTTTGAGATAGTAGAGGTGAAAAAAAATTTTCTTACATCTTAGCTTACTCAAATGGTCCTTTTGACATGTGTGACTTTGTTCAATGCATCTCTTTGAAGGATTGAATCGATTTTCATGAGCTAAAGTAATATATTATGTAATATAATTTTACAATGGAGAACACATGCTGGGATTATTTTTAAAAAGAGAAAAAAAATTGTTGGCCTCTTACTTTCTACAAATCAGCCTGTAAACTGCTAAATTAATGAGATAGCCTAACTCAAGTTTTGTAGGAACACCTTGGTAGATAAGATAAAATCCTATAAGCAGAATGTCTAATTCCCTGGAGGAAATCACAGAAGAGCATAATCTTGCAGAATCACTTAACTAGAAGTTTCTTAAAGATTTAGAAAAATTTGGCATTGGAAATATTGAACCTACAAGCAAGAACCTATGATAATAAGGTAGAGATTTTATAAACTGGGCTATGATAACAAGAAGCCAGGAACTATCAGGACTGGTATTCACTTTTATCTATAACTCAGAAGGTCAATCCTGAGTTAGAATTCAACCAGTATTTGGCAATTAATAAATTAATGAAACAAATATGGAGAAACCTCAGATGTGTTGATGTTTCTTGGTCTTTGTTCTATTTGACTTTACTTAATGCAGTAAAACATGTAAATTTATAAGAAATATATTCTCAGTCATTGAGACAGCAAGGGAAAATAAACTCTTCTACGAAAGCCATCCATCTTTTATGTTATTTGTGACTGAAGTCAAAAGATTGCTTGCTGAAATACAAGAAATTTCTTGTAAAAAAAAAATCTAGCAAGTTTTAAGAAAATATTAATCAAATATTCATTGAACATTTATTTTAACTTGAATTCTATGGTAAGTAATATGAAGGCACAAAATATTTATATGATAAGGTAGTTCCAATTCTTAATAAATTTAAATTTTATTTGGGGAAAAGAAACATGAAATAATACTTTTTCTTCTGTCATACCCCTATTTTCCTGTACTCATTATGATACTTCTCTAAATTCTTCAAATAATTACAATTTAAATATATTAATATATATTTATTTATATAAATATAAAAATATAAATTAAGGGGATATATATATATATATATATATATATATATATATATATACCTATAGCCACATATAGGTATATATAGTTATATATTTGATTCCACTTCTATTTATCCTAGCCCCTTTGAGTAGAGTCAGTCTTTCTTGGAAGCAGCAAAGTGGAAATTAAGGCAGAAAGATCCCCAAATTTGTTAAACAACTAGGCTTATTACCAAAACCCTCCACATTAATGGAATGAGACCTACAGTCTGTCTCCCCAATCTGGATTACCTCGTATCCCACCAGCTAGAACAGCTACAGTAACCCAGGAGGCTTTACCTTCTATTATTATATATCTTCACTTTGTGATCTTATTCTTTGATCACTATTCAAATATCTCCTAAATTCCTCTACAGACATTTCCCCAGCAAGATCGCCTCCACTTGCTTCATTTGTATGTTCCTTTTTAAAATTATATTTTGTTAATGTCAGAGAGGTACCCTGGACCTGGACGTCCAGGAGTGGTGTCTGCACAGTTTGGTCTCATTTGGACACTTTGTGCCATTTAGATGGATTCCAACTCATAGTTCACCTCATTCATCCACTGGAGCTATGTAAATACCGTGCATATTCTCCTTATCCTACCCATTTCTTCTAGTATCTCCTCTGAATTCAGTGATGTTATGCTTCCTATTTTTGCTAGCTAAATCTAAAACATATTCCTGTGGATTATGATAAGTACTACCTCCATGCTTATTTCTAAAATTTGCATCTCCCTATAAAAATTAACCTAACTTTGTCTTTTTCAAATCTTTTTATTTTAAACAGTGGTAGTTATCATTCCTCTGTGACTTTAATTTTGGGGAAGAAAAGTATACATGAGATACATGAGCTCAGAAAAAGACCAGATTAAATATTTTAGTGATCTTATTGTGATAAAGTGACACGGTTGGTGTGCCTGGCTAATGTTGACCCAGAGGACCCATTTTCTTCTGAGCAAAAGAACCCTAGATGTTTTTCTTCAATCCTGGATTATCAGACTTTGGAGTGCCTCCGGGATTATTACCCAGTTCTGAGTTCAAACTGTTTTGACATACCAGTAGAATCTGGGAAATGCAATATACTGGCAAGAAAACTCCCTTGGAAGAAAATATGTATTGTAATAGGAAAACCTGAAATGAAGTTTGAATCTTACTTAACTTTTTGTCTGCAAAAAGAATTATTAAAAAACACTCAGGAGCTAGCAGATAAAAAAGTTAGAAGCAGAATGACATTGTTTCATTAGCTATAAATCCCATAAAATATTGTCACAATGTAATATATGTTTACCTTACCTTAAATGCTTAATAAATTTTAGAATGTATATATTTAGAATATAATATGTCTCTGTTTTCTACTTAGATAATTATAGTTTGTCCCAGTTTTACATTCTCAACACTTTTACATTAACTATTTCAAAGAAAAGTAGGATACAACTTATTCTCCATTCCATATCCATATGTTTTTCAAAAAATCAAATGCATAAAAAAGAACAAATTAATTTCCTTTCTGTCACTTGTGGGTTTTTTTTAAGGAATTCTACATAGAAAGCTTTGAATTTGTAAATAAGTAAGTTAAAACAACCAAAAATATTTTCTAGTTATCTATCATATAAATAAATTTTTTGGATTGAAATAAAGCATAACAACAATTTCATAGCTGACTTATGCACTAGGTATATATAGCAATATGTTGTATCTATCCACAGATTATTAATAAAAAATTTGTGGACAAGATGACTAAACAAATGTAAGAAGTCTCACATCTCTCTACAAATATGTATACAGAAATGCTAAATATAATCAATAAGTATACTTTTGAAAATTTTAATTCAATAAAATTTTCTGGATATCAAAAATTAATAGCTATACACCACAGAGTGATTATCAGTTGTCATGATTTATCTGATGGGGACAAAGATCAGATACACTCTTGGATGACTGTAGTGAAAACACCATCATGGAAACTGCAGTTTAGGTAACAGGACAGGAGCTGAGGTGAAATATTTGGGATGGACCAGAAGGCATCTATCACACCCAGGAAAGAAAACTCGAAAATATCTGCCTATTGTCTTAGCATCATTTCTGAGGTTAGTCTGTGTGTAGAAATGGAGTTACCTGTGAGAAATTATATCCCCAGCCTCAAAAAGTTGAGTTACAGGGGACAATAAATATAATCACAGAGATGCAAAAGTACAAAAAGAAAAAATGGACAATCAAGGAAAAAGATAATAGAGCAAAATAAAAGATATAAACAATGCTTATATTTACAATATGACATCAGGATGAAAAAATAGATCACAAAATAAGAAAGTGAAAATACAGAAATGGTATTGGTGGATATTAAATGATCGATATAGAATTGAAAAAATATTATTAAAATTAAAAATACGATATATTTTTAAAACTTTAAGATAGGTAGGTAATTCAGAGGGTAAAAAATTTTATAAACATTCAAATATTTAACTTTATTTAAAACATTAAATTTGTAGTCACTCATATATTCATCTATTTATTCATCATTCATTTATTCCTCCACATATACAATACAAACATTTACATAGTTATTAACAGTTTTGGCTAGCATTAACAAATTATATTTTTCTTCTGACAAATATAAAAACTTAAAAATATAAAAAGTAAGCTATGGTATTAAATGCAGTATATATTACACACATCTTTTAATATTTTTTCCAAAATCTATTTTTCCTTATAATGAAATATATTATTGATCTGAATAATGTATTTTTATATAATGTGAGGAAAAAGTCAAATTTTGTTTTAGTCCAGATGTATAGCTAATTATCACACCCACAATTTTTTTTAAGAAACATAGTTTGCTCATTGAATTTTAAAAAAAAATTGTGTTACATATCAAACTCAGAAATATACTCAGGAACTTAGAATGGTGCTCTAAGAACAATAAAAAATTCGGAAGATAAAGTAAAATATAGACATATTTGAATTTATACATATTTTTAAACATTATGCAGAAATTCAAAAAATAAACAAATGCAAATCAAAATGACTGGGAAGCTTTTTAAAACATGTATTAAAGATAAAGAATTCTTCTACAACGTATAGAAATTATTTCTACCAATTTTTAGGGAAAGATAATACGTAAAGAAATGTGGACCAAGGAGAGTTGACTAGAAAACTCACAAACTAAGCATTGCAGCACACACATTTAAAGGTGCTTTCAACATCTATACTTGTAAGGAAATTTCAATATAATTTAAAATTAAAAGTTCACATATACAAAAGCCAAGAAATTTTAGTTCTGGAGCTCTATATGAAAAAGTAAAATATACCACTACCATAATTCAAGGATGATATATACAAGATTTAGAAAAAGATCAATTAAACCTATTGAAAATAATGAGACAAATCTTTGTCTAGTAAATGGTAAGAATTTTCATGTTACATTGTTTATTGAGAAAAACTAAGCTCTGTATGGAATGATTTAACATTTGTAAAATAGAAAAGGGAACAATCTCTCATTTGTACGTGTGTGTGCACACATGTGTGCATGTGTTTATGAGCTTGAGAGTATTGCTACTTTGAGGTGATAGAAGATGGAGAAGATTGGCAAAGGAGAAGAAGAAGAAAGGTATCAGAATTGGAAAGGAAGAAGTAAAATTGTCTCTATTTACAGATGACATGATTTTATATAGAAAAGCTGGATTAATTTTTAACTGAAAACAATATCAAACTATTTTTTAAGTAATTCATACACATTGAATATGTGTATGGCAAGGATTACAAATCGAGATAGATAAAAATGTTTGAGGTCTATACAAAGCTAGTTTTGGACTTTCATCATCTTATTATTGTGTCTACAATAAACTATTACTTTAAAAAAAGTTATATTACTTTTTATCTTATGCATATTGCACATATTCAAACATCTTGTTAACTGAAGATGTCCATTAAATAGAGCTATACAAGTTATCTCACAGGGTTTATTAGCCTTTCAAGTGCAGCCTAATCCCAACTATTAGTCACTTTGGAAAAATAACTCCATTGTTTTCTCATACTAATAAAGATGTTCATTCAAATTGTCAGCTAGGATAGATATAAGAAATCAATTTTAGCTGTGAAATTACAGTTTCACCTGGCAGTGGTCTAGGAATATCACTGACTTCATTTCTCTTTCTGAGATATCTACAAGATATAACTTGGCATTTGAAATGCTATAAAATATGTGTATCAAGGAAATACTGGAACTTAGATTTTATCAGAAAACCTAGATTTCAGATATGTTTCTGTTTCCTCAGTAACGTATAATTACTCATTTCAATTAACTGGTTTTGAACCCAATCACCACATCAACAAAATTCATTGATCACATTAAATTATTAAGTTAGCTCCCAGCTCTATATAGTTTCTTTAACATTTATGCTTTTAATGAATTTCAATTTTCATTTATAAAATAACAGCCACTATTTTTAAAGTTTTTGTATAAATTTCACTGAGTGTGAGAAATGCATTGATATTGTATTTCTGGGGGACATTTTTTCCCCATATATCTGAAAAGTCATTAATATATTCATGCCTTTTGATCTTGCTATTCTATTTCTAGAAAGTTATTCTAAGGAACTAATTAGAAACACATGGAAAGTTTTCTCAACAAGAATTTTTACCACATGTTTTTACTATAATATAAAAGAAGAAACCAATTATATGGCATTTAATTGATAGTGTATCATGCAGTTATTTTGCAGGATGTTCTAAAGTTCTAAAGTCTAGAAACAGAATAAACTTGTGTTTAAAAACAATTTTAGTTAAAACAAATAATATACCATTTTACTTTTTTTCAGGTGAAATGCCTTTAAATTCAGAGCACTGAATATAATGGGTAGCATAAAAGAAGTACAATAAATATACTAACACGTTATTCTGCTCTGCAGTAGTTATTTCCACTATTTTATCTTCCAGGTCACTTATCCGTTCTTCTGCCTCAGTTATTCTGCTATTGATTCCTTCTAGAGTATTTTTAATTTCATTTATTGTGTTGTTCATCAGTGTTTGTTTTCTCTTCAGTTCTTCTAGGTCCTTGTTAAACGTTTCTTATATTTTCTCCATTCTATTTTGGATATTTTGGATCATCTTTACTATCATTACTCTGAATTCTTTTTCAGATGGACTGCCTATTTCCTCTTCATTTGTTTGAACTGGTTGGTTTTTACTTTGCTCCTTCATCTGCTACATATTTCTCTGTCTTCTCATTTTGTTTAACTTTCTCTGTTTGGAATCTCCTTTTTGCAGGCTGCAGGGTCATAGTTCCCATTTTTTTGATGTCTGCCCCCAGTGGGTGAAGTTGGTTCAGTGGCTTGTGTAGGCTTCCTGGTAGAGGGAACTGGTGCCTGTTTTCTGGTGGGTCGGGCTGTCTCTTGTCTTTCTGGTGGGCACAGCTGCATCCAATGGTGTGTTTTGTGGTGTCTCTGAACTTAGTATGACTTTAGGCAGCCTCTCTGCTAAATGGTGGGGTAATGGGTGGGGTTGTGTTCCTGTCTTGCTAGTTGTTTTGCGTGGGGCCTCCAGCACTGGAGCTTGCTGGCCGTTGGATGCACCTGGTCTTAGTGCTGAAACAGAGATCTCTGGGAGACCTCTTGTTGATTGATATTACATGGGGCCAGGAGGTCTCTTGTGGTCCAATGTCCTAGACTCTGCTCTCCAACCTTGGAGGCTCAGGCCTGACACCCAGTTGGAGCACCAAGATGCTGCCAGCCACACAGCTTAGAAGAAAAGGGAGAAAAGGAAGAAAATAGACAACAAAAAAAGAAAACAGATAGAACCCCAAACTCAATGGTAAAAGCAAAACTAAACAGACAAAATCACATGAAGAAACAAACACACTCACAAGAAGAGAAAAAAGGGGGGAAAAGTAAGATAAAATTAAAAAATTTAAAAATAAAAATTAAAAAAAGTTAAGAGAGCAACCAAACCAATAAACAAATCCACCAATGATAACAAACACTAAAAACAAAACTAAGATAAACATAAAACGAAATCAGACACAGAAAGCAAACCCCAAGTCTACCGTTGCTCCCAAAATCCACTGCCTCAGTTTTGGGAACATTCATTGGCTATTCAAGTGTTCCACAGATTCAGGGTTTATCTAGTTGATTGTGGGGATTTAATCTGCTTCTCTTGAGGCTGGATGGAGAAATTTCCCTTTCTCTTCTTTGTTCGCACATCTCCTGGGGTTCGGCTTTGGTTTTGGCCCCGCCTCTGCATGTAGCTCGCCCTCAGGCGTCTGTTCCCCATTCAGACAGGAGGGGGCTAAAGCAGCAGCTGATTAGGGTTCTCTTGCTCACTCAGGCCAGGGAGAGGGAGAGGTATGGTGTCATAATCGGAATGCAGGGTGAGCCTGCTTCTGCAGAGGAGTGACGTTGCAACAGCCTGAGGCATGCCCTGTGTTCTCCTGGGGAAGTTGTCCCTGGTTCACAGGACCCTGGCCGTGGCGTGCTGCACAGGCTCCCAGGGGGTTGTGGGTAGTTACCTACGCTTGCACACAGGATTCTCGGTGGCTGCAACAGCAGCGTTAGTGGTTCATGCCAATCTCTGGGGTCTGAGCTGACAGCTGCGGCTCATGCCCACCTCTGGAGGTTGCTTAGGCGGTGCTCTGCCGTCTCTGGGCACATGAAGCAGGTAACCCATCTTCTCGTGCAGCCTGAAACAATCGTCTCTTGCTTCTCTGGCAGGTTCAGATTTTTTCCCAGACTCCCTCCTGGCTAGCTGTTGTGCACTAGCTCCCCCTTCAGGCTGTGGTCACACAGCCAACCCCAGTCCTCTCCCTGGGATCTGACCAAAGCCTGAGCCTCAGCTCTCAGCCCCCACCCATCCCAGCAGGTGAGCAGACAGGCCTCTCAGGCTGGTGAGTGCTGGTCAGCACTGATCCTCTGTGCGGGAATCTCTCCACATTGCCCTCTGCACCCCTGTTGCTGCGCTCTCCTCCGTGGCTGCAAGAGCTCCCCCCGTCCCCAACCCCCGTTCCCACCAGTGAAGGGGCTTCCTAGTGTGTGGAAACATTTCCTCCTTCACAGCTCCCTTCCAGAGGTGCAAGTCCTGTCCCTATTCTTTTGTCTCTGTTTTTTCTTTTCCCTTTTGCCCTACCCATATACGTGGGGAGTTTCTTGCCTTTTGGGAAGTCTGAGGTTTTCTGCCAGCATTCAGTAGGTGTTCTGTAGGAGTTGTTCCACGTGTAGATGTATTTTTGATGTATTTGTGGGGAGGAAGGTGTTCTCCACGTCTCACTCTTCTGCCATCTTGAAGGTCTCCTCGAGATTATGCTCATTTTTAAGATTATCATTAAAAAGAAATAATTATTAAAACCTATTTTAGACAGAAATTATCTTCAAGTATATTTACATGAACTCACCACAGATTTGTACAAATTTTCATTTGAGAAACACTGATGTATAGAAAATTACATTGTTCAAGAAATAGCTGTCCAGATAGATTTGTGTTTCCTTTTCCATTGTGTACAGTTATTGCCGGGAATAGGCCATTCAGCCAAGGACTCTGTATTCCAAGTGCCCTTGTGATTAGATGCTATTATGTTTCTCACCAAAGAAATATTAGTAGAAATGATGTTACTGTGTAGCAGAGAATTTAACTTTGCTCAAAGAAAGGTCTAATCTTTGTCTTGGCTCCTAAGAGATAATTGCTGAACCCTTGGGATGCCTTACCTTATAAATGTTCCTCTGTTTACCTGAGGGCTTTGGGCCATGCCAAATAGTCTAACTATGTGATTTAGCATGAAGTCTTTAGTTCACATTAAAAGAGCTTGACCACTGGAGGCGGAAAGGTGGTTGGAACTGAGGTCAACCATGTAGGCAGTCAACCAGGTCTTGTGATATGCTCCAATAAAAACTCTAGAGACTAAGGCTTGGGTGAGCTAACATGGTGGCATATTGTCACACATCCTTGCTGGGAAGTTAGCATTGTCCATGACTCCACTGGAAGAGGACAAACAGAAGCTCCACACATGGAACTTTCCTAGACTCTGCCCGGTAGTGTCTTCCCTTGACTGTATTTAATCTCTATCCTTTCCCTGTAATAAACCATAACTGTGAATGTAAAAGCTTTCAATGAGTTCTATGAATCCTTCTAGCAAATTATTGACTCTGAGGATAATCTGAGGGCTGCAAAACTCTTCAGGTGTTGTCAGGAGTGAGGATGTTTTAGTGGATTATTCCCTAACCTCACTGTCAATTTCTGGCTAAGGAGTATAAGAAATGTGTGTACCTTCTCTTAGCTTAGAGCCTGTTCACAAACTTGATCCAAAGTATTTTTGACCCTAAGGGCAGATAGATCTTTAAGATGAAAGGAGTCTGGTCCATGAACCAGGCTTGTGGACAATTAGTGGGAATGCTGCCCACTGACTAGGAACATCCAAATGACATTGTTTTATGAGCAAAAATTGAACTTCTATTTATTTAATTGAAATTATTGCCAATATTATAACAGTATTGGCATAATTAATACACTGCTTATCAAGGTTTTAATATTTCTTTGATTGAGACACATTCTTTGAAAAAATGACATAAGTTTAAACAAAAAATAAACAAACTTGTTGCAGACATATCAAATAGTGTCTGTTAACCATAATATGTTGACTTTCGAATCCATATTTTCTTGACTCTTTACATCCGGAGTTCTGTTAGATGCATTTAGGGGTATTTTGGGTAGCAAAACTATTTTACTAGTAGTGACTATTCTACTCAAGTGAAAACTATAACTTTCTTATCACTTATTTCTTTCAATTATAAATATACCTCCACATTAAATTATAATATGAAGGAGCAAAAATTACTATCTCTACATCCTCTATAAATTATTTTAAAAGAACATAATATTTTGAAATTTATTTTAAGACACCAAACCAAAAAAAAAAAAATTAAAGACATTAAAATTGTCTGTCCACAACTTGGAATTTAATTCTACTTCATTGTTTCATTATTTCAACCAGTATCAATTGCCACTTAATTTACTCTAACTCTGTTTTCCTCTTATTCCTATTAGAATTTCCTTTGAAGCTTCCTGGCCATTGAAATGCAGCCCCAGGTTTTGGCCTCTATGTAGCCAGTAGTGTTTCAGATGTCAATGCAACAGGCTGTGAAACAGAGTTTCATTAGCCTGAAAAAGGTGACTTATTAGCTTGCCTTCTAGCAAGTTTGAACATTCAATAGCTGCTAAAAATCTGCAAATAAAATAATACCGTTCTCTACACTGAACCTTTAAATATTTTTTTAACACAGTATGTTCAAAAAGTAGCTTCCTCATACAATGTTTCAAGCTTTTATATTAATTATTGACTATTAGAAGATGATAAATAGATAACAAGAGGAATTCTTTTATAGCTGTAGTTAGAATTATGAATATGTTTTGGTCTTATTGGTTTATTTAAAAATCAATTCAAAATTGTCAATAGATGTCCATTCACTTGATGGTATAACATTTTGCTAGGCTTAAGAAATAATAAGCAATATATATCAAATGAAAATGGGCAATCTACTTTCCGTGGTTCCCTTTTACAGTCGAGTTATTTAATAGGAATTTAGAAAAGTGAACTTAGGAAACACAGAAAACTTCCTAAGCAAGTAACATAAAATGTTTTTTATTTCCACATCTCATTTAAATATGACATACAATCCTAGTTGAGAATTTCAGGTTTTCACTAGATTTTGTGGAGACAGAGGCACTATATCTATCTATCTATCTATCTATATGATCTGAAAACAAATTCAAGCTTTTTGGATCAATTCTTTTGAAAATATACTGTCATGAAAGTTTTATTCATTTAGAAATTCTTGCCCATACTGATATTGCACCAAATTATTGATGTGTACTCTATAAAATTTTGACTAGGGAGAAATATGATTCAAACCCTTTTAAAATTCTTTTTGTTTCCTTGTAACTTTTCTCTCTTACAATGTTTGTTCATGTCAATGAGAAAGAATGGCCTGAAGCTTTTTACATTCATAGCTAAGTCAAGAATCACCTAAAATACACTTTAATAATAATATGATTCTCCCAAATCCAACCCTGCCTTTTTAAAAATTAATTTTTATAGGAGTATAGTTGATTTACAATGTTGTGTTAGTTTCTGCTGTACAGCAAAGTGAATCAGTTATACATATACATATACCCACTTTTTTTAGATTCTACCCCCTATAGGTCATTACAGAGTACTGAGTAGAGCTCCCTGTGCTATACAGTAGGTTTTTATTAGTTATCTATTTTATATATAGTTGTCTATATATGTCAATCCCAATCTCCCAATGCATTGGGGCCAACCTTGCCTTTTAATAACATTGATTCTGGATCAACACTTCCATCCTCCTCGGGATCACTCATGTACCCATATGTGCCCACTTATATTGTAGTGATTCCCTTGAGACTCTTATTTTTACTATTTTTCATTTCAAAAGCTTGTTACTGTATGTAGTTAAACCAACAATGTTTGTGTTTACCGTCTCATCACCATAATTCTCTTGATTTCCTTTCCTTCATGTACCTTCATTCTTTCAACTAGTTCCTTATCTTGGTATATGCATGTGACTGTGTGCTTTCCAGTCTAAAGTACAACTTTACAATAGCAATTTTACCATGACTCCTCTTCGACATATGGGATCCATTCCACTGCTTCCTAAGGAGCTCTTAGGAGCTAAACTTTCCTCTTTGTACTCTACTCTCAGTGTTTTCCCAAAAGGCTGAGAGGCGGGGGGATGTACCAAGGAAGCCAAAAACCAGGAAAGGCATTATAACATTGGTACAAAGTGGAGGTAGCAGTAACAGGAGTTGACTTATGTTGGAAGATGTGCAGATACTCATATATGTTTTATTCCATGTCTTGCTCCAGTTCTGCAGGAATGTATTTCAAAATATCTGCAGATGTTATTGAATACCTCTGACAAAATATGTAAAGATATTAGAAGGCCAATATAGACTGACCCTTAGCCCAGATAACATAACCAAACTTTTTAAAAAGATACGCTTTCTGACCTTTACTTTCTCATCATCCATCCTCTCCTTCAATAATGAAGAGTTCCATCAGATGATTTCATTGACTTTCTATAGCTAAGATGATTAAGAATGACAATCTTTGTCCTAGCTGCTACCCACAGTCTGTGACTCTACTGAGCGTCCTCTCCTTTTACCTATTGGCTTGTAGGAAGAAACCAGGTTTTTCTATTTTTTTAAATTATTTGTTACCACTTCTTTGTTTCCTCTGTCAGCTTCTCTTCTTATATTTATTTGTTTAGAGTTCCATCTGTGATACATTTCTGATGATTCATACTTGTTCTATAATATTTTGTCCATGCCTCTGGCTCTATACTACTGATATATGTGTGAAATCTAATATATATTTCCAACTCAGGTTGAGCTAAAAATGTATACATCAAGATACACGTTAGATAATTTCACCTGAAAATTTCCTCAAAGTTTAACTTCAATATGCCTAAAATTAAACTCCTTATCCTTTTTGCCAAATTTGCTTTTACTGCCATATTGCCCATCCTGTTGATGATGTCCACAAAGTGGATGATATCCACTTTGACCAGATATCCATGGGCATTATGCTAAGTGAGATAAGCCAGTTACAAAAGGACAAATACAGTATAATTCCACTCATATGAAGAAGCTAATGTGGTCAAATCATAGAAAGAGAAAGGGCTGGTGGTAGGGGGAGAGGGGGAATTAATGTTTAATTAGTATAGTTTTAGTTTTGCAAGGTGAAAAACTTCCAGAGATGTGTTGCACAACAATGTGGATATACTTAACAATATTGAACTATACACTTGAAAATAGTTAAGAGTGTAAATTTAATGTTATATGTATTTTACCACAATAACAAATTAATAAATGAATAACTGGATAATTTAGAACTAAATGCTTAAACATAGAAGACACTCATATTTACACATATATTTTATCTGTCTAGACATATAGAAGTCAGCCTAGAAGCCATAATCCTGACCTTATTTGAACACTTTAATTTCGAATAAGTGTAAGAGATGCTTAGGCACCAGGCCTATGTTCATAAATCCCCTTTTCACTTTATAAGAAAACCATGGATTAATTTTCTAACAACTTTCCCTTCGTTATTATAGTAAGCTAAATAATAGCTTACAAAAATGTCAAGTCCTAATTCCTTTAAATGTTACCCTACTTTGAAAATGGGATTTCGAAGATGTGATTACATTAAGAATTTTGAGATGATGAGATTATCCTAGTTTAGCCTGGTGAACCTTAAATGGAATCATGAGTGTCCATCTCAGAAAAGGTTCAGAAGGAGATCTGACAGCACGCACAGAGAAGACAATATGAAGTCAGAAAAGAGTGATGTCCCCAGGAGCTAAAAATGCCGGCAGCAACCAAAAGCTCAAAGAGACAAGGAATGGATCCTTCCCACAAGCTTCTGTAGGGAGTGTGGCCCTACCCGCATTTTGATTTTAGCCCAGTAACACTGATTTCTTACTTCTGGCCTCCAGAAATGTGAGAAAATAAATTTTAAATGTTTTAAGCTTACCCAGTCTGTGGTAATTTGTTTCAGAAGCTACAGGAAAATAATACAGCTGCTAACTTCATAGGTATAAGAGTCGTGCTTTGAATGCAAACAAACAAGTAAAACCCGTAAAAATAAATGATACAGACTGAGTCAAAAAGAGCTAAGAAAGAAAGAAATTAAGAACTAAGAGCCCAAGGGATATAGTTAGTATCTGAGAAAGTAATTTGGTTATAGTATTAAGTATGCAGTAATTTGCGTTTGGCTAAAGGAAAATTAATTTCCAGGGTTTTCATATTATCATGTGTAAATGCTCAATTATCATTTTAAAAAGCATAAGAACAACAAGTGAAGTAATTGAAGTGAATGGATAATTATTAATACAGTTTAAAAAGTTGCTAAAATTATTGCTATGAATCTAACAGCATGAGTCACTTACAGTCTCCAAGGTTTTCTTAAAATAGAGACCATGAATGAAGTTGCTAAAAAGGATATATATATATATAAGCATATACCATATATCATATCGTAATTTTTAAAAGAGATAAAAAGTATAGTCCTTAAGAGCAGAGAGTCTGGTACTAAAATTCCTCTGTCTAAATCCCAGTTCTATTATTTACCAGCTGTGTGAACTTGGGTAAATTACTTCACCTTTCTGTGCCTTGGTTTATTCAATCTGTAAACTAGTGATAAAAATAGACTTCACTGGGTTCTCTGTGAATTAAGTAGGTTGATATTTGTATAATACTTAGAACTATGCCAGGCATTTAGTTCTGTAAAAATGCCTGTTAATAAATAAACAAGAGAGACTAAAGTACTCCATTACCACTCAGGGCACAACCTAAATTGATGATTTTTAAGACACTTTATAAAATTTTACCAATTTTATAAAAGTCTTAGTCTGTTCTCTTATAACAAAAATATCACAGACTGCATGGCTTAAATAACAAACATTTATTTCTCACAGATCTGGAGGTTGGGAAGTCCAAGATCAAAGCACAGGCAATTTCAGTCTGATGAGAGTCTGCATACTTGTGCACAGAAGACTGTCTTCTCCCTGTTTCATCACATGGTAGAAGGTGTGAGGGAGCCCTTTGGGGCCCCTTTTATCTGGGCACTAATCCCATTCATGAGGTCTCCACCCTCAAGACCTAATCACCTCCCAAAGGGCACACCTCCAAATACCATCACTTTGTGGATTGGGTTTCAACAAAAGAATTTGGTGGAACACAAGCATTCAATCAATAGCAATAAAAAGCTGCTAGTTTTGGAAAATTAAAAGAAAAATAAAATAATACTCCCATATTAATTCTATGCATTAGGAGTAACTTGTTTCAGAAATGTTAATATAGAAAACAAATATTGAAAACAGGAAATAGCCTGATCAGGGCAGGCATGCCTCAGGATGGTATTGGAGAGCTATAGATGAATCATGACCTTGGACTCTTCTTTCTTTAGCATCCATGTAGGCAACTTTACTTTTGTTGAGATATTCTTCCTTTGTAAATGGCAATTCGATTGAAAATGTCATAGCCATCTTTTACACTGATTTATTTTCAAAGTTTTTTTAAATTAACATTTCTGAATAGACAGGTGAATCTCTTATGTGCTGATTTTAACAATTCATCTTTTGGAAAGGTAGCGTGTCTCTAAATTTTAGGTATACTTTTCTGTAACCTCTTGAATCAACATGACTAACATAAATTTTCAGGAATTTAATTTACTGTAGAAAGTGAGTTAACCTAATAAATCATTCACTGTATATTCTTTCTATTCAATCTCACCCTTCAGTCATCATGGGACAATAGACATTATGATTTTAGCAACTGCTGTATTGGGAAACTTAATTGTGGCTTTGTTATAGCAAGTGCCAAATATATCTGATTGTGTATAGGAACTTTTGCCAGGGGAAAGTGGCATTAATTTTTAAATCTCTCTGAACAATGAGTATATCATTGTCTTCAGCAATGTTTAAAGTATTTTTTACTCTTCTAAAATCAAAGTGTTTGGATCAAGGGTGAAAATTAAACTTTCAAGCAATGATAAACACATATATTTCTTGTTACCAGCACATGCATTTTCATTCCTAAATTATACGTCATTTGCTTTATCTGGAATGTCCTCTCAAACCCTCTTAATTTATTAAGATCCTACTCTTATTTCAAGGCTCAGCTAGAAGCCATCATCACAATCAGTATTTTCCAACAGCTTTCACCCAAACAGAGCTTTATTATTTGAATCATTTTGCACATGAGGTCATAAAAATTTTAAAGTTGAAAAAGAACTTAAAGCACAAGTAGACATAACTTTATATGGGAGAAATCCAGGTCCCAGAGGAGTTAAGTGGCTTCCCCACTGCAACAAAATGCTTAGTGCACACACACACAAAATTAGAGTTCCTGGCTGCTATTTATTATTAAAATAGTAGTTTTTATATTGTATATTTGTGTTTTTAGGGGTCCATGAAAATCAGTCAGGTGCTGCTGAAGGGGTCAGTGGTGTTGTTGAATGACCAAGGCTTAGTTTCCCACATGATACTTCAAACTAGAGTGCAAGGATCATTTTAATTTGTACTGATAACATGAGTTTTAGTTAGAAGAAATGGTCTTATTGTTAAAAAATAAACTGCTACATTGAAATTTTGCTCATTTCCATGTACTTTTTCCTTTGTGTTGCTGTCTAGCTATCATTTATATATCCGTTCATCCATCCATCTATCTGTATGAGTAGATAAGAAACAATGTATATTTCCTGTCACATGATTTTAATGTTACTGTCTTCAAAGGGAATGACAATGCCTTATATCATCTCCCACCTACCCAGTTGATTCACAACTGCCTAGAATAAACTATGTATTCAGTATAATTTCTGATATTGATGATAATAAGAGTAATGAAATCAGCTGAAGTTGAAACAGTATGTAAATTTTATATGTATCAACATTTGACATAACTGACATCAACATTAATTAATGAAATTAATGATTCATTAAATGAAATCAAATATCAGAGAAACATGTCTTATAAAGCAGAGTACAATATGCATATGCTCAACTATATTAAAGGCAGTTTAATATCACCTTAATAAATAACATTCCATCTATCTATTCAGCTTTAAATTATAACTCTAGAAATTAAACATAATGATAATGAAAAATTAACTCTGTGGGTATTGAAATAACAGAGTCAAATTTATAAGATGGCCTTTTGAAAATGTTTGCATGTAACTTTGTCATCTGTCTATAATGAAGGGATTAAAACTTATAATAGCTGATATAAAATTTCTATTTCTGTCTCACATAATATTGAAGGAATACATAGTTAGCCCAGCAATAATGGGTAGCTGTTTCATTTCTCATTACGTGGTTTTTATCTTTGGATCCATGGCTCTTCCAGGTCCTGACATAATTTTTGTATCCCAGCAAGTAAGAAAGGGATAAATGTACAAAAAACTGTTCAACCATGTTTCTTTTAAGAAAATGCAGGGTCAGCTTCAGGGATGTGCCACCGAGTTAGATTCCAAGGACCCCAGACTTAGAAGAGCCTCATGCTTGAGTTAATGCTCTATTGTCATGATCTTGAAATTATTAATTTTTTAAAAGGCCCCCAACATTTTCACTTTTGCATGGAACCCTGAAAATTTGTAGCTGTCCTTGTTAGATTGACCCATACACATTACTTCTTTTCATCTCTTATTTGCCAGAATTTGGTCACATGACAACAACTAGTCCCAAGAAATGCTAAGGAACGTACTATCTTGCTGGCAGCCAATGCCTGCTAAATCTCAGGAGTTCTAATATTAAAAGAAGCAAAGGATATTGCTGCAAATGGCATTATTTCATTCTTTTTTATGATTGTGTAATATTCCATTGTATATATATTTACCACATCATCTTTATCCTTTCATCTGTTGATGGACACTTAGGTTGCTTCCATGTCTTGGCTATTGTAAATAAGTGCTGAAATGAACATCCGGGTCCACATGTCTTTTTGAATTAGGGCTTTTGTCTTTTCAGGCTAGATTATCATACTAAGTGAAGTAAGTCAGACAGAGAAAAGGCAAATATTGTATGATATCACTTATATGTGGAATCTAAAAAATAGTACAAATGAACTTATTTACCAAGCAGATACAGACTCACAGACATAGAAAACAAACTATGGTTACCAAAGGGGAAGGAGGGGAGAGGTAAATTGGGAGTATGGAATTAACAGGTTCACACTACTATATATAAAATAGATAAACCACAAGCATTTACTGTCTAGCACAGGGAACTATATTCAATATCTTGTAATAAACTATAGTGGAAAAGAAGCAAAAAAGAATATAAACATATGCATATATATGTATAACCGAATCACTGCTGTACACCTGAAACTAATACAATATTGTAAATCAACTATAATTTAAAAAGGAAAGGATGAATATTACTTATATCTAGTGAATTCGACCACACTGTCTGCATTTTCCTTTTTCATTCCCAGAACATAGCAATAGGACAGGCATATGGTTGGTGCTTGGCATTTTGTTGTTGTTGAATAAATGAACATGTGGATCAATAACTGAATTGACAGAACAGAAACAAACTTAAACCTTTCAATTTTAGGTAAATGCATGCATGCCATCAAGGCCATTAAGAAAATGAGACTGGTCCAATCTAATAATATTAATATATCAGGTAAACATTTCCAAAGATTAGAAAATACTTCCAAAATTCTGGCTCATGATAAGCAAAAGTAGATAAGTAGTAGTCCTGTGGAGTTCTAGTCTTATAAGTATAAATCATATTTGATCAAACCATATGTTACAGAGGTTTAAAACTTCATGTTCTCTAATCACTCAGTATGTTCTATCCCTCCTGGAAAAAGAAGTCTTAATTCAGACACATTTGGATGTCCTAACTTCCTCTTTATAACCACCTTAACTAAGAGAAATATGTTTTTTAAAAAGAGGGTTAACATGACCTAGTGGCTGTTGTTTTGGACAGTATAGCATTTGGCTGGCAAGTAGGAGATAGGAGAAAAATACCTTTATATTTTACATGTGAAGCCCCATTAGAGGATTAATAAAGCACAGACATGGTTTTATATAAAGAAGAGAATTTTTTAAAAATTTCAAATAAACTTGCTCTTGACAAAGTAAAAAGTAAATATAAATAAATAAATAAATAAGAAGGTTAGAACAATTGCTACGTGATGCTAGGTACCCAAATGTAGGGTGATGCTCATAAAAATCACTTAAACACAAAAATTATAGCAATATAAGGTCAGTATAGAGCAAAAGAATTTTATGTGCCAAAATAATCGCTATGTTTTATATGCTATTACAATAGTATAAGGTAGCTAACGGTCATTTTGATTACTTAGCGTACTTGTACGTGAAATTTAGAAAAAGTTTCCTCAAAGAATTATAGCAAAATTGCAGCAAAATTACAGTGAGGAAATAAGCGGAGTGTAAAGTTTGCATTTCATATAAAAAAACTATTTAGTTCCTGCTCAGTTACTGAATAAAATGATTCTCATTTTATTGTAATTTAATTACCTCTTTAAAGTTCCTGTCTCCAAATACAGTCACTTTCTGAGGTACTGGCGGTTTTGGGGTACACAATTCAGCCCATAACAACAGTTCTTGGATATTCTGTTGTGCTATTGTTTTCATTCTTTTCCTCTTTGATTTCTAGTTAGGAAAATTTTTATTGACCTAACTTTAAGCACATAGATTCTTTGATTTTTTTTTTCAACTGGTACAATCTACTAATAAATTTATCGATGGCATTTCTCATTTCTGTCAGGGTGTTTTTGTTTTCAACCATTTCCCCTTGATACTTTATTAGAATGTTTTTCTCTCTGCTTATATTACTAATATGTTTTTGCAGGCTGTCTACATTTTCCATTAGAAGCTTTAACGTATTAATTATCATTATTTTAAATTCCCAGTCAGAAAATTCTAATATCTCTTTTTTTTCTCTCTTTGGCCCGCATTGTAATTTTTTGTTGAAATGTAGACATGTTGTATTGGGTAATAGACACTGAGGTGAATATGCTTTAGTGAAAACTGGCAACGTCAACCTGCCGGTTGGGCTGTTTAATGTTTGCTGGAGCTGTAGACGCCAGAGGCTTCAAATTCCTCTATTTCCCTTGTTTTCGTCTCCCCTTTTCACTTTGTTCCCTTAGTATTTCCTCTCAGAGAGAGTCTGCAACTTGCAGCTATTTCAGCTTGACCCACTGTTATTATATTGGAGCACTGTTGGTGTGATGGTAAGTATGGGAGAAAGAGCGGACGTATTCTATAATTTTTTTTTTGCTGTGTTGGGTCTTCGTTGCGGTGCGCAGGCTTCTCATTGCCGTGGCTTCTCCTGTTGCAGAGCACAGGCTCTAGGCGCGCGGGCTTCAGTAGCTGGGGCACTCGGCCTTTGTTGTTCCGCAGCATGTGGGATCTTCACAGACCAGGGCTCGAACTCGTGTCCCCTGCAGTGGCAGGTGGATTCTTAACACCTCGCAACCAGGGAAGTCTCCTATAATCTTTTGATTAAACGTTAGTCTTTTAGTGGATCTCTGGATCTGGTTGTGAACAAGTGTTTTTCTTTAGTGGTATAGCTTTCCTGCCACCACTTACACAAGAAAAGAAGTCTACTGGGGACTAGAATAAGCAGAATCCCCTTCCATCAGATGGGATAAGCTCTGGTAAAAGCTTTTCACCTGGAGAAAGCTCTGGGCATATTTCACGATGACTTCTCTTCCCCATTCTCTGTCAGACGTGGGTGGTTATCCTTTTTGATCTTCACTATGAGGACCAGTTGAGGTTACAAAAGGTAAAATTTACAAAAATGGAAGGCAAGCTAAGAATGCCCCCAGGAGATTCTTAACATTGTGCTGGACTAAACTCAGCTTCCAGTAATTCATCAGAATTACTATTTAGATCTTCCCACCGGTTTGATTCCAGCAGCTTCTGTTCCAGAAAAGAATATCTTGGCTTTTATTCTCTAGATGCACTTGTTTCTCTAGATATGAGGGTTGAGGTTTGTTCTGCAAACACAGTTCTCTAATAGAGTCAATGAAAGTCACTTATTTTAAGTTAGATCCATTTTTTTCTTACTCTGTGGAGAGAAGTGATGATTTCCAAGCTCTTTATATGTTAACATTGAATCTGGAAGTCAATTTATGAGGTTTTATTTTATATACTTAATGCATTATTATTTTACTGCATATTATTTTCCTATGAATTTAACATATAAAATTTAATTATGATCATATTTGATTGAGAGGATATTGCATGATTTAATTTTTAAGAGTTTAGAAGACTCCATCAGCTTTCTGTATGGAATTAGATGGTTAGTACAGCCAATGTTAAATTATATAAAGTAAACAGGATGGAAGCAAAGCATAGAAAATAAAATTTATGAATTATGGTCAAATTTTATTTGTATAATTCCACTAACCCTCTCATTACAGATATAAAAGTAAGAGTAAAGGCCCCTTCTACCCAACCCTTTCTGTTCTGTTTTTTTTTTTTACCATACTGAGACACTAAAGAGCAGTGATAAGATTAAAAATTCTTTGTATGCTCAACACCTAACACAGTCTCTGACATATATTAGCAAATATTTATATGATAAATCAGTAAGTGATTTAATAAATACTGATAACATATGAAGTGAATCAAATGCAAAAAAATAGTAAGCAGTAAACTGGAAAGTGAATGATCAAGGCCTTGACACTATATTTATCTAAATTAATTTTAAGTAATTCAATCAAATTTTGAATAAAAAGTACATGTTAGAATTTCTAAGTTAACAGCAAGTGAGTATTTTATCATTTTAGACTAGATATAGGCTATTAAAATTTGTAAAAGTCTTTCTAGGAAAATACATCACAGATGGTAATGTGGTAAGCTGGATAGTAGAAACTTGTGGTTTTTTTTCCCCTTATTTCTCTTTTTTTTTTTAACCAGTCCAATACTGATTAATAACAACAAAAATAACAAAACAATATTTGAATTCCTTTAGTGGGGCAGCACTCTACAATTCCCTCCTTGCTATTATTTTGCCTTATATGTTTTAATTTCCTGGTGAAACTGAATGTATTTGTGATTAGTATACCTGATTTAGATTTTTGCTATTTCAAAAGAAAATAGCAGTTACATATAATGTAAATTGATGAGAATATTTTGTTAGAAAGAGGTATTTATAAAACCGTGAATTTTGTATAGGCGATAAGAGCCTACCTGGTAAAGTTGTTTTGTGGAGACAGAACATAAAAATGATGTATTTTATTAATTATCTTATTACTTATTAGAATTTTTCTGGCCAAATTAAACAAGACAATCTAACACACTAGAGTGTAGAGTTCCTTAACTCAAGAAGATCATAGCGGAATTTTCATAAATATTATTGAAACAACACATTTAACACACTCAATACTTCCTTATACCTAATAAGTAAAACTCCTTTTAAGTATTTTATCTCACGCATTTTACAACTATAATCTGCATTTAAAAGATTTAATATAATATTTTTTCATTAGTTTTAATGTTTAGAAGTTTTCTTTTAAAGAAAGATATGCTTTTATATTTATTGAAGCTGTGTATAATTATTATATAAACATTATAGAGCCTAAAAAGCCAGAAAATTATTTGGCATGGCTAAATTTTATTTTAAAAAGTACATAAGTGTTATTATGTTTTTTTAAAATATTGATGCTGCCAGCCTGTCTTTTACCTTAGTAGCCTCAAAGTGGAGGAGGGCTGTTCACTACAGGAAATAACATGTAGCAACCACTTACTTTAAAAGATTTATAAAGTAGTGCTTAATAATAACACAATGGTTCCATGGGCTTCCCTGGTGGTGGTGCAGTGGTTAAGAATCTGCCTTCCAATGCAGGGAACATGGGTTCAAGCCCTGGGCTGGGAAGATCCCACAAGCTGTGAAGCAATGAAGCCTGTGCACCACAACTACTGAGCCTGAGCTCTAAAACCCATGAGCCACAACTACTGAAGTCCACGTGCCAGCTACTGAAGCCCATGCACCCAGAGCCTATGCTCCACAAGAAAAGCCACTGTAATGAGAAGCCCGTGCACCACAATGAAGAGTAGCCCCCACTCACTGCAACTAGAGAAAGCCCGCACGCAGCAACGAAGACCCAATGCAGCCAAAAATAAATAAATAAATAAATTTAAAAAATAACACAACGGTTCCAATAACTGTGCTTTTCCACCAAAAATACTTTATTTAAAAAATTAAATACATTAGCTTTCTTGTATGAAATGCAAGGGAATAAATTTCTTGGGAAAGTTATTTCATTTCCCATCTTCTTCCCTTTTAGGTTGGGTAGTATGGGTGGCTCTTTAAGAGAAGGAAATATAAGTTTATATTTAAAATGAATGTTTAAATTATCAATTTTTATTAAATATTAAAAGATGAAGTGTCTCAGATGAATGATACTGAGATGTAGCAGTGGAAACAGCCATATGTTGCTGATATAATGACCAGTGAATACTATTGAAAGGATTGAATGATGATGTTCAAATTTAGAAGAAAAATGAGGGCTATCACTCATATAGTGTTAACTTTTAGCTGTGATGATTTCAAATTTACTATAATTTAAACAATGCAGAAACCAAAACAATCTTGAGAAAGAAAAACAAAGCTGGAGGTATCACACTCCCTGATTTTAAACTATACTACAAAGCTAAAGTAATCAAAACAGTATGATATTCCCACAAAATCAGACACATAGATCAATGAAACAGAATAGAGAGCTCAGAAATGATTAAAGACTTAAATATAAGGCCTGAAACCATAAAAATTCTAGAGGAAGACATAGGCAATACAGTCTTTGACATCAGTCTTAGCAATATTTTTTTTGGATATGTCTCTTCTGGCAAGGGAAAAAAAATGTGACTACATCAAACTAAAAAGCTTTTATAGAGTGAAGGAAACTATAAAGAAGACAGAAAGGCAACCTAATGAATGGGAGAAGATATCTGCAAATGATATACCGTTGACCCTTGAAAAACATGAGTTTAAACTCTATGGGTCCACGTGGATTTTTTTCACTAAATTTGTACTACAGTACTACACAATCGGGCATTGGTTGAACCAGAGGATGTTGAACCAGGGATACAGAGGGCCAACTGTAAAGTTATACATAGATATTTTACTTCACAGAGGGTCAGTGTCTGTAAACCTTGCATCATTCGAGGGTTAACTATATTCTAAAAGGGTTTAATATCCAAAATATACAAATAATTTAAAAAAGAAAAAAAAGAAAGCCAACAGAACCGTCAAAAGTATACGAAGGAAACATACAACTCAACATAAAAAAAACCAAAAAAACTCAATTTAAGAAATGGGCACAGTGGATTTCCTAGTATTAACAGCTACCTGCCTGTGCCCAGGACAGCACACTGGGTCCTGGCACCCACTCGTGGATTTCCAAGTAGGGGGAATTCAGATAAACCCACACATCTATGGCCACCTTAACTATGACAAAGGAGGCAAGAATATACAGTGGAGAAAACAAAGAGTCTTCAATAAGTGATGCTGGGAAAATTGGACAACTAAATGTAAAAGAATGAAATTAGAACACTCCCTAACACCATACACAAAAATAAGCTCAAAATGGATTAAAGACCTAAATGTAAGGCTGAACCTAAGTGTTCATGGATAGATGAATATAGAAGAGAAGATGTGATATATGCGTGTGTGTGTAGATATATATATAAATTTATATATATAAAGAGGGTATTATGTTAAGTGAAATAAGTCAGACAGAGAAAGACAAATACCATATGATCTCACTTATATGTGGAATCTAAAAAGCCAACCAACAAAACAAAATTAAAAGACTCATAGATACAGAGAAAAAATGGGTAGTTGCTGGAAGGATGGAGGGTAGGGAAGGTGTAATAGCTAAAGCAGTTAAGAGGTACAAACGTCTAGTTATATAATAAATAAGCCATGGGGATGTAATATACAGCATAAGAAAAGTGGTCAATAATATTGCAGTAACATTGTATGGGGACTTCCCTGTTGTCCACTGGTAAAGAATCTGCCTTCCAATGCATGGGAAGTGGGTTCGATCCCCAGTCAGGGAATTAAGATCCCATATGCTGCGGAGCAACTATGTCCACGTACAACTACTGAGCCAGTGCACCTCAACTAGAGAGGCTGCATGCTACAAACTACAGAGCCCATGCGCCCTGGAGCTCACGCCACAACTAGAGAGAAGCCCGTGTGCTGCAATGAAGAGACCATGTGCCGCAACAGAAAGATCCCACATGCCACGATGAAGATCCCTCATGCCACAACAAAAGACCCGATGCAGCCAAACCAAACCAAACAAAACAAAACTTTGTATGGGAGGTTATGGAAGTAATCATTTCATTATATATGCAAATGTCCAATCACTATGCAGTACACCTGAAACTAACCTAATGTTATATGTGAAACTATATATTCTTCCTCAGTTGATATAATTTATTGCAGTTAACACACAGTTTAAAAATACACCAACACGGGCTTCCCTGGTGGCACAGTGGTTGAGAGTCCGCCTGCTGATGCAGGGGACACGGGTTCGTGCCCCGGTCCAGGAAGATCCCACATGCCGCGGAGTGGCTGGGACCGTGAGCCATGGCCACTGGCGTCCGGAGCCTGTGCTCCGCAACGGGAGGGGCCACAGCAGTGAGAGGACCGTGTACCACAAAAAAAAAAAAAAAAAAAATACACCAACACAACAACAGTACAAAATTAACAGCACTGGAAGTTATTCCCCCCTCAGGAAATACTAACCAAAAAGGACTGCATGAGGTTCAAATAATTACAAATAGGAGCTTTTTATTTTAAAGAATCTTTAAATTTAGAACCACCTTTCACATTATTCATTCACTGAACCCATCAGTTATTGGGCTTATACAATGTGTTATGTACTGGAAACTTTGATTTCAGGCTTGTCACTAACTGCACATATTAAAGGTTTATAAAAAAGAATATGAATATGTATGTATTCTGTCTTTTGGAATGTACAATCCATTAGATATATAAAAAATTAAGTTCAGTAAAATATCAAAAATGTTTTTTAGCATTTTTACCTTGTTGCAGTTAGGGTATAAAAGGTAATGGTTCCTTTTGCTAATGGGAAGATGAAGAATAAATTCAAATATGAGAATTTTTCATCTGACTCATGAATGAGAATTACTGTTATTATTTTTTAGAAGGCAATCAAGGGCTAGAGGATGGAAGAATGTCACAGGCTGAATGGAGAGTGCTGCATAAGAAAAAGTCTGTAGTCCTGAAAAAGCATGTCACCTTTGCACTGAAAGCATGCTTATACAGGTAGCTTATAGTTCCGTGTGAAATAAATGCTTTTGAAGAGGAAGACAAAGAAATAGTCAAGGACTGGATTAAGAACGGAATTACATGCCAAATAAAGGGTAATTATAACGCTATTCTGTAGAGAGATGTCTAACATTTTCATTTTAAAAAGTTTATAATTTAAGAGTTCACTCTGGTGACTGGGTGGAAGTCTGAAAAAGTATGGAGACCAATAGTGAAGAACATGTACTGTGGGCTTCCATGAATACAGCACACTCAGCAATATGAAAATAAAAAGCTCCCTAGTAAACACTTAAAACTGACAAATTAAATAACTATTCAACTATCCTTTTAAGCAGAGCTAGCAAGAAAGCAAGAGAAATTGTCAGAGCCCCCAAGTTAAGCAGAAATGGAAAAGCAGAGGCTGCTGTCAACCTTGGGATAACGGAGGAAGCGTGGGGAGGTTGGTGATAGCACAGGGGGAGCAACTGGAGTCTTGCTAAGCAGTTAGTTCAGATTTTAACCACAGTGTACGAACATCAGGACAGACCTTGAAAATGTATAAAGAAAAACTTTCAACGTGCAGGTAACAAAGTTGAATCAAGATGGCAGGATAGTCTCTCACCTAGAAAACATCACTTTAGAGGTGAAGCTCTCAGGCAAAATAAGAAGTAGGAAAGTGTCACACCTTGGGGCTGCACTGTCAAAAGGGTATCCATTGGCAACGTGTGATTTTGACCCCTAGAAATGTGGCTGGTCCAAACTGAGATGGGTGTAAATGTAAAATATATACCCGATTTCCAAAACTTGGTACCAAAAAGTAATATAAAACATTCCTTTATTAACAATGTTTCTTACTGATTACATTTGAAATGATAATATTTTCAATACACTGGTTTAATTAAAGTATGTTCAAATTTATTTCTCCTTTTTAAAAAAATATGGCTACAGGAAAATTTTAAATTACATACATGCTTGCATGTGTGGCTTGAATTATCTTTCTATTGGACTGCTCTGTCCTGGGGAATAATTTTTTAACACAAGGGATCTCTCTGGCTAGTCACTGTATTATTTTTTGGTGATAGTGTTAACTCCCTAAGCGACTAGAATTTAATTTCTTCTTTGCTTTTGCTTTAAGATATAAATTTAATTATTGAATATCCTTTTCCAAATAGAAAATCAAATGATCCAGCCTGTATGAACCATCTTCCTCTTAATCATTTAAAATGAGAATTTTGTTATAAATGCCATTTTCACAACCATTACACTATGTTTCTGGATATTTTATTTTTTCCACCATTTATACATTTTAATGTCTGTTGATGCAAGTTCCCACTAACTAGTCTCATTTTCAAATTGATTGGTTTGTTCACAACCATTTGTTTCCCCAAACATATTTTTAATTATTATGTTATGTTTATAATAATGAGATTCTGTTAAGATCTTATTTAATTGGAAGTAAACTTAAAAATTACTTTGAGATAAGAGTTTACATCTTTTACACTATTGATCTAATTTCTGAAAGCATATATGCATTTTCCAAACTGTCAGTTTAGTTTGGTATTTTTTCTTTGCAATAATTTTATTTCTTATATTTCTCTAGTTAAGCCCCTTTTACATTACAGTTTCTTCATTAAAGACTTTGTCAACTTATGGTGAGAGAAATATCCAACTACATTAGAAATAAGAGTTTAATGGCTTATTCTTTGCTATAAAAACTGAGGCGTTTTTTGGTTCCCATTACAAACTCATCATTGGTGGTTTATCTAGAAGCATTTAAAACATTTATTATTGTTATTTTTATAATAGTTTTTATGTTAATTATGCTGGATCTCTTAAATACTAAGTATATAGCCTATATAAGTGTAGAGTATAATCACTCTACAGAGAAATTTTTACTTATTTTTTCTCTCATTGTAATGATTGGAATGGATATATTTTAAAGGACCTGCCCACGTTACTGTAAAAGAGCAAAAAAAGCTACATTTCAAAATCAACAAGGTGGGAGATACCCCTTTAAATAGTTCTGTGTAAAATGATTAAATTGATTTCAGTTTTTTCCTAGTATATAGTTAATTTTAAAATGTATTACTGCTGGCACTTAGAGTGTCGTAGCCTGTTTTTTTGCTACAAATCCTTTTTATGGGCTCATTTTTTCCTATTTATTTATTCTTGCACTTTTGAAAACCCTTTCAGGACTGCTTAATGCCCATAATAATGGTGACTGGAGGCATAGACAAGTTAGACACTCGTGGTTATGTCACTATGTTACCTCGAAATCCTTGAATTCACTACACCCTCTGAACAGTGCTTTACTTATTGTACATACTGCAGAGACATTTAATTAATCAAGTGTTATGCAGTATGGTTATTATGTGATAGTTGTACCGTAGAATCATAGAACGAAACAGTACTTCAGTCATTAAATGGTTAATCTGATTGCCAGCACATGAGATTAATTTCAAGTGTGGAATTTTTGCTTTGGATTGAATTTCATTTATATGTACTAATTTACCACACTTGGCTGCATGACCTCAATATCAAATGATCTGACGTGGATATTCTCATTCATCAGCCATTGATAGTTCATTAAAACGGCTAATGCTGCCTTCATGTAAAAGAAATGGAGATGCCTGTAAAAATGTTCAGCTAAGGCATATTTTCCAAATATTAGAATATTATGGGGGTGATTGAATTATAATTTGTCTTTCTATCTCTGGGAAAGCCTGGAGATAGAACTATGACTCTGAGGACATAGATGGAGAGGGGAGGAAAGTAGAACATCGATCGTTGTAGAAAAGTAGTCCGGTGAACGGGCATGGCAAAATGTAAAGTCTCAGGTTTTAAAATTTCAGATGATTGCACTATTATTGCCAAAGAATACTACATGCTTAACATCCGTGACTCTGAGTTTTCAAATTATAAATAACTTATTTATGGCCAGAGGGAAGATGCATTTTTCCTAAAGGTTTATCACTCCAGTTAAATGATCTGGGCACCAAAGCATATGAGGTTGTTATGTTAGTTTCTCTAAGGTTGACTTATTTGGTATGTTCTTTTCAATTGTCACACTGATTTGGGAGACCTATATGTAGCTTCTTAAAAATCTTAGGCCCAGTTAGTTATTTAAAAGTTGTATTTTCTACTAGGGTTCCAAAACGTTCAACTTTTCTTCCAGTTGAATTCCTGTATTCTGTAACTCCCACTTCACAAATATATATAGTGTTATTTTGTTCTCAAATTGTTTCAAATTATTTATTTTCTAGGTCTGTTCAACCTGAAGATATCTTAAATATCCTCCATAACAAAAGAAGGAGACTGATTTACAAAAAGGGGACATATCTGATTAGAGGGTGGGGCATGGTCCTGGTTCCTTCCAAAATAGTTCTTCATGTTAGAGGAAGAGGGTCTGGAGACACCCCCTCGCGTGGGCCTCGGTTCTTGGTAAGGATGCAGAGAAGAATCTGAGGTCTTACCCGTTGCAAGAGAGTTTATTGAAGTTGAGGAGAGAGCACCTCAAGAGAGAGGTGGGCCAGGCCAAGGAAGGCAATGGCCCCGGAAGGCTGGGGTGTAGAGTTTTTAAGCAAGGTTTTTGCATAATCTAGGAGGTCGTTTATTGACAGTCTTAATTGACAGCTGCCGGTTATATGAGAGGCTCTGCTGCGCATGTGCTTCCCATAATTCAGCCTGCCTGTTATAATTAGATGTATGTATTCATAGAATATTTATGAACATTTAATGAGCCCAGTGGCCGCCAAAGGTTATCTAAGGACATGATGGCGTGAGGTGTGCGCATGTGCCAGAGTGGGGAAAGTCCCTCAGTCGGCCAGTGGGGGATTTTTCCAGTGCCCTATTTTGGAGTACTGATGGGGGCATGTTTGGGGCGGGGTTAGCATATAACTTGGCGGGATTAGGCGGCTATTGGACGTTCAGCCCACGGGGCACCTTTCGTTGCTCATGGCTAACTTCCTGCCTAACATTCATATCGTGATAAGAGTCACAAAAAAAAGGGAGGCGGGAGGGAAATTACTTTTCTTCATTATTTAAATCAGAGAAGACCACCAGCTATTTCAGCATTTTGTTTTTTTTTTTTTTTTTAGCTGACAATGATCATTTGAATACTGATTTAACTTGCTAAAAATCAACTTGAGGTTCCAGGGACAGGAAGGGAAATCAAACTTATGATAATCATCAAAATAGCTAGAGGAATAAGAGATGTTCCTGGAAAATCATATACTCAATAAACTGAATTTTCAGAATTTCAAGTTTCATTGAATTTATTAAGTTCAATTAATCCCTAATTTAGAGACCTACATTAGAAATATCAAAAAAGAAATCAAATACCCGGTCTTTTAAAATATGATTTTACATATATATATTTCAACTTTTGCTCGAAATAACATTTTGAGTAAAGTTATTTTTATTAAAAATCTTCAAATTCCTAAAGCAATAATGAGCAAAAATGTTTGCCTATAGGCAAATTCAGGAAAAATGAAATGTTCACAGACTGCATTTTTTCCCATACGTTGGCAAACAAATGCTGAATTAAACTAGATTATATTGTCTATTGCTTGTTGGACACTACTGGTTAACATATGAAAAATAAAAATACAAAAAGATGTTGATCCCTTACCCTTTAAATCTGTACAGGACTTTAGAATTTGGTTAGTAGGTTTATTTATATTGTATTCATGTTATCTTACATCTGGCATTCAGAGAAAGACATTCTTATTACTTTCCACTTTTAGGGGAAAAGCAGACTCAGAGATACAAAGGACTCATTGACTGACACTGTTACCAAGACAGTTAGAATGAAGATAATTTGATCCTATCCAGTTGGACTTTTGTGCCAACACACGCCAGGCACAAGAAGGCTCAGGATAGACCCGTAGTCATGTACTTCCTTACCTGTGGCTGTAGGAGCTTCTTCTCTCTCATAAGTCAGTCAGGGCAGAGCAAGCTGAGCAATAGATGAAGTAGCATTGCTGACATTTTCCTTAAGTTCCAGGGAATGATTGCTGTTTGGAGTCCACTGGTGACCACACATGTTGCTCAGGTGGTTTCTAGGATCAGTGATTCTGGACATCTGGGCCTCCAAGCTGCTTCTGGAAAAAGTTTTAGTGGCAATTCTGACTTTTACAGCAAATGTCTTTTTAAATGTATGATCTATATTTCATAAGCTTGGTCATTTTGTGGGTGATTGATTTTGGATGATACATTCTGGTTTAATTACTCCAGTGTACTGTGAAGGTATGTGTTTTATAATGATTTAGACCTCAATTTCATAAGAGATTCTTGTTTCGCCATAAACCTTTGCACGTAATGAGATTAAATACAGAAATAGGATGGTTCATTTAAAACTCAGTGGCACAGTGAAAAGAAGACAGATTCGCTGCAGAAAAGTTTGTGTTGGAATCCTGGTCTTTTAACTTGGTTTGTGATCTTGGGGAATTTGACAAACCACTCTGAGCCTCTGTTTCTTTGTATTTTCCACCAAGAACATGGGAATAATAATCTATAGCCTAGTGTTGTCAGAATTAAATGAAAAGAATATTTATTATGATATCAGAAAGATGGTGTTAAATAATCGTGTATATTTTCAACTGGATTACCTATAATAGCAAAAGTAAAAAAAAAAAAAAAAAAAAAAGCAGGTGAGTAAAGAAAGAAAAGCAGCTATCCAGATACTGGGTGTAAGAACTATGCTGTACATATGGTAGATTGAATAAGTATTTGTTGTCTGAACTAACTTCTCTTAAAATGCTTTGGAATCTAAAACAAACAGCTTAAGGGACTTCCCTGGTGGCACAGTGGTTAAGAATCTGCCTGCCAGTGCAGGGGACGCGGGTTCGAGCCTGATCTGGGAAGCTCCCACATGCCTCGGAGCAGTTATGCCCGTGCGCCACAACTACTGAAGCCCGTGAGCCACAACTACTGAGCCTGTGCTCTAGAGCCCGTGAGCCACAACTACTGAGCTGGCACACCTGGAGCTCATGCTCTGCAACAAGAGAAGCCACCGCAATGAGAAGCCCGCGCACCGCAACGAAGAGCAGCCCCCGCTCGCTGCAGCTAGAGAAAGCCCGCACGAAGCAACAAAGACCCACAGCAGCCAAAAATAAACAAATAAATAAATTTTAAAATAAAACAAACAGCTTAAGAATACGGAATGTGGGTTGATGTTTTCATCATTAGTCTTACTCTTTTCATTCATGTCATAGGTTCCCCACTCTGTGCCTTGAGGAATGACCTCATGACCGCAACAGGAAAGCTGGGCTGGACGGGTGCATTTGTTTACATTACAAGAAATGTTTATGAAATATTTAAACAAGAGCTGAGGAATAAATATCATAACCACACTTCACAGATACAACCATATATCTAAACAAAAATGCAATTTAAATCCACAGATAAAAAAGTATGAATTATATTATCCGATATTACACTATGGGTAATATGGGAATTTCAAACCAAAAATTTGGACTAAAACTGGTTTGTACTGAAAGAGTTTGCTATTCAAAGTATACTTTAGTAATACTAGTTTCTCTGAGAGGAAAGAAAATGTCTATTTACACTTGAGTTAGTTACTTGATCATTTATTTTACACCAACACACTACAACTCGTGAATTCTAGAAGTGTTACCTTATTGACATCGGTACAGTGTTGGAATAACTAGGTTTTCAGCACTTGAAATGAAAATGATTGTGCGGAGTATGCTGAGTGTTGGTTGTTAGAACGCAGAAAGAGAATGACAAAGCAAGTTGCTAAGGAAATTAAGGGTTTACTTTCTCCACGATGTGCTTATAAGCACTGACTTTTCTGTATGTTTGCCAAAATGTTCTGATATTCAGCTGCGAAATAAGTTTATCTGTTTATTTTAATAATGATGGTGTCTCTAGGAATGGTTTACAAGTATAGACAATAAAGCACTGCCATTATGCTGTTAACCATAAAAATACAACTGGATGCTAAGCATTCTACCTAGTTGAGTTTTCCCTACTGTCTGTTGAAAGGGACCTTCAAGTGTTTCAATTAAAATATCTTGGGGAATCTTCCCCAGGTTCTAACAAGCTATATCAAAATAGAACTCATTTCATGGAAAAAAGGAATCCCACAGCACTTCTTTTTAATAACTGTTCAGCTACAAAATTTTATTGGTATCTTTTTATGTTCCCTCTAGAGGATGTAATGCACAAAAGCATTGCCACAGAACATATAAAATTACAAATGAAATTTATTGTAAAAAGTAGAATGTCTTCTAGACTGGCGTCAGTATTTATTTCATTCAGAAACCAAAACTGCAGTATAATATATTCACTGTCAGCAAGTTCATGTGTGTAAATTGCCATCCAATGTTATTGACTGATATGAGACAGATATTGAAAAGACAACTTAAATTTACTCTTCCAAACATAAACCGTTCCACAAAAGCACTGTAAAAACTCCTTCAAGATTTTGGGTTGTGCTTGACATTTATGGTTAACTACATAATTTGGTCGTGTCATAATCCACTGTGTTTGGCAATTTGGCATTAAACGCCTGCAGAGCAGATTGGATCCTCACCACCTCACTTGTAGACAGCTTGAGTCTATGACGAAGCAAGCAAGAGAAAAGATCTAGACGACGCTGACCGGGTGGGGAGAGTTTATTTACACGGTCTCTTATCTCTAGAAGTTGCAAAAGTGCTGAGTCCTGGGATCCCTGAGTATAGGGGTAGTCCAGCTGCAGAATCAGGTCCCGAATTGCTTCCGGGTCAAAGTGCATGCTGTAGCCAAACACTTGAATGTTATTGATTTTCATATAACCCAGGTTCCGGGAAGGGTCGATGAACTCCAGAGGTTCGTAGTAAATGCTCTCGTTGCCGTTGGGGCCATTTGACTTGATGCGACTCCTCAGGTAGATGTGCACTGTCTCAAAAAATGTCTTCCACTTGTTCCCCAGAGTCAGCGACCAGTTGTAACACTGCAGGGGGAGGTCCAGCTTAGTCCGCTCCCAGTCGGGGAAGCTGTTTTCATCCACAGGCATAAACCAGCTCTCAGAGTGGCTGCCTCCGAAGGGATTGACGTAAACGGCCAACACCGGCTCCAGGGTGCTGTTTTTAGTTAAGCAAATCTGTAAAGAGAGACCCAGGATCATGTGGACCAGGCTCGACTTGTACTTGTTGCTCTTCAAAGTGAGGAGCATCCGCTTCCGCCAGGAGGGGTCGAACCAGCTGTTCAGGCGCATGTCGTTGCTGATGAAGATGGCATGGACCTCTAGTCGCCTGTCCGTTTTCTGCAACAGGTACTTCATCTCGAGATCTTGCAGGTCGGTCTCGAAGCCGATGTAATGATCGGTGGACTCGGCGACCTCGGGCTTGCAGAGCCCCTGGCTGAGCATGTAGCCCGTGTTGCAGGCGCCGCAGCGGGTGCGGTTGTCAGGGGCGCAGGTGAGGCAGGCGGACGCGTCGCCCACCGTGCAGGGCAGGAAGGCCGTGCAGACCACCTGGTCGTTGGGACACGTGCACGAGTGCGTCTCTTCTGAAAAACTGCCCAGGAGCCCATTCTCATTGCAGTAGAGAAAAGACTGGATGCGAGTGAGCCAGTAGGTTGAGGTTCTAAGAATAGAAAAACAAAAGGAATCTGTATAAATGCAAAGGCGTTTGTGTTTATGTGTCCTGCAGTCAAGTTACCTTAGGTTTGAAAGCTTCACTATCACGTTCTTAGGTCCTTCCCAGTTATTTAACTGTGATATTAAAAAAAACCCACCATAATTGAAAAGATATATACACATATAATATTCATATATTTAAGTATTATGTATATTTAAATTATGTATATATGTTTTCATTCATCATTGTACAACATTAACGATGGATACACTTGATTTGAACTGGAAAACTACATGAAATACCTTCTGAAGACATTGCATGGCATCTCACTAGTGTACTTGGAAGTTGAATGTGACTGTAATTGGGTTGGTTATAGTTTTGTTTTTCTTTTTCTTTCTTTTTTTTTTTTTTGTTTTTTGCAGTACGCGGGCCTCTCGCTGTTGTGGCCTCTCCCGCTGTGGAGCACAGGCTCCAGACGCGCAGGCTCAGCGGCCATGGCTCACGGGCCCAGCCGCTCCGCGGCATGTGGGGTCTTCTCGGACCGGGGCACGAACCCGTGTTCCCTGCATCGGCAGGTGGACTCTCAACCACTGCGCCACCAGGGAAGCCCTTGGTTATAGCTTTGAAATGATATCCAACAACGGGAAGTAAAAATGGTTTTATCATCAAATATCTAGAGTAGAATTAGAGTGCATGAATGACGATTGTTCATTCATTCACTCTTAGTTTCACAGAGCACTAATGCTGCAGGAAGCCTACACAGAAAGTGAAATAAAAATGAGAGAAAAACAAGAAACTTTAAATTGTCAATCAATGGATTTAAATCCTAGGGTTTCATCAACATTGAAAGAACAAGTACCTACTGAGAGGGAAAATATTATTAAAACATGTTTGATTTTTATCCTTATGGTCTGCTCAAGAAAATTGTTGAAAATATCTCATTAAAACTAACTACAAGTTCTCTTCATAAGGGTTAAGTGTGTTAGTTGAATGTGTTTGATTTGGATCATTAACATTATTTATATCCAGAAATCAGGCTAATCATGATGCAAATTTAAGATCTTACTTTTCCTGTTTTCCCACATTATTCAAACTCTTCTAGTGTGTTTAAAATCTCAGTAAAATAATGAAGGAAAAGCGTGTGGCCGTGTAACCACATAAATCTTTGTTTTTATCTTGCTGCTTTCTCATACTAGCTGTATGATCATGGAAAAGTTGAATGGCCTAAGGTAGTGATATCTTCCATATTGAGTTCTTGTGAGAAATAGGCTCAGACTGGATGCATGTCTTTAGACAATTGTATAGAGCATGTGTCACAGTAGACACTAAAAATTGCATCTCTTTTTGGTATTCTTATGCCTTTCCAGTGTGCATTATTCAGTACATAGGAGGTTTTCTACAAATTGTATATATTGTACTCAATCCTTTAGACTTATTACACTGCTGCCATTTTAAAGAATTTGTACATGCTGGTAAAATACAGGTATTAATCTGTGTAAATAATCAATACAAATTTTTTATCGCATTCAGAACAAGATACGGGCTAGATATTCATTTCTGTACATTCATTTTTGGTCTCTGCTCCTTCCCCTTTGCAATATAACACTTTTTAAGTAAGCTCCTCCCTGTTTTTCCAAATAAATTAAATAACTCCTCAATTCCCTCTCATAACATTTACTTATTTTTATTCATAGTGCCTTTTTCCACTTAAAGTGTTATATTGTGTACTTACTTGTTTATACTCCATTTATCCCATTAAATATAATATTCAACTTGCCAGAATCATATATGCTTTGCTCATAGCTTTATATCCCATGCCTAGCAGAATGCCTCTCATACTTAATGAATATTAGATCAAAGGCATAGACGAATTAAAGGAACATTTTCTCAATAAGCATATTTTTAAGTGAAATTTAAAGCCCTAAACTGCATATTTAATACACTTTTAAAGACCTAACTCCCAACTTGTAGTTTCACAACATACACTTTGACATTTGCACACAATTAAATCTATAAAAAAATCTTAGTAAACATATATTTTGAAAAACCTTTCTTTTCCAGATTCCCTAAATGGAACTGTTTTCTGTAGACCCAGAATAAAAGGTAAAACCAAATCAAACCCAACCAAAACATGAAACATTTTCCTCTTAATTATTTCTTACACTGAAAAACACTGACTGGGAAACTACATCTACAAAATTCATTTCTAACTTTCTCAAGATACTTTAAAAATAAGTTCTCAGGAAAACTCTCCCAGGAGGATGCCCGGGGTTGTGAAATAGGAATGATTGGCACTTTGTGAGCCATACATCTCTATATGAGTATCTCTCCTCCTCTCCTCTTGTTCCTTGTTTTCTTGCTGCAGAATAAATGTGCAAAAAGTTTCCTTTTTCTGGTTGAGGAAAGAGCCTAATTCATTATTTCTGTATTCAGTCTCAGAATATAGAAATTATTGCTGGCTTGTTCTTTCTGCAGTTACTGATATATTTCATCAATACGTTCTCAATGAATTAATCTCTCTCCCTCTTACCTTCTTTCTTTCTCTCCTTCTCTTTCTCCTCATTCCTCCCTCCCTCCTTTCTTTCCATTTTTTCTTCCTTCCTTCCTTTCTTGCTTGCTTGCTTGCCTGCTTGCTTTTTCTTTCTTTCTCTTCTCTCTCCCTTTTTCTCCTCTTTCTCTCTTTCTGTAGTTCTATTTGTATCTATCTACTATAAGGAATATAAAATATATATGCTATCGGATTGAAAATTATATTTTCTTCCTTGGAACCAAAGCATAAATTCCCTGAGTCAATTCATCTCTCACTGTAAGCTCTCATCATGTTTCCAAATCATAAGGACAAACAAAAAAATAATAGACCTAAGACTGAAGGCAGAGCTCACAAAACTAGGGCACCATAGAAAGACTCATTTGGACACTTTAGAAAAGCAATGGCTTTTCTAGCTTTCAGTCTTTTCCAATCCTTTTCACATCCCCACAGATGCATTACTGAAGGAATGTGTCCCAGCTTCATGGGTTTCAGCTTGTCATGTATGAATATTGATAACTTGGTGTGTTGTCAAAGCTCCTGTTCCCTGAGACAGAAGAGCTAACACGTGGATTTTCTTCCTTGCTGCTTCTTGTCCTTCCCCCCCATTACCTACCTTTTGACTGTTTTAGTGCATTTCGCAAGTAGGGAATAGATTTTTAAAGGAACAAATTTCGATAATTAGTCTTTACTCCTTGTAAAATCTTGGTGAAGGCAGTGGTCAAAAATAGAAAACAGAGCAAATTTCAGGACTGTACATGGATTTTTCACTTACCCAAAAGATCACTTTTTTTTCCCCTGACAAAGTAAAATTTAACTGTTTTTCTTTTTAAATGTAAACATTTTTTTTTGAAGAGAAATGTCTTCAACATTAAAATTAGGTGGTAGCAAGTATTTTTTTAAAACTCTTTCCTTTTTTTTTTTTTTTTCCGGTACGCGGGCCTCTCACTGTTGTGGCCTCTCCCGTTGCGGAGCACAGGCTCCGGACGCACAGACTCAGCGGCCATGGCTCACGGGCCCAGCCGCTCCGTGGCATGTGGGATCTTCCCAGACCGGGGCACGAACACGTGTCCCCTGCATCGGCAGGCGGACTCTCAACCACTGCGCCACCAGGGAAGCCCAAACTCTTTCCTTTTATACCTAAGTATTAAAACAAAGTAATGCTACATCTTCTATTCTCATATATAACTTTTATTCACATAAACTATTTAGGATCTACTAGGGCTAGGACAGAGGATGCAGTGTTGAGAGATGAGCTCTTGGCAGGCAGGTAGGTTTGTTTCTTTTTATCAAACATGTGGTCTTGTCCCTGACATCTACTTAATAACACTTCAATTAATATTTACTAAACAAAGGAAATAAGAAAAGAAGGAAAAAGGACGGAGAGAAGGAGTAAGGAGGGAGGGAGAGAGAAAGAAATTAAGTGAAGGAACTACACAGATTATAGAAGAACAGAAGAAAGAAACTAGGGGAAGACAGTATTTAAAGCCATTGACTTGAGAATGACAATGATATGGAACAATTCAAGGGATATAGGAACTCCTTTTCCATCAGGAAGTAAGTGTGCACTTGAAAATAATTTCTAAAAAGCTTTAAGATGATAGTGTTACAGAAAGGAAAATACCTTCCAGAGTTAAGTTAAACTTTTGGAAAAAATATAATTAGCTAAAAAGCCGATAGCCTGTTTTTATTTGAAAAATCAGGTGGCAAACTAAGTTGAGAAGATTAGACGTACATTAAGTTCAGTTTTCTCTGTTTAATCTGTAATATTCTCTATTAGTTAAAATCTGCTCTTCTCTACAGGACACATGTTATGTGAGTGTCAAAAGAGCACTAGACTGGGAGAATGAACACTGGATTCTAGGTCAGACTTCACCTGGTGACCTGGGACAAGTCACTTGGCCTCTTTAACTTTGAGTGAAAGTTTCAGAATTCCAAGAAACATTGGTTCAGATTTTGATTCTGCATGACCCTGGGGAATGTGTACAGCTTTATGAACCTCAATGGCTCACCCTGAGTTCACCTGTTGATCTGTTGTCAGGATGAGGTGATGTAACAAATCCCATCCCAGATGGCACTTGCCATCTGGTTCTACCAGGATTAAGTCACTAGCCACTGCAGCTGCTGTCCTTCAACACCCTCCGAAAGGAGTTCAAGGTGGAGATCGGGAATGAGGCACTCTGTGCTCTGGGGAAAACTGGCAGAAAAGGCGTTCAGATAGTTAGATACTGTCAGGAGAAGAATTTATAAGCCCAATTCTTTTATCTCCTCAAATCCAGAAAAGCACTAAAATCCTTCATGGTGACGTCTGCTCCTCGTGACTAGCAGACAGCGTCTGCCACAATGTGTGCTTGACTGTGTGTACCCCCCCTTCACTAAAATCATATAGGACACTGACCTTCCCCCCATCTCTTCAGAGCCATTTCTCAGAGCCATCTGATATGCTGTCTCCCAGGCTATAGTCCTCATTTTGCCCCCAATAAAACTTAATTCACAGCTCTCAGACTGTGCATTTTTTTCAGTCGACAATGTTAAATGGGATTGGCAAAACAGATTCCTGGACCCCACCCCAGACATACTATAAGAACCCCTAGGAGTAGGGCTCAGGAAGCTCTTTTCAAAATATGCAGTCCTACAGAAAAAAACAGTCTTGGCAAAGCAAAGAGCATTGCACTAAGAGAACTATATTTGCAAAGGACTTGAGGTTAGGAAAGGTTTTGTTTTAAGGAACTAAATGAGAGCCAGTACAGCTGGAGTGAGGAGAGTATCAGTGCAATATTAGACTGTGCAATAAGTAGTGGCCAGATCAGGCAGAGTACTGTTTAGGTTTTAAATTTATTCTATGTGCAGTAGAGAGTGGTAAAGAGATATAGCCAGAAGTCGATTGTATTAAATTTAGCAACCATCTTTCTCCTTGTATTATACCAATATCAGGTAAAGCTGATGTACTTTTTTTTTTTTTTTTTATGCGTTACGCGGGCCTCTCACTGTTGTGGCCTCTCCCGTTGCGGAGCACAGGCTCCGGACGCGCAGGCTCAGCGGCCATGGCTCATGGGCCCAGCCGCTCCGCGGCATGTGGGATCTTCCCGGACCGGAGCACGAACCCGTGTCCCCTGCATCGGCAGGCGGACTCTCAACCACTGCGCCACCAGGGAAGCCCGTCTGATGTACTTTTAATAAAATGTTTTTTTTCAGGGCTAAAATAAAATAAAATAATAAAATAAAATAAGCAGTCCTGGAGAAATGTTTTGTACACAGAAGCTGTAAGTTTCCTATGTACGAAAATGAACAACCAAAACAACTATTAGGGGCTCTTTAAATACCAATTAGCTCTCAAGCTGTAAGAATATGTCCAGAAGAAGGTAGGGAAAAGTTAAAATTTCTGTAGAGAAGAGGGCAGCAGCAGATGGCTTTGAATTAACATGCATTTGGGGCCTTGTGGCCACCGTGTATGCTAAATTTGCAAACCCTGCAATAGAAATTTTTGGCATACACATACACAGAAGAATAAACCAAACACTAAAGCCTACTTTAATAAATTCTACTGTGTTACAGTAATAATAATTAGCTATTTAGTGAATTTCTCTCATATCATGGGCCACCCACTTTGTACTTGTTATTTTTAATTCTTCACAGTAACTTGTAAAACTTAAACCCATTTTAAAATTTGAAAAATACTGAGGCTCAGAGTTTCAATGACTTTCTCGGCTATGTATCTATTAAGTATTACAATGAAGACAGACTCAGAGAAGTCTATTTTTTTATAATGTGCGTTGAATAGTGAGGAAAAATGCTTAACAAATGACTTTAGGAAAAAAATATTTCCATGCTGGACAGCTTCAAAGGTAAAATAACTTTTAATTATTAAATAAAATTAGGCACTTCAGTGACAGCCCACCATATTGGCTTCAATCCACTTTTGGGAGCTAAACTATCAACTTTGAATATTGTTTCTTAACTCATATGGAAAATGGGAATAAAATATAGGTTGTTGTAAGAATTAAAGCACAATTGCTGGAAAAGCCCTTAAAGAATGCCTGTGCACAGAATAAATGGTAAATAAATGCTTATTCTTATAATCACTGTTATTACTATTGTTATCTTTTAAAGAAATAGCATCATATGTACTTTCTTTATTACAAATGCTATTTTCTTCCAGGAAATGGAGATTTTCATTTTATCTTCAACAATTTGTGTACTACATGCATAATCTTACTCTTTATCTCTGCAATTCACTTTTATCAAATAGACCTAGTTATTGATAACACCACCAAGACTGTATCACATCCCAAGAAAAAGAATATCATTGTCAAAGGTCCCTTGGTTATGAGTCTCCCAAGGAAGCATATGTATATGTATCACATGTGTATACAGATACACATCTATAAACCTATAGATGCATATATACATACACATTTTATTTTTATAAACTTGAGTTCAAGTATCTACTAAAACTTTTGGCTTGCAGGAAGACAATGGAAAAGTGAGTGAAGCAGTTGAAGATGTAGGTCGTATTTTAAAGATAATATTAGCCAAGGTAACATTCATTAAGGTTTTCTCACATGCACAGTCTTTTTACAGGCATTATTTCATTTAATTCTCCCAATTCTCACTACTCCTTGAAGTAAGGACCCTTGTTATCCCAATCGATATTTAAGGACATGAGTTGTAAAAAGCTTAGATAATTAGAACTTATAGAAGGTCAAATAGCTGTTAAGTGGTAGAACTGAAAGTGTATCCTGGTCTTTATTACTCCCAACAATTTGGGGGGTATGACACCAAAAGCACAAAAGATAAGAGCAAAAAAGTAATAAGTGGAACTACATCAAACCAAAAAGCTTCAGTCCAACTAATCTGTAATTCATTTGGTTGAATGGTGTACACAGAAAAATCTGCTTACTTCTTAGAGAGCTACTGAAACATTTTGTCCACATCTGTGCTGCATTTAATGCTATAGTTCAAGAAAAATCAATAGATATGTCTTCCTTCTACTTATAACATAAAATATGAAAAGAAAAAGTCAACATTCAGGGTATGAAATGTGAGGCACACGAAGAACACAATTACTTTACTGGACATAAAGGGAATATATAATCAAAAAAAAAATAAGAGTCCACGTCTAATTTTCCTCCAAAGATTACCAAAAATCAAAATATTTTGCCCACTAAATCACATTAGATGTTAAGTTAAAAAGACTTGAAAAGTATTTATTATGTGCAAGTTCAGTCTATTAAGTATTGTAATTGAGGAATACTGACACAAATGCAATTACTCTGCAAATATGAGTAACTCAGGTCTCTCCTATGTGCTTTTATAACATCCCGATTTTCACCCACCATAATATTCATTATACCAAGTCATTATTATCTAATCATCTGTATCCCTCATTACATTATACATGCTGTGAGGGAAAAGATATATTTGTTTACTTCACCATTTTATTATCATAACATACCTAAATCAGTTTACAGTGTTTATGCTTATGTTTTCCTGTTACAACCTTTTGAACCTATTAGTCTTAAAATATGTTATGATGAATCCAAATCTGAAAATCTGAACAATATAAATAGAATACGTTAAAATAAAATTTATGAAAAGACCATTTTATTTTATCTTTCACAGATCTGTTCATCTCTGACCCTAATATTTCAAGCTAAATATAAATTTGACATGAATAAATAAATTAATGAACAAAAAAGAGAAACTAAAGAAGCAATTTCAAGGCTAAATTGTTAATTCCTTGGTTGTATTTATTATTTTTAGTATTTCATATGATTTTCTTGATATCCAGTGAGTGATAAACATTTTCAAAAATTGTCTTATTTACATAATTTCTGTTTTTCTTTAAAGTATATTTCATGACCAATTTCTCACCAATTTAGAAAAAAAACAATAAAATGTTCTTGTTGGGCACTGAAAACTTGAAAACAAATTAAACTATCATTTAAGTAATTTAATCAAATTTTAATATGTTTCTAAAAGTGATCCTATTTATATCTAAAGTATATATTTCAATTAAATAAAGAAAATATAATTTGTCCAAATTCAATGTCCCTCTAGTCATATAACCATGAACACAATTATGGTATGAACTGTCTATGTTATGCCTGCATTTGTGTGATAAGCATCTCTCCAAATTGAATGTCTCTGAACTCATTTTCTTCTCTCCTAATACAACCATGATTGTTATCTACAATGATGGATATTAACTCATCCCTTCCTGTCTCAACTAAAGTAAAACTTAGTTTCTGGAGGTCCTGTACCTGCTCTTTTTGTCATTTTATTACATTTGTGTACCTCCAAGCTAATCTTCCTAAAATTGATTTATTTCTTATTGCATGGCACCCAATATCCTTCATATAAAATATATATTTTGCCTAACTTTTAAAACCCTTTACAATAGACAACACTTAGCTTTCAGTACTCTATAAAGTATGTTTTCCATTTAGGCTCTTCCTGTTCCCCTCCCTAAATACGCCAGATCAATTTCAACCACAATGAATTTTCTTGTTACAGAGTTTAATGTCCTTTCTCCTCCGCTTCAATGCAAATTGAATCATTTCTACTGTAAATAGTTTTTCTTAATAATCCTACTTACAACAACTTAATTCTTTGAATGAGTATATTATTTATCTATGTTACTGTATTTGTAATTAAGCCACGTACAGCCATATATTACTGTTTAATAGATTCTTATTTCATTATTTCAACTAAAGTATACCATTCATTATAATAACTATAATTTTTACATGTTAGTTTTCATAGTTGGAATATAGGCTCCTCGGAAAGAAGAAAATGAATGTCGTTTCATTGGAATCCCTAGAGACTAGCAAAATTTCTTCCCATGCAACCCTGCTAAACCAAATTGCTAAAGCAAAATTGAATTATGGATTTATGTTTATGGAAAAATGTCAGAGGAAATACTTTTAAAAACTCCTCAACACAAAATGCCAAATAATTCTGGCAAAAAGTTTTTAAATGCATTTATGATGCAGAAAAAAATATGGAGTAAATTTCAGAGGCTGAAATTGAACTAAAAGAATATATATGTAGGAAGATGTGGGTGTACCTGATCTAGAGGTTTTGGTGGCTGTGTTGTGTATAGGAAACAAAGTCCAGGACACCTGAATGGCAAGAAGTTGAATTGGAGACCTGCTCTAAGAAGCTGGGAAGACTGAGACTATGCACTTAAAGAAAGAGTCAGCTTGAAAACAAAACAAACAAACAAGTAAACAAACAAAAAGGCCTAGAAAAGGAAGAGAGCAAAATGAGTGCCTGCCCTGACCTCACTGTTAGTAGAAAATACATAATCTACAAATTCAAAGTTTTTTGCAGAAAGTACATAGTCTAAAAATTCAAAAACACCAATGAAAATCATAACTTATTTTAAAGTGCTCCAAACTGTTTTATTGTGGCAAAATGAAATATATACTTTCTAAAAGAATGCACATCCTTTACATTTTATGAAGGACTTGAAGAATCAATATAGATGAAATTATTTTGACCATGAACTCACAGTAGAAAAAAAAGAAAGAGGAATCAGGGTCCCAAGATTAAAAATGTGCAAAAGGCATAATCTTAACACCACAGACTACAGAAATTGGAATTATGTGATATTAAAGTCAATTATCAGGAACATATTTAAATAATTTCAAGGTAAAGTAAAATATGAGAGAGGCACCAGGGGTTATCAAAACAAATCTGAAAAAAACAAAGGAACTAACAGGATGATTTTAATTTAAACCTTATTAAAATGTAAAACAGCAGATTAGCTAAGCTGAGGACAAAATTGGTGAATTAAAGATAAATGAAATAATAATACTGAGCATATACACCACAGAGAGGAAAAGAGATTGAAAATATAAAACATATCTAGAGTATTATGTTACAAAAACTGACAAATACCTAATCAGAATTCCAGAGGCAGCAAACAGAAAAAATAGGGGAGATTCCATATAAAATTATAGTAAGTGAGAATTCTTCCAAATCGATGAAATACATAAATCTTGAGATTCATGAAGCACAAAGAATTCCAAGAAAGTTAAATAAATAGAAATACATACCTATTCATATCATACTTAACATGTAGTTCTTGTTATATGTAACAAACTTTTGTTATAAATAACAAAAATTAGAGGTAACAAAACATAAAAGTATTAAAAAAAATTTACAAAACATTGAAGCATAAGTAAATCAGTGCAGTTGCATTCACAATATTCACAAATAGAAAGCCTCGTTAGGAAAGATATCAATTCTCCACAAATGTATTTCTATATCTAATGCAACTCCAATAAAAATTCCTTCAGCTTTTTTTTAGTTGAAAATCAGTTAATACTAGAGTAGCTTGTCTTCAATTAACCCTCCCAATAATAATTTATAAAATTTGAGCAAAACAGAAAGAACCACTAGTTAAAGGAGTTATAGAAAGTCCAAAACAGTCAAAAGCTAAATGAGTTTTTAACCTAAAGGAAGGGAGCAGCCTGAATGGAGAAATTGAGAGTTGCAGTCCTCCAGTTTTGCCCTAAGGACACTCCCCAATCTGGGCAACACGGGGAGGATGAAACTCAGTCAGAAACGACATTCTTAAAGGCTTGATGTGTGCAGAATGGAAATGGGGAGTTGCCAGAGAAGATATAACTTGAGGAAAATAATTCTGAAAGAAGCAAAGGAGAGAGAAAACCCTGAACAAATTCCCCTCAAATCCATGACTGATTCCTAAACTCTACAATTGTGAGACAGACTTTGAGGAGCCAATCAGAAAGCAAAAGCTGAAAGATCTGCAGTGCTTAATAAAGGCTGTATTTCTTGCCTATCACAGATGAGACGGTCGCAGTTTGGGTATCTCCAAAGTAGAGTGGTTTGGTAAACACATTCAAATGCCAGAAAAGCCACGTCTTTGTAGTAAAGACCTTCACAAGACTAAAGATTAGCCCTAAACTAAGTGTTGAACTAGGACAGACTCACTGTAATAAAATGTTAAACCAAATATCTGCAAAGACAATGTAGTCAACAAATAATAAAACTGCCTGCCAAGTTAAAAATCAACATTATTCCAATAAAATAACATACTTCAGAGTCAATATATACTATCATCTACAATACCCAATAAAAATATGTAGTTATAAGAATTGTGAACAAGCAAGCAAATGTCATTCATAGCAAGAAGACAAAGCTGTTGATGGAAACAGATCCTGAGAGAGCCTACATCATCGGTATTTACAGACAAATGGTGACCTGAAACAAAGAAACTGCCAGATATTTCTCCAGCAAAGATGGGTTTATTCAAATTGCAATTTTACCTATTAAAATAAAACCTAAACCTCTAATTATTCAGGACAAAATACCGGATAAGGCATTCTGTGCTCTGGAAAGACAGGTCCCTTAGATAATTAGAGTTCTCTCAGAAAAGTAAAAATGAACTCAGATTCCTGCATCTTTCCATTCACAGAAAAACACTAAAATTATTAATGGAGATATCTAATCTTCATGACAAGCAGTAACCTTTTATTGAGATGTATGTTTGACTGCCTGTTTTCCCTAGCCCAAACCACATATATCTGGCCACTTCTTATCTCTTTGGAGCAGTTCCTCAGGGCTATCTGAGAGTCAGTCTCCTGGGTTATATTCCTCAGTAAGACCCTAAATAAAACTCAACTCATAGCTCTTATTGTGTGTGTGGTTTATTTTTTTTTTTTTCAGTCAACAGTTTTGACAACCATGAAGGACACAGAGCAGACTGCTCTCCTTCACGTGAACTCTACAAAGATCTGGATCCTTGGTACCAACAAGGGCTCCTTATGCCCATCCACCTCCTTGGTGAATCCAGATGAATTGGGTGAGTCTCTCCTGGTCTCGGATCTCCCATCTTGGCTGACAATCCTGGGCTTTATTCAGTGGTTGCTAAACTCCTTGATATAAGGCCAAGGTTTCCCTTGGACTTAAGTTCAAGAAGAGGTATCTGGATTTCCCAGTTGAAAGACACTGACAAGATTTTGCTCAGTTGAAAGACAATGAGGAGGTTTGGACTGGGTTATTAGGTAGGAGGCTGATCTGATGCCTTTGTTAGAACTGGCTATTTTAAACAGGGTTAGTTGGAATAAATTGAAGATACCATATGAGAGCTTTCAGCTCCAAAGATAAGGGCCACGGCTCTTCCCAGTCGGTACAGCTTTCTCAAGCAACTGAGAAATTTATGGGAGTGGTGGAGGCAAGTCCTCCTACCACGCAGCACTCTTATAGGGAAAGCCACTCATTAATTTAAAAAAACTCTCTCGTCTAGGGATGCATGCACACATAAGGATTTGCCATCCATTGTTCCGAGCACCCATGATGGTTTCAGACTGCCAGAGGGAGAAACCAGAAACTGAGACATAAAATTGCTGAAATAACTCAATTCGAGGGTAATACGTACAGGAGTTAAGCTCACAAACAGCACAACTGCCTACCACACAGTTTTCAATACTAATTTTATCCTGACAAACCAACTTTGAAATGAGGAATAAAGACTTCTGAACAAGACAGAGGGAAGTCAGATAGCCAATCACAAACTAACACAATACATATGGAGCTTATTCTTGCAAGTGCTCAGTTTATTGGGAACTAAGAATATTTTGCCTTGAAATGGCCATGATGGAGCTCTTTTAGCATTCCAAAACTGGCTTTTGTGTATGCAGTTAAAGAAAGCCAGCTTGATAAAACATCTTCTCAAAATTCCGACCCTAAGGGAACAAAAGTCCTTCTAGGAGGCTTGCATTTCCCTCACTGTGCCTTTGAGATGTAAATGTTGTACAGGTCATTGAACTCTGACCTAGACCATCTCCAACTCCCTGAGATTAAGTTAAAACAAAAAAGGGAAAAGAGGCCTTTTAAACTTCAACATGTAAATTTAACTTATTCTAATTGTTACTCATAAACTAGTGAGTTTTATATTGTAATACCTGATTCATAACTAAGTTTTAAAAATGGAAACTATGAGATCTCTCTTTGTGTCTATCTGGATGTATGTATGTCTGTGTATGTATCAATATATTATAAATATATGTTTCTACCTTTGGGTGGTATTGCCAAAATTAATTGTAAATGAGTTCTATTTAATAACTTAAGAGAAAATAAGTGCTTGTATAAATTCTCAGAAACATAACAGAAACTAACCCAAATGAATTTCAGGTTCATGTGATCTGGGAATTATTCAGTATTAAATTAATATTTGGTATTAAAGTTAGTTTAAGTTTGTTGGTTTAATTCATATAGACATGTCTTTAGAGTCATCAACAGTAAGTATAGTACTTTTATTGTACGTAGGTTTACTAAAACTCAAATAAGTTCACGTTATCTCTATTACAAAATTTGTTAGCAAAAAATTGGGGGATGGTGGCTGGCTTGGTCCAATGTCTCATGAAGTTTTCATGGGTAATCTAAGTATAATTGTTGGGAACAAGTGAATTAAATAGACATAAATGGAGTAAGAGCTTTTAGGTGAACTCTTTAAGAATAATTACGTTTTACGGTGCGTCTACTTAAAAATAGTTTCTCCAGACTTTTAGTAACCTGAAACTAGAGTTTTTCTAAATTAAGTTAAATGATGGAAGTTTATTGAATATCTAGATTCCCAAATAAAATAAGATACTGAAACATTAATTACTGAGCATAGGCTCTTACAAAGAAACTAAAGTTATTTATGACTATTAATAAATATGTTTGGTACCACACTGAGACATTTTCTATAAGAAAGTACATGTTTTTGAAATTATGAATAGTATTTATAAGTTTGTCATTCTACAGAATGCTAATGTAAAAGACAGTTTATAATTGCTTACTTCTTAGTTTTCACTAGGGCTTAATATTTCTAATATTTCTAAAAGCTTAATATTAAGCTTTTAGAGCTTAATATTTCTAATTAAAACATTTAATTAAAACCACTAAAAATTAAAAAGTAAAACATCTTTGTATGCAAGGAATAAAGTAGGTATAAGGAATGGAAATGCATTTTGTAAAGTGAAAAGAAAGAAATTTTGTCCTAAAAAGAGGCTAAAATGACAAAAAGAGACAATCTGAAGGTGAAAAAGGAAGTTATAGAAGGTTTGTGGAAAGGAGACGATGGGAAAAGAGTTTAATGTGTGGTCAGGACTGGCTAATTTAGAATAAATTTGACTAAATAAATTTTAATATTAAAGGTAAGGTGGTACAAAAGTAGAATTTGGTTTTCTCTCTGTTAAGAGGACAAGACTTCTTTATCTGCTTTTGATAACAGATTGTAAATTTCTTCACTGTTTAAGTAATCTGTTATAACTTCCTGTATCTGCCTTTGAAATATTTTATTGTCATTTTAAGTGAATAAGTATTGTTTCACAGTGATCTATAATCCTATTTGACCAAGTGTTTTAAAACCTTTTGATATCTTTGACTAACTTCCCAAATCAAATTCTAAATAAAGTTCTTCTGACCTCTATCTAACTCTGGGATGTTTCAGGGCCCCTGAAACATCTCAAAGAGAGATATTAAGTAGCCTCATTTGGCATGTTCAATTAGATGGAAAGCATTGTCAAATGAGTGGTAATAAACCTTCTTAGGTTATATTATATGGATAAATGTTAATATGAATGTTCTAGAAACTATTTGAAATTTCTAAAATTTGGATATGCCCTGGTATAATGTTATCAGTCATAATTCTAGTTATTATTTTAAGAGGTTGTATGTCACAGAAATAACCAAATTTCTTTGGCAATTGCATTGTAATCAGATATTCAACCATGCCATGTTAAGTCTCGTCACTTATAGTTATTGTTTTACCCTGATGCTTTTGCAAAAATGCTTCATCTTCTAGAAGATTCACAGAAACCACTTTTTTTTTTTTTTTTTGCGGTACGCGGGCCTCTCACTGTTGTGGTCTCTCCCGTTGCAGAGCACAGGCTCCGGACGCGCAGGCTCAGCGGCCATGGCTCACGGGCCCAGCCGCTCCGCGGCATGTGGGATCTTCCCGGACCGGGGCACGAACCCGTGTCCCCTGCATCAGCAGGCAGACTCTCAACCACTGCGCCACCAGAGAAGCCCCAGAAACCACTTTTTGACAAGTATAAGTTTCTGATAACTTTCAGGTCCTAAGAATGAACTGGATAATAAATCAAAGAATTCTAATGGAAAATCTGATGGTTTCATGAAACTGTTAACAGAAGATATAGGTCAACAATAATTAGTTACATATGGCTGAATAATAATTTTTATTGCTTTTTGTCTGAAATATTACTGGCTTTAATCTTTTTTTTTCCCAGATATAAGGAAACCTTTCTCTTTAAGCTAATTATGACTTACAGCAACTTGATAAATTATACCTTTGTAAACAGAATTGAAACATTTACCTTTTCTCTCTACCTGATCCCTCCAGAATTTGCAAACACTGATTATATTAGCATGAGTTTGACTACAATGTCATATTTGAGAATATGTATAGAATCAAATATGACCAGACAGTTTTAAAGAACTAAGATGGACTTTGTGGAGCCATAAAGCCCCTTGGAAAATCAACCTGGTACTTTGCTCACAGGGTTCCCAGAAGCCTTATCAGCTAAGTAAGGAAAGACACTTCCTGGCAGGTGCAGGAACCCCAACATATTTTGCAGACCTCGAGAAGAGAGGAATCCATCCAAATCTGTAGGTATTGCAGGCAGAATCCAATGGCCATTCCTTGGCATGGCTTTTCTGTCCTTGAGAAGCCTTTTAAAAGTTCAACCTGAGATTCCTTATGAAAAGCTCCAGTAAAGGCAATTTAAAATAACATATGTGATCAACTACTTATATAAATAATCAGGCCATATTTACTGAAACAAGATTCATTTTGCAAGCAAATTAAGCTATATTTTGGTAGAAAATTTGGCTATATTTTGTAGAAATGAGGGTAACTTTAGAAATAAAAATATGTTTAAGTGGATATTAAGTTCTAGTATCATTAATATTATTTGGGATTCTGCATTTACTGCATAAGACTCACTTCCAAGATGGTTCCTTGTTACTACGTTGCATTATTGTAAGGTTTAATTGAATCATTAAAAGGATACTCTACGCTTGTTTCTGAAGCTTATCACAATAATCTGTCTTTGGACAAAGATCAGATACTCCATGACCTGTAACCAGGAGGTTATGCATACTGGAAATACATCATTTAAAGGACATTTTCCTACCTAGATGGAAGGACCCTTATCAGGTCTTCTTAACCAGTTCATATATAGCAAAACTGAAGGGAATTGATTTTTGGATTCATATTTCTCACTTAAAAAAGGCCCCTGCATCAGCCTGGTCTACAGAGAGGACCACCTCAAACTCACTTAAAAACAATGCTCAAACAGAGGAAAAATCACATCAGGACAAGAAGATGACATCAGAAGTAGACAGCTATCCCAAGATGCTGAACCTGACCCATATGATTATTTATAGCATTTTCTTGATTTCTTAGACCTTCTGCATATAAATCAAATGTTTTTCTATCATGTGCACAATCCTGTAAAGAGTTTAAAAATCAATCAAATTCTTGGGTTTATGGTCAATTACCTATGTCTAGTACTTCTGGTTACCTTGGTGAATTTCCCCTCTCCTAGGTTCTGATTGGATGACCCTTAGGAAATTTATTCTAAAAAAAAGAAGTTATACTTCTGTCTGAGCCATTATTGATACTACTAGGTGGGTCCCCTCACTTGGCCAATAATCATACTTGCTCTGATTATGGCCATAAGGATGAATTTTCTTTAAAAGTCAGTTAAGCTCAATCAGAGCAACTGGCTAAATTTCAGTCAAAACCCATAACTGCCTCATTTATTAGGAGGGACCCTTCCTCAGTTACAGGATAGATTTATATGGGTAATAGCAGGCTTCAGTCACTTACGTTTAAAACTCCCCTTATACTGGGAACAACTGAATCATGCGAGTAATCAGCATAATGACACTAGGAGATTGGGCTGAGTGCCTTATGAAAAATGCCAACATATCATGGCCCTTAAAGGTAGCAACTGGTATGGAAGAGACTGGGTCAGATGACGGGGGTATACTGGGTTGCACCTAATGGAAGTTCTTGGCTTAATTTCTTACTTATGGCTTTATTAATGCCACTAGCTATATCACTTAAATTCTGCCTATTCTATAAGATTGTTCTTTCTTTTATTACCCAGTATATAACTGAGCCTCTGACAAAAATAATGATGACTAAGGAACTGGAAATCATTGACTAAATATACAGTTTTATACGAGATTAAAATGATTGTAATAGTGTAACTCTGCATTTGGGAAGAGGCCACAGAGAGAATCATTTCCTAGAGCGTAACAGACTAGTAAGACAGGTGGTCCAGAGGCTTTTATGGCTAACAATAACAGGACAGACCAATAACAGCACACTGAGTGGCCTATTGAAAACTTTTCCTGACCTAGGAAAAAGCCTTCCTACCACTGTGGAACAAATTGGTCAAGAAACGCTTCCCAAAGCTTGGTTGAATTAATGACCAAAAGTGGGGGGATTGTAAAACAAAGACTGTTGCCCACCATCTAGTTCTACAAGGATCAAGTCATTAGCCACTACATTCACTGACTGACAGTACACCCTGAAAGAAACTCAGGACAAAAACAGAATAACGTACTCTGTGCTTTAGAAAAACAGGCCCCTTAGATAGTTGGAGATGCTTCAGCGAAAAAAAATCAACAAACTTAGATTCTTGCATCTTCCCATACATAGAAAAGCATTAAAATCATTAACTGAGCTATCTGATCCTTGCAACTAGCAGTAACCTTTTATTGAGATGTATGCTTGACTGCATGTATTCCCTAGCCAAAATCATATATACCGGCCATTCCTCCTACCTCTTTGGAGCAGTTCCTCAAGATTTATCTGCGAGACTGTCTCCCAAACTAGAGTCCTCAGTAAGACAACAAATAAAATTCAACTCATAGCTCTTACATTGTGCTTTTTTTTTTTTTTTCAGTTAACACATAGTACCCTGTATTTGCTCTAAGCTCTGTATATAACGTAATTTATTATGATTATCTGTTTACCTTGTGCCCTCCTTTAGGAGAATGAGGTTCTTCAAGATAAGATTTGTGCCTAGTACAGCACTTGGCACAGGTTAGATATTAACAAAAAATTATCTTGATAGTAAATGACAAGAAACTGGTAAAATCATGCTTTTATGTGCCACACAAGGAAATCTAAAAATGTGCAAATTATAATTTATAAAGCATCAGTATGATGGAGAATATTTTGTCATTCAAATTATTGAACTATGGGTAATATAAATGATGTTTATTCTATAAGAAGAATACCAGTGCTCTACACTAACCAGAAAATTGCAATAATTTTATTGACCTTGTGAATTATGAGTGTGATAGTACACAGAAGCACTCAGAGTGCTGATTTAATCATTAATCTTTACAGACAAGACATATGTGATGTCATTCTGAAAAAAACCAAAGTATCTGCCAATTCAGAAACTGGAACAAAAGAACATAATGTCAGACTAGTCAATGGTATTAACAAGTATTTAAAACTATCTAAATAAAGGGAATGGTAACATGAGAACAAAGAAAAGTGGGGATTCAGTGAAGTGATATTTGGCAATGTTTATCTAGCATCATCCAGGGATGAAGTTGTACTTACAAAAGGATGAGTGGGCTCAGACCTCTTGGCAAGTGATATGTGTGTCTGTGAATGTATCCAGATATCCAAACGTAATGTTATTAGAGATGTGTAGGGGAGCAAAATTTGACACACCAAAATGTCTCTTTGGAATGTCGATTATTTTGAGCTGAAAACAATCAAGGCCCAAAAGACTCAGGAAGTTTTTCTTTTTAGTTCTTAGCTGCCTAAAGAACTTAGATAAAGTGACTGTTCCCAGAATAGAGCTTTCACCAGAGAGAGCAGAGTCAACTCTGTGTAAAATTGTTTCTGCATGGCCCAGCAAATATCTGTTTACAAAATACTTAGTTTTCTATCTCCATGAGAACTGTCTTGCTCCCCTTTGAAGCCCCAAACCACTACCCCCAACATCCTCTTTTGTCTTTAGCTGAAGATGGTGTTTTAGGTGAGGTTTTTGGCCATTTTGGCCAGTTACTCAGCTTTTCTTTGTCTCTCCCATATATATATATATATTATTCAACTTCTGTTTGACTTTCTCCTGTTAATCTGTCTCATGTCAGTTTAATTCCTATATCAGCCGGAAGAACTTAGAAGGGTAGAGAAAAATTTCTTCTTCCCTAACAAATGAAAGCCAATTAAAATTCTCTCTTATTCTATGATATGTAAAGTTTATGATAATAATTTGGTTTCCCATGTAAGTTTCCTATAAGAATAAATCTGACTGACCAAATTATATAAGTATTCTAAGTCACGTGACAACTATGTCACCAAATAACAATATGAACTATATATTCTTCTTCAGGAACTTGACTGCCTGGGCTATGATCCTTAAATTGGTCATCCTTAAGGACCTAATGTGGATGGAGATCCTAGAGCTTTATAGTTTCAGAAACTGGACCATTGAAAAAAACACCAGGGAAACATCATCTTCCAGGGGTCCTGCTTAGGTAACGTTCATCAAAATATCTCAAAAGTCATACCCTCAATGCAATGGCTCTATATGAACACTGCTTGTGCTGGCTACAAGGCCCTGTGCTCTGAATTATAAATGTGGTTAATGGTTACATCATGGTATCACCAAAAAATGAACGGGTGTCCATGGTCTTTACACACGTCACCTTTTATGGAAATAAGCAAGTACTGTGGTTGTGTATCTGTTAAATGTTGCAAAATTTATACAAAGTTTTAAGGAATGACAATTTACATCTCTAAAAGTTGGCTTGCTTAGCGTGCTAACACCTTTGACCCTATTTCATATGATATTGTTCATCAGGATGAAAAAAAATATAGGTATTGCAATAGATGGAATGTTTGTATTCACTCAAAATTCATGTTAAAATCCTAATCTCCAATGTATACTATTGTATTGGGAGTTAAGGTCTTTGGGAGGTAATTAGATAATGCGGGTGAAGCTCTCATGAATGGGATTAGTGTCCTTATAAAAGTTTCTAGAGAGCTATCTCTATCTTTCTACCATGCAAAGACTTAGTGAAAAGATGGCTATCTAGGACCCAGAAAGAGATTTCTTACCAGACACAAAGACTTAGTGAAAAGATGGCTATCTACGACCCAGAAAGAGATTTCTTACCAGACACTGAGTCTTCCAGTGCCTTGATCTCAGTCTTCCAGCCTCCAGAACTGTGAGAAATAGATTTGTGTGATTTGAGCCACTCAATCTATGGTATTTATGGTATAGCATCCTATACTGACTAAGACAAGTATTATCTTCTAATTTTTTTAGCAAACGGAAGCAATCCAGCATGTCTAGTCTTTGGCCTCATTATTTTCTAGATGAGACTACAGAAAATGATGAATTAGTTTAAATGACAGTCCCACATCTATTCAGAAAACAAATAGTAGAGGAAGCACTTTAATCTGTGGGTTCTCAGGCAGACATGAAATGTAGAACATCCCTTTTTTTCAGTGCACAAGATGTTCCATTAACCATAATGTATCTGATTGAGGAAAAAAATGAGTCACTCCAGATGATATCAGCAGTGACACAAATCAAATGGGTATTCGAAATGTACTGTTCTCTTTTATTTGCAGGGTGAACCACGACAATACAAATGGGAGCCTCTTATCAAGTGGAAAGACAGAAACTTGTGTCACTTGAAGAACTTAATCTGTTCTGTTGGCAGGGGAAAAATCCCTGAACTCATTCCTTAGTGTTGCCAGTTTAGCCTTAATTTAATTTTGGATAGTAAGTCCACTTTCAAATCATTTGAAAGTGAGACATTATTAACTTTTTAGTTACAAATTTATTTTAAATTAACTTTGTTTTTCTATTAATTTATTACCTTTATCATTTATCACCTTTTGATAATAAAATGATTCCTTGGGGGAATAAAAGGAAAAAGACACATTAAAAAAAAACCAAAAAAACCTGCTGAGACCATGGTGTAAAAAGATATGATTACTTTCTTTCATGTGTTTACATATGATACATAAAGTGCCTATTCTAATAAAAATGGTTTGACTTAATCAAATCATATGCCATCTGCAAGTCAAGGATTAACAAAGGCCATTCCAGACATAGTTCATCAGATCCATTAGAATGTAGGTACTAGAGGTCAAGGCCACATTCTCTCCAGTCCTCAGGTGTGCCGTTGTGTAATAATCACAAATACATAAAGAGCACTTACTATGTGCCAGGGACTACTTAAACATTTTACATATATTAACAGTCCCTGTAACAACTCTGTGAGGTGAGTACTATCATTATTCACATTTCTAGGTGAGGAAGGAACTAAGGTACACAGGGTGCCCCTTAAGTGACAGCACAGACTCTAAAACGAGCCAAAGCCCATGCTCTTTACCACCCTTCTGTATGATCTATGGTACTACTGGCCCAAGAAATACATACAAAGTAAATAAATGTTGAGAAAGGACATTTTTCTAGATAACTATAATTTCAGTCTACCTTCTAAGGTGACAGTTGTCTAAAATGTTTTGGCAGCCCAGATTAGCTTTGGAAAAAAATGTGAAGTACTATCCTGTTTCTGGGTTAACCAACACAAAGTAAGATGAGAATGTCACTCATGCTGGCATCTTACTATCATCATGGTATTTAATAATCCTTCTACTCTCTAGCCAAGGGCGCTCTAATAAAACCCATATTTGATACATCATGTGAGAGGCAGGAGACAGTGAGAATCATGCAGTATAAATGAAATTCTGAAGCGACTTGGGTCAGAGTGTCCCAGAATCATTTTATCCACGTAAGCAAAGGAGGAGTGAACCCACTTCCTCTTCTGTTTGCAACTATAATGAAGACATTTTTAGGTCACGTGGATCTTCCATGTAAGAGAAACAACAACAAAAACTAAGTGGTTACAGGGCTAAAACCAACTTGCCTTTGATTCTGGAAGTTAAGTTATCATTATGTAAACATGAAACTGAGCAGGACTTTGTGGAGTCCTCCACAAAAGCCTTTCTGTCCTCCTCCTTTCTTGTTTGTAGGAAAAAGGCTTTCAGCCTCCTAGACCTTCCCTGAGTTCCAAAGGGCAGATTCAAACAGTTACTAATTAGAGAAAGGAGAGAATGCAGAAACAAAGGAAAGGCAGTCAAGAAACAATAGTGCAGTGATGGGGCAAGGTCCTGGTTCCTCATCCAGGGACATGCATAGCAATCGGATACATATCTCTGAGGTCTTCTGCAGGAACTAAGGCTCTCACCCAAGTTGAGCATGGTAACTTTAGGCTAAGCACAAGCATGTGGACCCCAGACTGGTTGGAACCGGAAGGCTGAATTTTTTTTTTTTTTGCCTTGCAACATGGCATGTGGGATCCCAGTTCCCACACTAGGAATCGAACCTGTGCCCCCTCCAGTGGAAGTGTGGAGTCTTAATAACTGGACCACAAGGCAAGTCCTGAGAAGGCTGAATTTTGAGATTCCTGGAACACCACTCTGTTACCTCACCGCCAACCAGTTAGAGGAAGATCACACACCCAGCAGACCTCCCCACAAATTTTGCCTATTAAAAGCTCTTCCCCCAAAACCATCAAGGAGTTTGGGTCTTTTGAGCTGAGCTGTCCATTCTCCTTGCTTGACCCTCACAATAAACCTTTCTGTGCTCCAAACTCTAGCGTTTCATTTTATTTGGCCTCACTGTGCATCAGGCACATGAACTTGGGTTGGACAAGCACTTTTAACCATGTTTCCTGATTCTTCTAGAATAGGACAAATCTGTCTGAAAATAATCATGAACTGGAATAAACTGTTTCATTAAATGTTTAACCTAGGAAAGGGAATTAGCTTGGTCATTATGATAATCACATACTTCTCTAAATGCAGTAGTTTATTCACGACTTCTTCCCATTCTCTTTTTACTTATGAGGTCATCTTAACATACATCAGAGTGTTATAGTATCTGGTTGTGTGCGGGCCAAGGGAAGCTGAGGAGGTAAATGAGAAACAACAGTATGATGTGCCAGTTAAAAAAGGGTGTCTCTGGTGACCAGTACCCTCATGATGCAGTACAGCAGAGACCTGAAGTGCCACTTGGCTTCTCTGTTTCTGAACGAAAACATCAACCTGGGTAAGAAGTATGTCTTCGATATTAAAAGAATCTCCAAGGACGAGTATGACCATGCCAGCAGGGCTCTGTACAATGCGGGTGTGGTGGATCTTGTGCTGAGTAGCGACCCCAGCCCCCCGAACTCTCCCCTGAAGTCCTCGCAGAGCAGCATGAGCTGCGGCAGCTGCCAGCAGACCCGGGCCCTCCAGGAGAAGCTGCGCAAGCTCAAGGAGGCCGCGCTGTGCGTTCTATGCTGCGAGGGTGAGGTCAACTCAACCTTCCGCCCCTGAGGCCACACTGTGTGCTGCAACGGCTGTGCCGCCCAGCTCCAGCCGTGTCCTGTCTGAAGGTTGCGGGTGGACCACGTCCAGCAAGTCTACCTGCCGACCCATACCAGTCTTCTCAACCTGACTGTGATCTGATCCACTGTGCACTTACTGGACATGCCACGACTCCATGAACTGCACTAGTGTAAACTATAAACATGATAGATTGTGGACAGAATAAATCCTCCAATGCCCATCTGCCATGCAACGTTTAGGGAAGGAAAGAAAAACACAAAAAAGGAAGAATAGAAAGACTACTACTACTCCTCGCCACGAAAACGTACCATGCGTAGATCAGCACCTCCCAGGTGGCGACCAGGAAGAGCTCTGAGACCCAGACACATTCCTTGGACTTTTCTACTTTTTATGATCAAGTAAAGAAATCAGGAAGATCTTTGACGTCAGTTAAATGGCAGCATAGCCCCAAAGTGGGTACCTTTTAGAAACTGATGTTTAAGTCTCCTTTACGTATCCCAAGGTAAGTTTCCTACTTGCAGCCAATTTTGTAAGAATTCGTTTTAAGGATTTACTTGGTTCTTTTTGTACCGGTCACGGAGCTCTGGACATTTTTAATAGGAAAATTTTTCTTAAAGACATAGTCGTCATTTTAATGTCATTTCTGTTTTTCTAACTTGTTCAAGAAAGATTGGGAGGCAAACATATTTAAAAATCTATTCTGGGACTTTTTTAGAGTAGACACAAAGTTGTCAGATTTAAACCAGTCTGACCAGTGGAAAACAGATCACTCCACGTGGATACTTTCCTATTCTTTCTCCCTCCCCCTCTCCTTACCCTGTCCCGAAGCCTTTCAATTATAAAATGCTACCAGTTTGGTTAGACGATTTCTGTGGAGTAGTCGGCACTCCTTGGGCCTCTTGAGTTGGTGGAATATTTTAAGATTGAAAAGGGAGCACATGTTCCTTGGAAGGAAGAGCATTGCTCGCTGAGATGAGGCTTCGTGGTGTGCAAAGCTGGGGTAGTTCGTGAGTTCTCTGATGCACCCTGCTCCAGCTTCACCTGGTGGGGTTGCTTTTGCTTGAGCCATCATGCCTTTTACAGACTTATCATAGATATCCTAGATATTGCAAGCTTTTTTCTTTTTTTGGGGGGTAGTAAATGCTTAAGTATTAACTTTTTGTTGCCCCTCTATATATTTTAGAGGGGTTTCGGGTTTTTTTTTTCTATATTCTTAATCATGTTTTCCACTCCTACTTGGGCATTTTGGACGCTGGTCAGCTTGTGGGTTTTCTAGGATGTCTTGGACCTAGATGACTTTACTGGGTACAATACTAGCTAAGTTAAAGCTAGAAACCTACACTGTCACTTTACTGAGATTTCTGAGTATACTTTTCATATTGCCTTAATGTAGCAGTAATGTATTTATGCATTTATTTCTTTGCACAGACACTTTCTCAGATATTAAAGCTCTACTTTTTATGGCACATATTAGCATATAAGCCTTTATTCCAAGAGGTATTTATTTTTTCACTTGTAAAAAAATGTTTTACATAAAGAACACTGTTAATATCTTAAAAGGACTTCTGTCTTTTATATTCAGAATAAAGACGTTAAAGAAAAAAAAAATGGGTGCCTTATTTGCTGTTAATTTCCTCTCCAATATCCACAGGTCCCTTATTCCTACTAACAGAACCTTGGTTTTGTTCAGCGCAAGGTCCCCAAATTAAACTACTTTCTCAGTTTCCATTGAAGTTACAGGTGGCTACATGGCACAGTTCTATTGTGAGAGAGTCTATGATAGCTTTTTTCTCCTGAAAGAAGTCAAAGGCCGTGGCTTGCTGCACCTCTTCTTGCTACTTATGTAATAGAGAAGAACAAATCTGACTCCATATTAGATCTGTTCCTTTTACTTTACCCTTTGTGCTCTGTTGCCTGGGCTGAGGCATGCTGGCTCTGCACCTTTTGTAAAATAATGTTGCTTATAGCCTGAAATATACAGGATAGCCTATTCTCAGGGCTCTGACCTTTAAGAGTCCCTTCGTGTAGAGACAAAAAGTTGCAGAAACATTTGTTTTGTTGGAGACTTAAAGGAACATCTGAGCTGACCTACAGGGACAGCTGCAGAACAAAGGATTCTGTCACCGAGAAGTTTGTAACAACCAGCCTCACCCCCCTCCCTCACCTTGCTTTAAAAGTGCTTTGCTGAAACCCTTTGGAGAGTTTGGGGTTCTCGGGGGCATGAGCCACCCGTCTCCTTCCTTGGCCCTGCAATAAACCTTTCTCTGCTCCAAACTCCAACTTGCGGTTTGTTTGGCCTCACTGTGCTTTGGGCACAAGGACTTGCATTCAGTAACACACTGAAAATGGTTGTGGTGTCTTGAAGCTACAGGAGCCATCTTGTGATTTCAAGAGGAAAAACCCCCAAAAAGCATGTAAGGTATGTTGAGGGAAAGGCCAAAACAAAAAAACCAAAAAATAGAGATAACAGGTCCTGAAATCATCAAGTTGCAGAACCATTGCCAAGTTACTTTCCACGGAATTTTTTTTCTTTGAAAAACAAAAATCCTTATGTTTTTAGGCTTCAATTAATCAAGTTTTCACTTACCTGTAGCAGAATATTGATTACTAGGAACCATTTAAAGTTTCTGGTAAGTGTTTGAAATTTGAAAACAGATAAATAGTCCCTTGATCTTGCTCCTGAGACATCAAGAAACCTGCTGTGCTTGGATACCGAGAGATAGATGTCTCAGGTGGAGCAACTTGAAATAATCTGAATCCTAGCTGTGAAAGCTTTTCGAAGGAAATACCCCATACTTGTATTCAGGAACTCTAAAAAGAAAGCCAAGCAGGCCAAATCCTTGGAACAATTGGCAGAATTAAAATGTGTAAAGATTGACAACCTGAAACAGAAAATTGAGTCTACTGGTTCCACCTACAGGTGATTTTATGTCACTGAACAGAGCCTGAAAACACCTAACACAACGATCAACAAAGGTATTATTAACAACCTGGGAAAGAATGTGGCGTCTTCAAGCATTATTGGATAGACCTGAAAGCTTTTTAATTCTTGTTTAAAATAAAAGCCTTTTTAAAAATTGTTTTTAGCCTCAGTTAGCTGTAACCCTATAATGCATTTGTTTCTAAACAAAGTCAAATTAATGTTGAAATTATATGCTGTTTTCTTGGTTCATGAGGGTTTATTCAAATTTCAAATAATAATACATCATTAACTTAGCTGATATTGAAATCACTGAGTATTTCAATGTATTAGCATATTATGAATTACTTGAATATGGCACCACAGAATCCAAGTAGAATACTGTATCTAAATACTTCACAATGCTTTTTTCGTTTTGCACTGAAAACTTTAGAGAATCCATTCACAGTTTTAGATTGTGAAACAAAGTCAGTAGGCCAATGAATACATACTGAATTTTTTAAACCAGTGTATGCTTTTCCTCCTCCAGTGAACCAAAAGTCTTTTTAGTGTCTTCCTAACAAGTATTTGGGATCTTATAAGAAATGTTTTATTTTTCACTTCAGTTTATTCCCACATATATCACTCCTGTAAAGGATCTGAAGTACAACCTCTTCCTATTCCTCTAAATTGAAAGAAACATGTCACCATATATCAACGCCTTAGATTGTTTTAGTGAGAATTGTACTGAAGCATTACATTTCCCAGGAAAGAACCTAGGAGTAAATCAAACCTACAACTTTCATTTCAGTATTCAAAGCATAGTTTTTCAATGTAAAATGAAAATAACAGAGTATGTTTTATTCATAAAAGTCTTAAAAAAAAACTGTCAAATCCTTCTACTCTCCCATTCCTGCTCATCCTTTTATTCCCCCCTCACTTCTTTTTCTTAAAACATCTTTAAACACTTACGCAAACGCCTTGGATTATCTTATTTTTATCTAGAGAGGATATAGGTTGAGGTGGCACAAGCTGTGCTCATGAACATAAATTTCCAAATCAACGGATCAATTCCATCACCAAAAAGTCAGCCCATTTAAAATATACGTGGAAAACAAAGGAAATAAATCAAATCTGTCTCACAGAATTGTGCTAATTAAGTCAACCAAATATTTTACTTTTAAGGATACACATTTAGTAAGTTTTTATACATTAATTCATTTTCAGACATCTGGAATTCCAGAAAAATAAAGTTGGGTAAGAATCAATCAGAATCAAGTAGAACTACTTGTATGTTTTCTCTATCATATGGCTAATGTAATAGAACAACAATGGCTGGATTTGAAATCTGGAACGGGACCTGTCCAAGCCCTGGTTTGGGGACTTAAAAGCTATGTGACTTGAGGATATCATTAACCTCTCTGTGAATCTTTTTTTTTTTTGGTTTACAACACAAACTAGGTTGTACTAGACTATTTTTAAATTTTGCTCCAGCATGAACATTGTACTTTCTATCTGAAGACTCAATAATTCTGTTTTTTCACTAACAATACTTATATAATACTCTAAAAAATTTAGTACCTATACATAAAGCTGCAGTACCTATAAAAAGTCTGTTAATAAGAGCTGAGGAGTACCATCCAAAGGAAGGCAACCATCTTCCGTTCTCTACAAGTATTTTAGAAATAAGTTTGTCACATTGTGTTTGTATGTATTTATACTCACATTGGTCTCTTCCGAACTCACTGTGATTCCATTAACAGTTAAGTAGGGTCGTATTGCTTCTCAGATCAAAACCTCCTAGCTATCTCATTTAAAATAAAGGTGGAAATCCTAAGAGGGACTTCTAAGACCCTAATCATACCCCCCACTACTCTACCCTCCCCAGGACCTCTTTCCCACTCTCTCATTCCAGACACACACTTTGCTTCCGCCTCTGGGTATTTACATTTGCTGATACCTATTCCTAGAACTCCCTTGATAATAAGTCTGTATGGTTTCCTGCTTCATCTCCTTCAGATCTGTAAACTCATTATTTTCTTCATTGAGTCTTTTCATAGATATCCTATTTAAAATTGCTGGCCACCTCAGCCTTCCCTAGACCCTTCTCTGCTTTACTTTCTTATAGCTCTAATATTTCATATTGTTTTAAACGTTTCTCTTCACCAGAATGTTAACTTTAGTGAAAGGTAGGAATTTTTATCTCACTTCCTTATGGTTGTATTTCCCAGAAACACGATCTGGCTCATGGTATGCATTCAATAAATTATGTTGAAGAACGAATGAATTCATTTTCAACAATTTATAAAGGGAGAGGCATATTTAGTAGACACAAGTAAAGTCTGTTCAATTTGCCTATGTTAAATTTACAGAAGGTTCTCTTACCTATAGTATACTTCTCAGCAAATTAGAAATACATTTACTTGAAAATTATTAACCATTACTTCTCCCTTTAGCTCCCTTTAGGGTTTTATTTCAACCATCAAAGCTCCACTCCATTTCATTTTCTTTTATCAAGCACTGGGATATTTGGAATAAAAATTTTTAGTTAGGGGAAATTTTTAGAATACAGCAAATGTGAAGAGCAAAGAGAAGGATCAATCCTTGAAGATCTTTGTCCCTTATACATTGACAAATATTTCTAGATCCCAGCTTCTCATAACATGCTCTGGATAGCATCCAGCTGCCTTTCCCCTGAAAAGTAAATGAATGTCACTCCCATCCAATATTGAAAGACCTCTTGCTCTGTCATCAGTATTGGAGTTCATTATTTTCCACAGTTTCTTAAAAACAAGACCATGGGAAAGGAACTTCTATGCTTTTACATGATTTTAACAATAGAAATCAAGGTCAAACAATTAAAACAATAAAACTTAGGAATCCCCAGCCCTCATGCTCAGTGCTTTTTGGACAGAGAGATGGGGACAATCTCTGAGACTGAGAAGCCCTGAATGGTCATAGTCAGTGACAACTGTGGAAAAGCAAAGGTGACAGATAAGTTCTTCTTGTAGCTTTAACATTTAACTTAAGACTATTTTAATGGCTCTGATTACACATAGAACATGGTGGATGAAATTGATTTTCTGAACATGCTCTACATAGCTTTCTATTTGGTTTTCTTACATATTAATAGGAAAATTAGATTTCAAGTAAATATATATATTTCTCTGAGGAATCCTCTGAGAAAGAAAGCAACTTTATGAGAAAGAAAGGTCATTATGGAGTTCTGTGGTCCATCTTAACCTTGCTAATCTATTCACTCTATTCCTCTTCTTTTCGTTCTATACCACAAAGGGTAATCATCATTCATTGTCTCCTACAGAGTATAAAAATCAGAGGAAAAACGAAGTTGTTCTCTAAAGCTACATACAGAATTGCTTTTACTGGTAATTTTTATCTACATGATGCTATGTTACAATAGATCCTGGCAGCCTTAAATTTCTCCTCAGAGTAAATGTCATGTTGCTCCTGAAAAATACTAATTGAATGTCTCTGCCTTTCACAAATATAGTTAAAAGTACCATTAATAGCTGAATATTGATTGAAGTAGACAACAACTGCTTTTAGAACCAAAGACTTCAACAAGTAATGTGTTATTCTGGAAAGTGGGAATACACACCTTTCAGATATGCTCTGGCATATCCCCCACACAAGAAAATTAGCTTTCAAAGTGGTATGTCAACATTCATTTTCATAGTTTTGTAATATCTCTAATCATAACCAGTGAGGTTAGACAAAAGCACCTGCTGTCCTTTCTGTTATTTGTTTGACAAATTAAATTCAGAGTAGCATGACTACAATATAACTGGATACCCACCCCAGGGTAAGTGTCCTCAAGTGTTCTTGCAAGGTCACTGGTTGGTGTTAACATTCTAAAGGGACTAAACAATTTCAAATAGACACATTTTCATTCCCTTTCTGAACAGATTTTCTGATTCAAAAATTGAGTGAGATAAATATATATATTTGTTTATGGAGTAGTTACCTGAAGAGAAATTGAAGGGATGATTTGAAGCTATAAAATTATTTGGTTATTTGCATATGAAACACTTTTGATTCTATCATGTTCTCCTACTGCCCAATGAATTTGAGTGTTTTGTGTTTCTTGACATTCCTATACACAGCTTCCTGTTTTTCTACATGACTGTAAAAAACAATGTTTTGGGTATAGGACACCATAATCCTCACAGTTATTCTCCAACTTGAAAAGATTATTACTTCCTTAAATCAAATTATGGTTGATGAAAGGGAGCAATTGCCACTATTTGGTATTTAAACTGCTACTCCACACAAAATATACTTGACCTTCGCAACATAATGCCTTTGCAGAATAGGGAACTAAAAAGGACTAAATTCTTTTGCAATCCAATTGTTCCATTGTTAGAGGTAACTGTCTCAGTATCATTCAGGATAAATTAATCTAAGAAGAAACATCTTGTTAAAGGTTTTATAGTTGTAGTATCAATCTTTAAACAGTTTTGCTTAACAAATTTCTACAAAAGACTTCTGTTAGTATAAACTAAAATGTGCACATAACAATACATACCATTTAATACATATTTAAGTTCCTGCTCTACAAATAATTGTTTAAAACCCTAAAAGACATAAGAGCTAATATTAAGCTTACATTCAATATCTATTAATTTTTAACAGCTTGTTTAGTATGCAATTTTCAAACACACAAAAACAGTAGCAATTTTCCCTGAGGTTTCAGGTACTCATTAGCCGGCCGCAACAACTACCAACATTTTGTTTTACATGTTTTATCTACTCCCTCTCCACTTTTTGGTGGGGTTGGAGTGGTCTGGAAGGTTTCAGAGCAAATCTTCCACCTCATGTGTATGCGATTCTATCAATATACGCATCTCAAAAACTAAAATGTTATAAGGATATTAACTTACATAATCACAATTGCCATTATCACGTAACAAAATTAACCATAATTCATTGACAGTGACGAATATCCAAGCCATATTCCAATTTGCCTGAAAGCCTAAAAATAATTCTTTTTAATTCTTACAAATGAAAATCCAAAAGGGTTCTACGATTTCATTAGGGAGTTATGTCCCCTAAATCTTTTTCAATATTTTCTTCTTTGTTTCTCCCCATGCCATTGGCCTTTTGGAAATAAAACTAAGTTTTATAAAATATACCACTCTATGGATTTGAGTGATTAATTCCTCCTGGGGCTATCTGACTTGCTCCCTTATCCCTAATTAATTACCTGTAGACAAAAGTTGGCGGCCAAAATGTTATTAGATCCAAGTGCATTGTGTTTTGGGGCAGAGGGTACAAAAGAATTTCATAAGTGTTGCTGGTATTTTACTATTTTTATATTTAAATTAATTTTCTGCCCTCCAATCATAAACACACACACACGCATACACACATACACACATTCATACACAAACACACAGTATAAACAGCTTAGCTTTTAAGCTATGTGACTAAGAAAATTTCACAAAAAACGGCCTATATAGTGTAATTAAGCCAAAAAACAGGTCATTCCATCTAACCCTCGACTTCTATTTCCTCCTGTGCAAATAAAACTGAAACACTGCATGGTAAAAAATACAACAGAAACTAGGTTAAGAGATGTGTTTACAACTTATCTAGTATTTGTTTTTTTCTATTTTTAAAAAAGCAAAATCTAATTTTTTTTAAAACTCCACTGAGGGATTGTATGGGGTATAAAATTGGCTTTATTACCATTAAAGCTGCTGAATAAACTCATTAGCCTAATGTTTTTCTCAAATCATTGGGAAGTCTAAGTTGGTTAATCCTTAAAAGAATCTGCTTACTAAATAAATAGCTTGGCATTTAAAAAACAAACAAACAAACACCCCCCCCCCCCAAACAACAACAACAAAAGCAATGGGTTTATAATAGACACAGCCTTTCACAGAGAGCCTTCACAAGGTCTCTAAGTAAGAAGATAAAGGGATGGAACATTTATTAAGCAGCTGTTTCAGGCACTTTACCTAACACATTCATATAATTCTCACTACTCTAAGGTAAATGTTATTGATACTATTTCTTACAGGGCAGATTACCGAGACTCGGGCTGACTAGCTTTTCTAAGGTCATACAGGTAATGAGTAAGCAGCAACTGAGGGATTAAGCAAAGCCCTTTCTACTCCCTAGCACAACCTCGGAAGGATACACTGACGGCTACAATTATAGGAGAAACCCCTGTCCAAAATGGACTCTTCCGCAGCTTATAATCTTTTATTATAAAATAGATTCCCTTGCATCCACAAAAAAAGCTTATACTTCAAAGGAGGTAATTATGAAAATATGGCACCAAGACTACACATTATAATAGAAAGTACTTGGTTATAGACCCAGCTTAGCTACAGACTAATGCTAAGTTTTCCTTTCAATTTTAGCCTTAAAATAATTACTTTGTGCATAAACAAGGTTACTGATTATTATTATGAACTAGTGTTTATGATTTTGTAATAGTTAAGTGTTTTTGTGAGGACTTAATTTTGCCATAGTGTTAATATTGACTGCCTTCCATGTTCCAGATACTTTTCTGAACATCTTACCTTTATTAACTTATTTAAGACTCATGTGAACCTGAGATGGGTACTTATGTCTCCATTTTGCAGATGAGGAAAGTGAATTACAGTAAAGAGTGAAGTAATTTTGAACATGAACACTGAAATGGCTGAGCTGGGATTCAAACAGGCAATATGGTACTCTTATGCACTACTTAATCCTACATTTCCATAAAACTAGCTTCTTTATAAAGGCACAGTAAAAGGGAATGGCACTTTCTTCAGGTAATTAAAATATCAATCAATTCTACAATAAAAGACCTATCTATACATGAAAGAGGTAAGTAAGTGTAGAAGAAGGAATAGAGAGGAAACTTTTTTTAACATCTTTATTGGAGTATAATTGCTTTACAATGGTGTGTTAGTTTCTGCTGTATAACAAAGTGAATCAGCTATACGTATACATATATCCCCATAACCCCTCCCTCTTACGTCTCCCTCCCACCCTCCCTATCCCACCCCTCTAGGTGGTCACAAAGCACTGAGCTGATCTCCCTGTGCTATGTGGCTGCTTCCCACTAGCTATTTATTTTACATTTGGTAGTGTATATATGTCAATGCCACTCTCTCACTTTGTCCCAGCTTATACTTCCCCTCCCCATGTCCTCAAGTCCATTCTCTACATCTGCCTTTATTCCTGTCCGGTCCCTAGGTTCTTCAGAACCTTTTTTTTTTTTAAGCTTCCAAATATATGTGTTAGCATATGGTATTTGTTTTTCTCTTTCTGACTTACTTCACTCTGTATGACATTCTCTAGGTCCATCCACCTCAATACAAATAACTCAATATTATTATTTTTTATGGCTGTGTATTCCATTGTATATATGTGCCACATCTTTTTATCCATTCGTCTGTCAGTGGACACTTAGGTTGCTTCCATGTCCTGGCTATTGTAAATAGTGCTTCAATGAAAATTGTGGTACATGACTCTTTTTGAATTAGGGTTTTCTCCAGGTATATGCCCAGTAGTGGGACTGCTGGGTTGTATGGTAGTTCTATTTTTAGTTTTTTAAGGAACCTCCATACTGTTGGAGAGGAAATTTTTTAGGAAGTAGAGAAAACCTAAATTATTTACTCATTTGTTCATTCAAGAAACACTTATTGAGCTGCGATTTTTTTTTAAAATTTCTGGCATATTCATCGATTCGAAGCTTCTTCCAACAGCCCATCTCATGTTCTTTCTGGTTTGCTTACCTGTGTTTCTACATTAATAATAACAGTTAAAATCTGGACTTTTAGAATCTGTTGAAATCATGTTTGACATAAGAAGAGAAACAAAGGATAATTGCTATTTATATTTCTCTGATTTTCTGGTTTGTAGCTAAACAGAAAATATAAAATTCAGTTAGACTCATTTCTGTGCTACCATTATGAAAATTAATATAAACGTTTACATCTTTTACATGTCAGTATGTCTTGATGGTTTGTAAATTTTCAGGTGTTACTTTAGAATAAACATTTTTTATCTTCTTTCTATTTTTTTTAACCATTTATTATCCAAAAAGTTCACTTACACTGAATGCAGATGTCTATATATTTCAGATAACTAGCTTGTGCTTTATTAAGGCATTTTACTGTGTAAAATTATGTGAGGGACAGGGAGAGCAGCAATGAGGAGATTTAACTAGTTTATTGATTGATTAACGCCTTACATACATCTTTTTGTGTAATAAAATTTTCTAGATGGAAGCCCCAGCATCTGGAATTAATAGCATTCAAGGTGGAGAACAGTTGTGCTGCTTGTGCACTACTCAAGTGGGGGCTGCCTGCAGGCCACTCCTCAGTACTGGGGTGGGCAGGACCAGTGTCATCATACTCAGGGTCTACTGATCCTCAGAGCGTGCTGTCTGCCTTCTCATTCTGTGATAAACTAACGAGTCAATTTGTGACCCCAGTGTAGTAGAGCACAATTTGGTACCCAAAGTGTTTCTTTGGCGTGCAGATTATTTTGAGCTGAAAATAATCAAGGCCCCAAAGATGCAAAAAGAAACATTGGTTTTTCAACCTAACTGCTTAAAAGAATTTACACAGTGGGCCTGTTCCCAGAATAGAGCTATTACCAGAAGTATCTGCAAAGAATATTGACTAGGCGTGGTGGGGAAAATTGGACAAGACCTGAGATCCGTCCAATCTGTGTCCCATTGTCTCTTTATGGCCTAGCAAACATTTATTTACCAAACATTTGCTTTTTTATCTTCAGGTCAATTGCCCTCCTCCCCTTTGAGGTCCCAAACCACTCTCCCCAACATTCTCTTTTGTCTTTAGCTGAAGCTGGTATTTAAGGTGAGGTTCTCAGTCATTCTTGCAAGTTATCAGTTTTCCTGGGTCTCTCCTGTGTATACATGTTATTAAATTTTGTTTGCTTTTCTCCTATTAATTCTCAGACCAGCCGGAAGAACTTAGAAGGGTAGAGGAAAATTTCTTCCGTAAACATCTCATTGCTGCATTTCCTTATCACTTTCCTTCAGATTGCTAGATCAGAGATATTTTTATTTTTTAGTTTATTTTATCTTTTAGGGAAAGGAGGTTAACTGCTTTCTCTGGTCATTACAAAAGTCATGTTTAAAAAAACGCAAAGGCGAGTGATAAGAAGCTAGTGGTTCTGAATTCTAAAAATACAGGATTCTGAAAAGCCCAGTTCTTCCTTTTCTCCCTTTAGGATGATCTTTCCTTTGCTGTAACCTTATTGCATTGCAGTCAATACACGATGAAGTATTTGATAATACAATTTAATTTGACCACTGCATGAAAAGGGACTAGAAAATATTTTGTTATATGGGATATCTGTATTAGAAAATACAACATATAAAAAAGGAAAACACTTGGTAGATTTATCAACTAGGACACATATTGTCATTATAACTAATGTTTCCTTATAATGACAAGCATATAAATAAAATTTTACAAATCTAGGTTTTATTAAGTACAGAATTTGCCTAAAACTGGCTGTACACAAAAGAAAATACCTTTTTTTTTTTTTTTTTTTGCGGTACGCGGGCCTGTCACTGTTGTGGCCTCTCTCATTGCGGAGCACAGGCTCTGGACGCGCAGACTCAGCGGCCATGGCTCACGGGCCCAGCCGCTCCAGGGCACGTGGGATCTTCCCGGACCAGGGAACGAACCCATGTCCCCTGCATCGGCAGGCAGACTCTCAACCACTGCGCCACCAGGGAAGTCCTGAAAATACCTTTTTAAAATAACATTTGAATTATGTAACTACACTGCCCATAGATAAGGCATTTCTAGGTCTGTAGACCAAAAAATAAAGAAAAAAAACCCCAAAATTAAACTATGAGATAACATATGGAATTAAAATTAAACTAGGGAAAATGCAAACAAGAGGCCATTTAGTATAACACAACATGTTGTCAACCAAGATGAAAATGCCATGAAATAAAACTACTGAATGATGAATAGATCAGACAAATTTGCAAATCTAAAAAAAAAGTCTTGAAAGACAACCTCCTACTGAATCTGGCACACAATGTCCTGGGCTGGAACTTTAGTTTGTTTTGTTAGAGGAAGACTGTGACTAGTATAATCTCCAACAATATGACAAAATGTGTTTCATTACTTGGGGATATGAAGAGAATGAAAATGGTATATTAATATTAGAGATAATAACTGAAATAAAACAAAAGTGAACTACAGCACTGTAGAACCAAAGGCACAGAACAAGGAAAGTTGTACAATTAAAAGGGTAAAGCACACATTAAGGGAACGTGAAAGCAAAGAGAATATCGAGTGTCAAAAAGCAGAGCTGGGTGAATACCCAATGCTGCTTAAAACCAATTTGTACAGATAATGCTATTGAAACGTGTCTTTGTATACATTTATTTACAAAAGGGAATAATATTTCTATAAGCCAATGCTAAAATTTTAATTACCTTATTACCCTTCTTTGAAATAGGCTAAAATGCAGATGAAAATCTGAATTAGTTTACTTATGGAAAACTTGCATAAGCATAAATGTGAAAGTATAGCCAGTAAGTACTTAAGTTCTAATTACGTGTCTAGCATCATTTTAGATTATAGTATATGAGGAAAGTGGGAAGGGGAGGATTAAAAATTAAATAGATTTTCTTTGTGAATTCCAAATGCCTATTACACTAGAAATGCATAAACATATGTAATAAATATATAATGTAAACACGAAAGCAAGTTATGGGTTATGCTAGTAAGTGTGGTAGACGTTATAAAAATACAAACCATGGGGACAGAAAAAGACAAAAAGGAGGTATCATGTCAACCAAGGATTACAGAATGAATATAACATGGGTAAGTGGAGGGAGACGCTAGAGCGATATTATTGGGGAGAATAATACGTTACATAGCATAGTAAGCAATGGAGTGTCAACACCCAACTTTTTTCCAACTGCCTCTGGGTTTTTTTCACCTTTAGTTTCATTATCAACTTAAATTCAGCATGTCTAATATTGAATTCTTCCATTTTTTAGTATTATTTTTCTGCCTTTGGATCCATTGTTCATTCATATAGTCAAGACATTACATGGTCTTGAATTCATTCATTTATTTATTTGTTAATTCACATACTGACTCATTCACATAATCCCTGGCTAGATATAGATATAGAGATTATACTGGGCTACATAATTCCCCCCGCCCCGCAATTCATGTCCACTCAAAACCTCACAATGTGACCTTATGTGGACATAAGGTCTTGGTAGACGTAATTAGCTAAGCTTACATGAGTTCAAGTTGGATTAGGGTAGCCTCTGTATCCAAATACTAGTGCCCTTATAAAAAGAGGAAGTGGCACAGAGACACAGACTCAAAGAGGGAAGAAGGGCATGTGATCATGGAGGGATGCAGCTACAAGCCAAGGAACACCAAGAATTGTTGGCAATCACCAGAAGCTAGTGAGGTGCAAGGAAGGATTCTTCCCCAGAGTTTTCAGAGGGAGGTCAGCTCTGTCAGTACCTTCATTTTGCATTTCTAGCCTCCTGAATGTTATAAGAATAAATGCCTGTTTGTTTGTTTTTAAGCCACCCAGTTTGTGGTCATTTGTTACAGCAGCTCTAGGGAACTAATACTGATATAGGTAGAGATATTGGTAAATAGGGCTTCACTGTGCCAGCCACTGAGATTTTGAAGATGAGTTAAATTTGATCCCATGCTCTTCAGAAGCTAAGAGTCTAGTGCAGAAAATATGGGAATCAATTCTGAATTCTCCTTTTGCTGGAACAGAGTCACCATGAGCCCTGAGCTTCGCAGCACATTCTTGCCGAGTGTGCCAGATGGCAAGCCTTATCTGTCCCGATACTGGGCAGTTTCTGTAGCTCATCACACAGGTAGCTAAGTAGGTCAAGGCAATCTCAACCTGATGGTGAGTTCGGTGTAACTATGCACCTCCCAGGGGTGGGGGACTAGCTTGTTTACTGATTACTATAATACTAGTTTTTTGCTCAAAAGGTGTTGGGCCCTTGGTGCTGGGTTTCTCAGCTGTGATGAAATCCCACCATATATAAAGCATCTACCTGGCCCCATCACTTCATCCCTGTGTGCACTGGAGGCAAAGGGAACTGATACAAAATATGCAGTTTTGTTCACTGCTTTGCTATGTGGTGACCAATAAGGTCCTTTGTCTCTGAATCAGGAGTCTTGTGTCTTTTGTCAACATCCATGAAAGGTAACACGCTCACAGATTAGCTCGCAAGTAGGGTAAATTCTCAATCATGAACATTTCTTGACACTTCCTTACTATCCAGTTATTTACTAAATTTTATTGTTTCATCATTTTCAGTGTCTCTTAGCCCTACTCATAATGCCACCAAATCTATTAGATTATTAAAAACATTTTTTAAACTATTTTCTAAATGAACATGCATATCACTCAGCAGGAGAGAAAAACAATTGAGTCCCCATTGCAAAGCTCCCAATGCAGCATTGTGGGCTCTTGCATCTGTTCACATGCAGTGCCTGAAATTTGTATTTTACTATCCATCGCTGAGCCTTTCCTTCAAATTATTAGCTAAATAGGCTTACTTCCACACCTTTGTTTAAATTATTTCTTTTGTTTAGATGACTGCATCAAACTTGGCTTAAGCCCTGCTCTTATATTGATGGACAAACCCAGTAGATACTCTCTAAACTGTCTTCAGTTCCTGTCCCCTTGGTGATTCTGAAGTCATTTAAAGGATTTCTATACTTACATACCATGTGCCCTAACTGAGCCCCTAAATGGTGCTCAGCTTTTGGGGCTAATAGCAATATCTTATGCTTTTGTTCTTGGAGTCCAGCAAAATGTACAACCTATAGAAGCTTCTCAGGAAATAATTATTTATAATGAAAATAACAACATGGTACATGAAAAGGATACATGATGGGATTTAAAGAAACCATTCTAAACTAAACAGTTTAAAACTTAGTTTAGAAGTCTCATTTGTTTATGCTATGTATTTAAGAAATAGTTTTGAACATGAAGAATTGCATGCAACACTGTTGGTATAAAAATGAACTTGACCCCATGTCATAGCTTATCAGAGGAGACAGAGGTGTGCAAAATTAATGTAAGAAGAAGAACAAAGAGGGGAGAGAAGAGTTGTCCCATGCAATTAGTGTGCATTACCATAAATTCAACTCTGTGCCTTTCAGGAAAGCCAAAATTAGTGTTTATATTTAACTGAAATCTTTACGGATATACAAAGCAACCTCTTGAACATCATGAGCAAATACATTTCACTGAATGTCGTGAAGGTGACTGAGAGAGTGAATTAGATCAGCATTCACAGTGTACCATGAGTCAGAGAATCATGGAAATTAGAGCAGAATAGCACCTTGGAGATCACCTTGTCCAACATCTTCATTTGGCAGATGAGGAAATTGAAACTATATTGGTAAGGATAATTTCCCAAGGTCGCACAGATAATTAGTAGCAGAACAAGACCTTGAACATAAGTATTCAAACTCCTAACTAGGGTCCTTTCAACTGAATAAAGGTCATGCTGTTCCAAAGCATTTAAAAATAGAATAAAGAGCTCCACAATCAAGCACATTCTAAAAGATTAAAAGTGAATATATATATAATATAAAATGTTATAGAAAGATATGTAGATATGCACATATGTCTCTGTCCTTTTTTTTTTTTTTTTTTTTGCAGTACGTGGGCCTCAGCGGCCATGGCTCACAGGCCCAGCCGCTCCGTGGCATGTGGGATCTTCCCAGACCGGGGCACAAACCCGTGTCCCCTGCATCGGCAGGCAGACTCTCAACCACTGTGCCACCAGGGAAGACCCTCTGTCCTCTTTTTAAAAAACTTAAGTATATACTTGTTCTTCTTAAAGTATATGTTGCACATTTCATCTTAACAATTATTCACATGAGGTCTTTGTTGATAATGATAAAGGCGTAAGCAGTGTGAACGAGATAGCTATGCTGGAAACGTAAATGCTTTTCTGCACAGTTCATCTGATTATATCTTAAGAATCTGCTACATTTCCAGAAATGAATCTAACACTTGAAAATTAAAATCACAATGGGATGGTATGGCAGAGACTACAACTTGTTTCTTAATATTCATCCTTCCTTTCTTTGCATAGCAATCAACTTTTTAGCTGAGCTGAGCCAAAGGCCACCTTTCCTAACCTTTCTTGAAGCTTAAGTGATCTAAGAGTAAGTTCTGGTCTCTGGGTTGCAATTGAGATGATACATTCAACTTTTGGGTCATGCCTTCAAAGGAAAGAAGTGTGGTCTCTTTTCCATTTCTCCCTCACAGTCACTGGAATGGAGTCACTGTGGTGACAGATGAAGCAGTCATCTGTACCCTAAGATCAGAGCTGAGTGTCGAAGATGGCAAAGCAACAGCTGGAAGGAACCCGGGTCTCTAACACTGTGAAGCCGTGATACCAGCCCTAAAAGTCCTATGCAGTTGCTTACATAAGAGGGAAAGACACTTCAAGCCCATGTAAACTATCATTCGAGTCTTCCTTTCACAGCAGCTTATCCTACATCTGACCTCATACAAACAGGATTGATTTGGCTGGGGAATTTAAAAGTTTACATTAATAGACAATTTTATGTGCAGAATATTAGACAAAATTAGACTTAAAAAATGGGCCTTTGCCTGATATCACGCTGACAGCATTCTTTCATCCTAAGAATTTGAAAATATAATCAACCATTTAATGATTCATTGAACAGAAATACTGATTTAAAAAAAAAAAGAATAATTTTATTAAATTGCATTTCTGCACATTCCATAAGCTCGCCCTGAATTTAGAGGAATAGCTGCTGTAATAAAAGGAAGTCAATTCCACATTCTCCCTTCTACCATAGTCTGCTTTGACTGCCTCTCCTCTGTGCTTTTCTGGATAACCCAGAGGTAGATCCCATAAATACACCTCTACCGTAGGACTTACCACCTGGTATTATAATTGTTTATTTATTTATCTTTATTCTCCATTGAAGGCAGGATACCTCATTATACATCTTTCAACTCCCAGCTTACAGATTCAGTGTCTTTGCATTTGTTATTTCCTTTTCCCAGATTTATCTGGCCAAACTCTTTCTCATCCTCATACCTTCGCTCAAATTTTACTTCTTCAGAGGCTCTTCTATGCAAAATGGCTCTCTCCTTCACAATCAACCATATCAATCCATCTGTTTATTTCCTCCATAGATTTTAATCTTATCTGAAATTATCTTATATATTTATTTGCCAGTTATTTATTACCTGTCTGCCCCCTTGCAGTCTTCTAGATGCACCTTACTTAAGAGGAATGCTGGGATTCAGCAAACACAAACATAGACACATTTCCTACCTTCGCTGGATTTACAGGTCAAGAAAACAAACACTGAACAAATAATAACTAAGGTGATCATGAAGAAGGTGATGTGGCTCATATGAAAACAAAGTATTGAATTTAATCAGAAACAGAACCCATTTAACTCTTAAAAGTATGAATCAAAACTCACTGAATCTCAGCATTGTACACAATATGGAATAAAACTGCAAATGTGCATAAATCAGTAAATTGCAGTATGATGAGTCTTTTCAAATAAACTGGAATCTAAATTGATACATTTTTTACCTTTTACATGAGTTTATTTTTCTTTTCTTACCTAAAGGGGTAACAATATATCTGAATAGCTATTCCAAATTTTGTTTTTGAAACTGCATAACATTAATTCATTTTATGTTTATCTGCCTAAATAATACCCAATAAAAATACATGTGGTCAATAATTTAATCTAAAGTATTAAAATATTTTAAAATATCTTTAGTTTTTCATTCACATAAAATGCAAAAGATTGGGTTATATAAAACATTTTGTAAAATATAAGATCAGTCTTTTTCTAAGTTATGTAATCAAATGTTCTACTAACACACATTTGGTTTTCATCCTGTCTTCTTTCTTTTTTTATAAAACTCTGAAAAGAGTCTCTCAAAACTATACAATCTTGTTTTTGTTTCTCCCAAAATTGTTTGATTGAATAACTAGGTACTACAGCATAGCCAAGCTGACACATAAAAGTAACCATCACAGTGGCCTAGATTAGATGACATATATAAAAGATAATCACATGGTAGTCCCCAGAAAGTAGTTACCTGCTTTCCTAGACTTTAAAATGGCTTTTAACCGTATTATTTTGTAATTTAGTAACAATTTGTTTATTCTGCAAATAGTTATCAAGGGACTAGTATGTGTTACATAACTGACAATTCAATTCTATCTGCCACAGACTATTTTTTGAAGCTTCTAATTGATAAATCAATTTATCTACATCAAATGGACAAGACTTGGTTAATGGACAAAGGTTATCATTATCTACTCATTTCATAGAACTTAAATACCAACTTGGTCCAGAATTAAACTGTTCTTTTTCTTTTGGCCCTGCCACACAGCTTGTGGTAGGACCTTAGTTCCCCGATCAGGGATCGAACCTGGGGCCCGGTAGTGAAAGTGCTGGATCCTAACCACTGGACCACCTGGGAATTCCCCAAAATTAAATTTCTTAAAAAAGAATTCTGCCTGAGATCTGCCAAAGCAGGATACAATGCCACACTTAACACACATTATTTGTTAATAAGATAGGTTCTCAGGGGCTTCCCTGGTTGGCGCAGTGGTTGAGAGTCCGCCTGCCGATGCAGGGGACACCGGTTCGTGCCCCGGTCCGGGAAGATCCCACATGCCGTGGAGTGGCTGGGCCCGTGAGCCATGGCCGCTGAGCCTGCATGTCTGGAGGCTGTGCTCCGAAACGGGAGAGGCTGCAACAGTGAGAGGCCCACGTACCGCAAAAAAAAAAAAAAAGATAGGTTCCCAGCATTAACTCTCATTTGCCATGGCTTACCAGTTTAACAAATGAATATTGGAATGGCTTTACCTATGCCCCAAGTAGTGGATAATCAGGACAAAGAATAAACTATGCAAACCAATTTTCTGATATACTTGGGGCAGACGGATAGTGAATAAAACATTTACATACAGCCTGTGTTTAGCAAGTCCTTGCTGAATTCATTTATTTATCAAGGCTTGACTTGCACTAGATCAAAGGCCTTTACGTCAATACCAATTAGACAATAAAAAGTATAAAAATACAAAATACTTTTAAAATCTTTTAAATGTGTCTGATTACTATTTCATAAGAACAAACACTTCAAAGTTCTGATTTGATTGGGTACGTCTACCATGTTTATACAGGACTGTCAAATATAATTTTTACTAGGCTTTCATTTATACATATTTCAATTTCTGTCAAAACAAAAATAAATCAGATTCAATTTTATTTGATACTCTCCTCTGCACAAAACCACTCTATTACTGTCTGTTAGGTAAGGATCAAGATAAGGGACAGAATTGTGAGAAGGTTAATAACAAACAAACGCTACTCCTTCGTTCTCTTTATTCTTACTGATCATCTCCTCTCTAGAAACCAATTCTAAAATTTATCCAGCTCAGCCAATAATTAAAAACAGAAGTATCTTTTGGAAGTGAAATGATAGTAATTTTTTTTTTTTGTCTCCTAGATGTAGTGTGCTCAGCGACATATTTTTGGTCATCTACATGCAAATAAGCATTGAACTATAATTATAGTTTGTCATGCTATATTATTTATCAGTTCTGGGGATACTTGTAATTTGTGCAGTAGATAATTAGGGCATTATGTTCTTTTAAATACCATTAAAAAAGAACAGGTGCAGTTTCTGAACAGTAAGGACAATAAGCCAATCTGTGTTTAGAGCAGCATGCCTAATGTGAAGAATGAGAATGCAATTGACATGATGAAGACTTTTAAACTGAAGATAATGTTAGCAAATAAAAGGTTGTTTTTAGCTGCCTAGTTAGCAGTCTCATTCTTCTAGCATTTTGTCCCAAAAGTCACAGAGGATTTATAGCGAAGTGGTTACATTAACTCCATATGCTGTAATGTATAGCATAGAAAACACTACTTGCACATTATACTTCTCAAATCAATAAGGAATAAGAGGTAAATGATGATAGTAAGAATGTGAATCAGTCAGTTCTCTTAGCTTTTTTTTTTTTTTTTTAAGTTAATTTTTTTTTTTTTTTTTTTTTAGAATCATTTATTTTATTTTATTTATTTATTTATTTTTTTGCGGTACGCGGGCCTCTCACTGTTGCGGCCTCTCCCACTGCGGAGCACAGGCTCCGGACGCGCAGGCTCAGCGGCCATGGCTCACGGGCCCAGCCGCTCCGCGGCACGTGGGATCCTCCCGGACCGGGGCACGAACCCGTGTCCCCTGCATCGGCAGGCGGACTCTCAACCACTGCGCCACCAGGGAAGCCCTCTTAGCTTTTTTTTTTTTTTTTTTTTTTTTCCCGGTACGCGGGCCTCTCACTGTTGTGGCCTCTCCCGTTTCGGAGCACAGCCTCCGGACGCGCAGGCTCAGCGGCCATGGCTCACGGGCCCAGCCGCTCCGCAGCATGTGGGATCTTCCCGGACCGGGGCACGAACCTGTGTCCCCTGCATCGGCAGGCAGACTCTGAACCACTGCGCCACCAGGGAAGCCCCTCTTAGCTTTTTAATTGTTTCTTTCTCCTGGTCTTTGTAAGAGTATAGAAGCATTCCTTCTTTGACAATGTTAAATTTGTAATTATTGGGTGACATGTTAAACCTTTTTCAAGATTTTTCTCTCAAAGTGTTGAAAAGCTATTAGCCAGGATCATAGTGGAATGAAACATAACCATATTCCTTTAAGAAACTGAAGTGCGTGTATAGAGTTAAGATGCTGTTGTACATTTATGATCTAATAAAAGTCTTCTAAAAGAAAAAAAGAAAATGGTGCACAAAATTCCTTTTAGAGAAAAATCCTTTACAAATAATTACATATCTATTTTGGAGACATGGATTTATCTTCTAAATTTCTGAGTAAAAATCTCAATGTGATTGTGCTCACCAATAGGAGTTGTCAAGCAAGGGAAATAGTGCAGTAACAAAGCATATCTTCAGCAAAGAATTCTGAAAGCTTGTCCAGATATCAATTCGACTGCTGCCATCAAGCTTTCTATCCATTTGAGCAATCAGGAGTCTAAACCGGCCAGACTCTTTGCTCTCTTTTTGGTTTGTTAGTTTTACTTAATCTGCATCTTTCATCAAAACATTTTTGACTCCTTCTTGTAAAGTAATTAATTAATTAACTAGTGGTCTCAAACCTTGTTAGCTGCTTTCATTTGTCCTAAGCATTATTGTAATCATCTCAAGAGAGGAAAAAGGTGCTGTGAAGGTTCTGAGCAAAGCAGGAAGAGGAGAATTGCTGCCCACAAACTTCCCCTCAACCTCATATTTGTTGAGCACCTACTACATTTGAGATCCTGTTTGAAGAGAGCCACATGTATTACCTTAATTTCCTCAACAACTCTAAAGTTAGCCTGGCATTTTTCAGGTGTCACCAGGAAGGGGCTGCACAGCCTGGGATTATATTTCCCAGTCAGGTTTGCAGCCAGCTATGCTGTGACCATGTGACAGGTTCTTGATATGAAGTAGGAATGGAAGATTTAAGTACTGATCTAGGACCTTAAGAAGCAAATGGTGCTTCTCCACACACTGCAGTCCCTTTTACTGGCTGGATGTTGATGTCCCGGGTAAACTTGGAAGCCCCTCATAGAAAATGCAAAGCCTCCATAAATCAGGATC